>NW_022111359.1:6319081-6330311 GCF_000313985.2 Echinops telfairi | reverse complement strand
GGGTGACCCCTGTGAAAGGGTCGTTCGACCCCTAGAGGGGTTGAGACCCAAAGGTTGAGAACCACTGTGCTAGAGTAATGACTTACAGGGGCTGAGGTGTGGCCACCACCAGACACATAGACCAGACCTTGCCCTCCCTGTCACCCTCCCCTGTCGTCTGAGTCCTGGCCTGCCTCATCTCTGGGGCTCGCTGACCTGGATTGCCACAAGAGTTTCAATGTGTCACTCAGACTTGGCCTTCTGTGCTCTGGTTCCTTGGTGTAAAGTCGTGGCTGTGTTCAGCTCAGCCATCAGTGTCCTGGGAAAGCCAGGTGCTTTGTTGCATATGGTCCAGGGGCCACAGGGAACTACAAGTCCCACCCTATTTCGTAATACATAGGAACGTCCTCATTCTTCTCACCAATAGGCTACAAATGGTTTGTGCTTAATAACTATAGGTTGGCGGGTTGAACTCAGCCAGTGGTGTCATGAAAGGATGACCCGTGGCCAGCGATCTATGACTGCAAAAAGTAATGACTCGTACATGGGTCACTATGAGTCACTGGACATCACATAACAGGAGCAACATGGGAGGTGTGTCATCCCTGGGTAGCCTACGTCCATGGTTAAGGTACCTAGCTGACAGCCGGATGTTGGAGAGTTCAGTCTAATTAGAGGCTCCTTGGAAGAGAAGCCTGGCAGCCTTTTTCTGAGAAATCTGCCTCTGAAAGCCCTGTGGAACCCAGCTCCACGCTGATGCTCTGCGTCACCACTGGGTGGCGCTTTGATGAGGTACTTATCCAGTGACCATCATGTGCTGTGTGGGTTGGCAGCTGGATCTGAGGAGAGGATCCTCTTTACTGCCCTCTGGTTTTCAGTTATTTTGAATGAAGACATGAGATAAGCCTTATGAGAGCTTATTGCTATCTGAAATTCGTGTTTTGAAATGATCTGTTTTAATTTTCTAATATAGTAACTATAAGAGGTCCTGGTGGTGCTGTTGGGTGAGCTCTGGGCTGCTAATCTCAAGGTCCGAAGTTCAACACCGCTAGCTGCTCAGAGGGAGAAAGGGGAGGCTGTCTGTTCCTGGACAGAGGAAGAGCTTCTGAAACCCTGTGGAGGGTCACTGAATCAGCAGCGCGGGTGCGCGTGCCATGGCAGTTCAGTGGCGGAGCTGCTGACGAGGGTTGTTGGTGTGAAAACCCAGCCGGCCAGTGGGAGAAAGACCTCATGACCTGCTGCCAGGGAAACCCTAGGGCAGTTGTTCTCAACCTTCCTCATGCCATGACCCTTGAATATAGTTCCTCATGTGGTGGTGACCGCCAACCATAAAATGATCTTCATTGCTACTTCATAACTGTCATTTTGCTACTGTTGTGAATCAGGCGACCCCTGTGAAAGGGTCGTTGGACCCTAAAGGGGTCACGACCCACAGGTTGAGAGCCGCTGCCCTAGGGGACAGCGGGTCCCAACACCACAGACAGGCCGTCTTTACAACCCCCTCTACACACTCTGGGGTCCTTGGGAGACAGACACTGGAGCCCAAGGATGGTCTGAGCAAGGGTCTGCTGGGACCAGAGTCCTGCCTACAGTGCGGCCTCGCTGGTTCCCGGTAGCGGATTATTTGCAGTGAGCCAGTGCAGGTGCCGTGTTTGCCGTCATGACATAGTGTGCACAGTAGCTAGCAGGTCCCAGGCGCTCTGGGCATGGGTTTGGAAGGCAGGTCTTGCCCCTCTCAGCCAGCCTGAAACACCTTTGCTGAGCAAACTCCCCCGGGTTCACCAGACATGATTTGATCAGAATGAGTTCCCGCATTGCACCTGTCAGAGGAGGTCAGGGAGCCCCTCCTGGTGGGCTTGCTTTCTCGGGCCGAGAACAACAGCCTTGGAGAACAGAGGTTACGCACCACGGGTGGTGGTGGCCACTCGGAACCAGAGAGGTTTGGTCAGTTGTCACCAGCCCCGTCAAACCCCAAGTGTGGGATCTTGTTGTCAGAGTTGTTGAAAGCCATTGAAGGGATTTGGCTCGCAGTGGCCTCATGTGACAGTAGAGCTGGCCCTTAGGAGGTTTTACCCTGTCCTGTTGTCTTCATCAGAGCAGGTCGCCAAACCTTTCTCCTGCAGAGCCGCTGGACAGCTGAGCCCTTAACCATTGTACTTGTGGGTGCTCCCAAAACCCATCAGGTCAGCACAGTAAGTGGTTTTCCCTGCAGACCCCGCCCCTAAGAGCAGGGCTCCCACACTCAGGCAGCATATCAGGAGGCGGGTGGGAGTGAGCGGGGCCGCCACACTGAGGCTGCAGGTCCAGTGTCTTCAACTCCATTCAGTAAGGCAGCCCCGCAGTCCTTGTCACTGCCACTTGCTGCCCAAACACCTGCTGAAGGGCCTCGCCAGGCTGCTCACTCCCACTCCTGCCTTCTGAGGTACAGAAACTCGAATCACCCAAATGTAAGGAGTTGTACAGGAACTGTGGCCATGGCACTTCTAAAAATAGAAACCACCTCACCTCTCTCCCTGGCTTCTGGCCTTCCTCTGGCCTCCCTTTACCCTCAATAAACCCAGGATTCTCACCATGGCCCTCTCCCCTCCCTCCCTCCCCCTCCCTCTGCACATCTTCCTCCTGTCCTTGCTAGTTGACCCCACCTCCTGGTGACCCTGGCACAGCACAAAGAACAACGCTGCTGTCCCGAGTGTCATCCAGCCTGGGGCCCATCTGCTAGCTTGGTGCCAGACAGTACTCTGGTATGATCCTTGGGGTTTCCATTGGCTGGTTTCTGGAAGTCTGTCACCAGGCCTTTCTTCCTGGTCTGTCTTACCTGTGAGCCCTGTCCACTGTGGTGTTTGGAGTACTGATGAGGTGCTGGTGGCGTAGCACCACCATCACTGCAACACTTGAACCTTTGGGTTTGGGGTTCCCCTACCTTCAGCTGACTTGTCCTCCTCACTGTCAGTGTCAAGTCCAGATGCCACTTTGGAGAGGCCTCCCTGGACCATCCACACAGAGCCCCTCCTTATTTAACCCTCAGCTCACATGTCAGCTGTCTCAGCATCTTTTCCCCCGGAGGGTGGGGGCAGCCCTGTCTCCAAGCTTGGCCCCCAGACTGGCACCTGGTGGGTGTGCAGCCAGAGAGCTCGCCTCCAAGGGTTCCTGGGATTCTCCTGGCATCTTGGTGCCTCCTGTGTGCAACCTGTCCCTCCCTGGGAAGGGCCAGGCCGCAGGCACTCACTGCCCACAGGGCAGCTGGCTTCATAGTTTGTCCCCGCAGGCTCAGAGTATAGCCATGGCAATGAGACACTCGGGCTGCGGGTGGAGGCTCAGTGCCATCCTGCTGACAGGGTAGGAGGGGCTGCAGCCTGCCCAGGCCTTTAAGGCTGCTTTGAATGCACATGGAGACCACAGCCTGCAGTGACACCAGTTTGAGTCTAAAGCCATAGCAGTCTGTGGACTAACACCCTTTGAAGAGGGGACGGGCATGTGGGGACACTAACTTTCCCCCTTCAGCCACTTTCACTTCTCAGTCCCGTAGTTGGTGTCTCTCGCCACTTGGTGGCAGAGTAGGGAAGTGCGGCTATTTCTTTGGCAGTGTGAGTGGAGTGGCTGACTTTGTGTAATGTGTTTACAGGGTTGCCACTGGCTCCAACGCCCAGAAGAGCTCAAGTAGAGGCCCTGCCCCAGGGGCTGCGGTCCAGGGGCAGTGGAGGCAAGACCTGCAAGGATGGGAATAAAGGAGGCCCACGGTGGCCGGCGTGTTGGAGGCCAAAGAGGCGGGCAGAGTCCTGCTGGCAAGCCAGACAGATTAGGGTCTGGTCTCAGCTCTGCCTTTAACGAGCTTTGTGCCTGGGTGAGGCACCCAGTATCCAGTCTCGGTTTCATTGTTTTCAAGTGACACCTCTTTTGTTGGGTGTGGTGGTGCCATGGGGTCCGTTCTAACTCACAGTGACTCCATGAACAGCAAAACCGAAGGAAATACTGCCCCGTGCTGTGCCTTCCTCACAGACCGTTTATTTGAGCCCATTGCGGTAGCAAATCTGTCTTACAAGATGTACAGCCAGAATGCTCTTTTGAAGCAAGGATGGCAAGACTTTTTCTCACGTACTTTGGACATCTTGTCAGGAGAGACCAGTCCCTGGAGAAGGACATCGTGTTTGGTAAAGTGGAGGGGCAGCGAAGGAAAGCCCTCGAGAAGATGGGTTGACACAGTTGCTGCAACCGTGGGCTAGAACAAGAACTATTGCGAGGACGGCGCAGGATGGGCCAGCGTTGTGTTCTGTCGTACCGGAGTCAGAATTGACTCAACACCTGATAACATCAGGAGCGTTAGCAGGTTATCACAAGTCAGGATCAGTAAGGATACAGACAGTGGTCCACATCAGCAGCCAAGTCCTCTCTGGTCCTGTCAGCCTCCTTGCCGCCTGCAGGGTCCCATGGCCCCTGCCTCCATAGACCTGGAAACACACCTATTGCCCTACTCCAGTCCCATTCTCAGTGCTGCTTCTGTGCCACAGTCTCTGTGCCTCTGGTCTCGCTCTGCGTCCACCACTCAGCTCAGAAGGGGCTGCTCTTCTGGTGGTCCTGGGATTCCTCTCGGAGTCTCAGATGGCTCTTCCACAGGGAGGAATGGCTTTGATGGCACTGTGGTTTTTGTATTTCAGAAGACCGTATCCCCAAGGAAACTAAGAGTATAACTTAATTCACACCCTCTACTAATAAAGCCATCAAGGAGATTCCGATTCATGGGGACCCTGTAGGACAGGGTAGAACTATCTGTGTGGGTTCTGAGACGAGCTCTTTACGGGAGTAGAAAGCCTCCTCATTTACCCTCTTGAGTGGCTGGTGGTTTTGAACTTAAGGCCTTTCTGTTAGCCCAACTCATAACCACTGTGCCACCACCATTCCTCCCTCTTATTAAAGGCAAAATTTAATCCTGTCCATTAACATTGCAGAGAATTCTTTCCAAAATGGGACTGCAGCCACAGGCAGAGTCCAGAATGATAATACATCACAGAAGGAATTAGGGATAGAAGGACCACATTAATTGAATACATTGCAATGGTCTGTGTCAGTTTTGGCTAATGCTTTCAGTGCAACTTGGATGGAATGTCGACCACTTCTTTTTGATACAATGACTCCATTCCATCTTTTGATGCTTCCTTCATCGTTCAATATTTGGCCCATAGAATTCCTGCAGTTAAAAAAAAAAAAAAGAATTCCTGCAGTAATACAGCTTCAGGCCTAATTTTTTTTTTTCAGCTGGAAAATATGCTGAGCATGTTCCTGCTTAGCTTTAGGTTTTGTAACTTTGTCTTTGCACCATTCGTTACAATACTTCCCTGGACGTCTCAGCTGCTTCTGGGATCTGTTCAGCTATTGTCTTACTTTTTTCTTTTTGCCTTCGCTACTCTGTATCCAAGAGCCAGGTTTCAGAGTGTTGTGATCTTTTCTTTCACCCTGTTTTCAGTGACCTTTAACCTGCATCGTGTTTGATGCCCCTGGTATCTTCACACTACCCTTTGGTAGATCAAATCTATCCTTGCGATGGTCTCTAAATCCCAGCGGGACTTACTCAGGGTCCTACTGTGGCCCTCATGGACTTGAAGGTTTCTCCAGCTTCAGGGGGAACAGTGGCTGGTCTGCTCCGCACAGCCCCCAACCTTATCCTGACAGATGATACTGAGCGCCCCCTTGTTGCTTTCCACAGGTGGAGCTGCTTAGTTTCCTGTGCGTTCCACCTGGCGAGGTCCACAAGGGTAGTCACAGTTCATGTCGCTGACAAGATGTATTTCCAATGAATGGGTCCTCAGTCCTCTAAAACTTTATCCTGTGATTGCCCGCACCATTTCTGTCCCCTCGAGATGCTATTTTCCAACTGCTAATCTGCCTTTGTTTTCAGCTTGCACCATCCACTCACTGTGTACCTTGCAGACATATCAGGAGAATTTCAGGCTGCCAGAGTGGGTAGAAATCTTCCATTTCCTCCCTGGCCCTTGGTGATTGGGGTGTAGGTATGAATATTAGTCATATTAACAGGTTTTCCCTGGCGGCATATGGATATGACCCTCCCTGACAGCGATAGACTTCAGGATAGAGCTTGAGATGTGGTTTTTGAGGATGACTGACACCGTTTCTCTTCCCTTGTCATTCCTAACATAGACCATATGCTTGTTCAATTCAGAGTGGCCAGTCTCGGTCATTCCAGCTCACTTGTGCCCAGAATACTGATCTTTTTTGTGCTTCCTTTCTGAAAAGAGACGAGTTCTGTGATGGGGTGGGAGGTGGAGGGTGGCAATGCCCTGGCTGCACAGTTTGCAGAGATTCAGGGCCCCGCCCCACAGCTGCCTGCCCAAGGAGAACCGCTCCAGCCCTCAGCAGAGCCCTCTGACACATGACTGATGCAGCAGGCCTGTTTACCATCATTCTTGGGGAGACGAATGGCGAGCAGGGCCCAGCAGGCCACTGTTTGTGTGGGTACAAGGCTTGCTATGTTCTTTACACAGATAAGAAGCTTAAGACCCATCAGCTCAGTGACACTAGATCTCCACACACCTCCTCAGTGATGGATTGTTGAGAAGTTCGTTATGTATGGCTGTCCAGGAGGGCAGTTTCCTGGCAAGAGTTGGGTCATCAGTTATTAGAGGACTAAACGGAGCAGGCCCAGATGATCCAGGCTCTCTGTGCCTGCATGCTTCATGTGTGTGCGCGCGTGCGCGCGTTCTGCGTGCGGACCCGTTTGCAGGATTCGGAGGGGGCGGGGAGGGGCACACAGTTAAGTGCTCAGCTTGCCATAGGAAGATCTAATTCCCCCTCCCCAAGGAACCTTGGAGGAAAGTCCTGGCAGTCTGCAGACTTGGAAACCCTATGGGGAGCAGGTCTGTTTGAACAGATCACTTGAGAGGTCATTGTGAGCCAAAACGGCCTGGAAGGCACCTGTCTGGCATCTGCTTTCAACTTAAGTCTCTGCCCTCGTTTGTCTGCCCACACAGGGTTTCTGAGGAGGTAAATCCTCATGGGAACAGAGAACCTTGTTGTTCTCCCTCAGAGGGACTGGTAGGTTTGAACCACTGACCTGTGGCTAGCGGTCCACTGCTTAGCCCACAGTGCCTAGAGGGCGCCTTTGCTTTCAGCTTGGGTTCCTAAAGCATTATGCACGTTACGCAGTGATGGATTTGACAGATAGTCTTGCAACTTGTTTCCACACTGAACGTGGGCTTTGGATGTATCCTTGATTCTTCCCTAGATCAGTTCTCAGGAGCCCCGGGAGTAGTGTTTATGCTTTGGGCTACCACTGGCAAGGTCAGCAGTTCTAGCTGTTCCTTGGGAGAAAGATGAGGTTTTCTGCTCCCATAAAGATTTAGTCTCAGGGCTTTGCATAAGATTTCCAGTGGCTTCCCCTGAGTGGGGAGCCGAGTCCTTCTTGGTTGTCTGTTCTCAGTCTGGAAGCTCCACTGAAACCCGTTCACTTTGGGTGACCCTGCTGCCATTTGAAATACCACTGACAGAGCTATTCTCACAGCAACACGCAAGCTACCACAATACAGCAAACAGCTACCTGGACAACTAACTGACTGGACAAGATCCGTATTTGGATCCATCCCAAAGAAAGGTGACCCAACAGAATGCTCAAACTATAAAATGTATCAATTGATATCGCACACAAGTAAAATTTTGCTTATGGTCAGCCAACAAGTGTGGCAGCAGTACATTGAAAGCGAACTGCCCGAAGCTCAGGCTGGATTCAGAAGAGGACACAGAACAAGGGACATCATTGCTAATGTCAGGTGGATCTTGGCTCAAAGCAGAGAATACCCGAAAGATAAACTTAACTTACGCTTCATTTTTGGCTATGCAAAGGCATTCAACTGTGTGGACCATACTAAACTGGATAACCTTGAGAAGAACAGCAACTCCAGAACACTTCAGTGTGCTCATTCAAAACTTGTACATGGATCAAGAGGCAGTTGTGCAAACAGGACAAGGGAATACTGCATGGTTTAAAATCAGGAAAAATGTTCGTCAGGATTGTATCCCATCACCATACTTGTTCAATCTATAGAGTTGAACACATCATCATTGAAGTTGGCTCATATAAAGAATGGGCATCAGGATTGGAGGAAGGCTTATTAACAACCTGTGATATGCAGATGACACAACCTTGTTTATTGAAAGTTAGGAGGACTTGAAGCACTTGCTGATGAAGATCAAAGATTGTAGCCTTCAGTATGGACTACGGACTCAATGTAAGAAAGACCCAAATCCTCACAATTGGATCATTAGATTACATCATGATAGATGGAGAAAAGGTTGAAGTTATAAAGGATTTTGTCTTGCTTGGATCCACAATCAGTGCTCATGGAAGCAGCAGTTAAGAGATCGAAAGACCAACGACATTAGACAAAGTCTGTCTGTAGAGTACTGAAGGGCAAGGATGTTAATTTGAGGACCTGACCCAAGTCATGGTATTCTCCATTGCATCCCGTGCTTGTGAAAGTTGAGCACTGAATAAGGAAGGCCAGTGAAGAATCTATGCGTTTGAATTGTGGTGCTGGAGAAAAATACTCTACAAGTACCATGGACTGTTAAAAGGACAAATATCTATATTGGAAGAAGTCCAGAGGGCTCCTTAGAGGCAAGGATGTCAAGATTTTGTCTGACGTACTCTGGGTATGGTGTCAGGAGAGACCAGTCCCCGGAGAAGGACATCGTGTCTGGTAAAGTAGAGGGGCAACAAAAAAGAGAAAGGCCCTTGGCGAGATGGATGGACACAATGGCTGCATCCATGGGCTCAGGCACAGGAGCCATTGTGTGGATGGCACAGGACCAGGCAGTGTTTTGCTCTGTTGTGCACAGGGTGGCTGTGGGTTGGAGCTGATTCAGTGGCACTTAGTAACAACGACAAAGATTTAGTCTCAGAAACCCATAGGGGCAGTTCCACCCTGTGCTATGGGGTCACTGGGAGTCAGAACCAACGCCACTGCAGTGAGTTCAGTTTTAACTGCTTATTGTTCTAAGGATTTAATTCCCGGCTGGGTTCACCGTGGGGCTTGTTCTTGTTTCCCCTGAGACAAAGAGCAAGGAAGGCACAAGTAATTCGTAATCTGCCCCTTATCTAAAATGGGAATTCCAGAACATCATTGTGTTCATATCATGGACGTGGAGCAAGAGGCAGTTGTGCAAACAGAACAAGGGAATACTGGATGATTTAAAATCAGAAAAGATGTGTAACAGGGTTGTATCCTCTCACTGTACTTACATGAAGAAGCATGTGGCATCAGGACTGGAGGAAGGCTTATTAACAGCCTGCGAGATGCAGATGACACGAGCTTGCTTGCTGAAGTGAAGAGGATTTGAAGCACGTGCTGATGAAGACCAAGAATTACAGCTCACAGTATGGAGGACAGCTCAATGTAAAGAAGACCAGAATCTTCACAACTGGAGCCATAGGTAACATGATAAAAGGAGAACAGATGGAAGTTGTCAGTGATTTCATCTTGCTTGAAAGCACAATGCTCATGGAAATAGCAGTCAAGAGATCACAAAATACATTCCATTTGGTAAATCAGCTGTATAAGACCTTTTAAAGTGTTGAAAAGCAGGGAGGTTACGTTGAGAACTAAGATGTGCACCCAAGCCGTGATAGTTTCCGTTAACTGGTGTGCATGTGAAAAGTGGACATTGACTATAGAGACTGAGGGAGAATTGATTGATGCATTTGAATTGTGGTGCTGAAGAAGAATACTGAAAGTGCCATGGACTGCCCAACGAGCAAACATCTATCTTGGAAGGCGTACAGCCAGGATGCACCTTGCAAACAAGAAGAGCGAGACTTCTTGTCATGTGCTTGCAGCGTGTTGTCAGGAGACAGTCCCTGGAGAAGGACATCGTACTTGGTAAAGAGGCAGTGAGGAAGAGGAAGACCCTCGTCAAGGTGGATGGACACAGTGGCTGCAACCATGGGCTCACACAAGAACAGTCGTAGGATGGTGCAGAACAGGGAAGTGTTTCATTCTGTTGTACATAGGGTTGCTATGAGTTGGAATTGACAATTGAATCTAATAACAACCTAATATAAAGGTTGGTGGTGCGAACCCACCTAGCAGCACCATGGAAGAAAGGCCTGGCTAATTGCCTCTGTAAAGATGACTGCCAAGAAAACCCTGGGGAGCAGCAGTTCCTACTCTGTAACACATGGGGTCACCATGAATCAGCCTTGTCTTGGCAGCAGTGGGGTCTCTGAAGCAGGTGGTCATGTGACTTGGATGCCCGGAGCCCATGATCACTAGCCTTGAATTTTCTCTGTGCTCAGCCATAGCATGTATATGGAAGATTGACTAGTTAGTTCATTACTGGCGTTATTTCTGCTGCTTATTGTTAGGGTCAACTTTGGTGGAAGGTGAGGGCTGCATTCACAGGAGCCTCCCCAGAGCACTTGGGGTGCCTGGTCCACTGCCTTGCCTGAGGCTTGGGAGGTTGAGCATCAGAATCAGCCGGCCTGGGAGTGAGCCCTAGCCTTGCCTCAACTTGCTACTCAGTCTCTCCGATTCTCCGTCTGCTGTTCCTAAAATACTGGGTGTCATCGGCTCTCCTCAAGCTCCTGACTGCCTGCCGTGATGTGGTTTTTACCGATGGCTTTTCCGGAAGCCGAGCTCTGGGGCTTTCTTCTGAGTGTTCTGTCCATCTTGCGTCGTCACCCAGGTCTTTGATTCAGTGAGATGGCGCAGGCACTGCCTCTGCCCATCTGCCCGGAACAAGGTAAGTGCTCAGTGAGTGAACATAGACCCCCAAACATGAAGACATCCGGGGTTCCAAGAGACCCTAATCGGAAGTCTGTACTGTGACTGATGTGACAGAGGCTGGGAAGAATCCCGGGAAAGGGTTCCACATCCTGTCCCCCTGGGTGCCTGGAGAACACTGTCCTCCTACTCCTGGGAGGTTCTGGCCCAGGCCCCCCTCCCCCCACTCCTCACATCTAGGTGTCGGTCACCACCCACCCTGTGTGCCCACACTATACATCTTATTGGCTGCAGAATGAAACACCTCCTGGTCCTGTGCCATCCTTATAATTGTTCCCATATTTGAGTCCATTGTTAGAGCCGCTGTGTCAATCTTTAAGGGTTTTTTGGGTGTTTTTTTCTTCTTTTTTTTGCTGACCTTCTGCTTGACCAAGCCTGTTGTCTTCCTTTAGGAACTGGTCTCTCTTGACAACATGTCCGAAGGACGTGAGGCAAAGGGGCACTGTTTTCTCTCTCTCTTTTTT
>NW_022111359.1:6272390-6318581 GCF_000313985.2 Echinops telfairi | reverse complement strand
GAGGGTTCACTGTAGTTGTCATATCAAAAAGAGTTGTGCAGTCATTGCCACAATCCATTTGAGAATATTTTCTTCTTGTACTTGTTAATAGAGTAATTTTTTAATTGTGGCATAAATAAGACACAAGACATTCTCCGACAACTTATACATGTATAATTCAGTCCCATTGATTCTACTCTTTGTGTTGTGCAACCATTACTGATATCCTTTTCCAAATTATTCTACCACCCTTAACATAAACTCAGTGTCCCTTAAGCATGGTAACCATTGGTCAACTTTTTTTTTTTAGTAGTTTTCTTGACATAAATTCACATATCATACACTTCCATAGTTAAGTCTCATTTACAAAGAGTGTATGTCCATCATCGCAATCAATTCTATTACTCCCTCCTCCTCCTGCAGTCACTGTTTTCTCCCCAGTTCCCCTCACCCTCTCCAACCCCCCAACTCTTGTCCCAGTAAACCATTGGATCAGTTATTGTCTATGCAGCCACTCCTTCTGAGCTTCGTAAATGGGGAAACCTAGCATAAACTATTTTTTTTTGCATAAACTATTTTTTTAAGTGAAAGAGAAAAAAAGAATAATACAAAGATAAAAATAAACAGAAAGGATCATCAAAAATATTTTAAAAGCCAAAGAAGAAATTTATATCATGAAACAAGAAATATTTAGTTAGAGCAGTGGTTCTCCATGTGTGGGTTGCGACTCTTTTGGGGGTTGAACGACGCTTTCACAGGGGTGGCCCAATTCATAACAGTAGCAAAATGACAGTGATGAAGTAGCAACAAAAATGTTATGGTTGGGGGTTCACCACAACATGGGGAACTGTATTAAAGGGTCGCAGCATTAGGAGGTTGAGAACCACTGGCCTAAAGCAAATTCAGGATGGGTCGAGAGGGAGGTCAACTGACCAGGTATCATATTATACGGTCGTTTTCGACCCAGCATAACCAGGTTTACAATAATCTCTGGTAGCAAAGCTGTGTGAGTCCCTCGCTGTGATCAGAGGGTATCTAGCAGAGGCTTAATCTGACTAGATACTCTGTAGAAGGATTTTGGATTTCCACCGTCGATGTGCACCATTTAAACACTGGTACTTTTCCTTTCATCATAGTTGGGTTTTGTTCTTGTCATCTTTGGGTCACACAGACTGGTGTGCTTCTTCATTGTGGATTTAGTTGTTGCCTCACTTAGATGGCTACTTGCTTGAATACAAGCCTTTAAGACTCCAGACCAAGAATATTCTAATTGCTAGCCGGGCACCATCTACTTTCTTCACCACTTTGCTGGAGAACCCTATGTTCAGTGATCTCTTCATGAAGGCATTTCTCCTCTGTGGATGATTCCTCTTCCTGCACAGACAGCTCTGCCGCATCTGGCCGTCCGCCTGGGGTCAGTACTCTTGGCCAGCACCATGAAAAGGCATCAGCTCTTCAGTCTTCTTATTCCTCGTCCACGTGCACATGCTTAGGAGGTGATTGAAAGCGCTGAGGTGTGGGTCAGGCATACCTTAGTCCTCAAGGTGGCACCTTACCTTTGGCCTCTTAAGGAGCTCTCCTGCAGTCAGTTCCCTGCAGCACCCCCTCCCCATAGCCATGCTGGGCAGCTGTGTTGTCAGTTTTGCCACCAAACAGTCTCTTGACGAAAAGGCACATCGCCTTTGCATGGTGGTCCCTGGGGGGCCTAGTGGAAGCCTGCACCTTCCTTCTGTTGGGTGGTTGGAAACTACCCTCCTGAGATACCCCTGCCCCACTGTCTGCTCCAATGCGCCTGGGGATGCAGAGGTTAAGTGCTTAGGTTAGTCAGTGCCACAGCCACTTCTGTGCTGTTGCATGGGGGCACTTGGAGTCGGATGCATCTCCACAGCACCCACTACAGGAGGAGGCAGGTCCTGGACCCTTGTTAGGAATATGGGGGGTCCACACAAGTGTGGCTAGTTTCAGGGACCCTGCAGACACATATGGGTCTAGGTCAGTTGTTCTTTAAAGGCACCCACCCCCCACCCCCAAGCCTCCAGTTCTCACTGGGACACTAGTCTTAGACCTCCTGGGTGCAGGGAGAGCCTAGTCTCAGAGGACTGGGCCTCTAGGGCAGGCCCCAGGAGTTCCGCCTTCCGGGGCCTGGGCTGCTGGCTTCTCAGCCCATCTGGGAGCATCCCTGTCACCACAAGGACCAACCCTCACACTGGGCTACAGGCTGTGGGACAGCCCTCACACTGGGCTACAGGCTGTGGGACAGCCCCCACCCCCACCCCCCGCCTGCTGAGAGCCAGGGTCTGAGATCGTTACATGGATCACAATTGAGTTCGAGTGGGGGTGTTGCCTGGGTTGCAGGAGCTGGGGAGGGGCCCCTGGCTGCCCTGGTAGTAATGCTTCAGCCTCCAGAGGTAGAGTAGGGGCTTGAAAGGAGAAGGGGGGCATTCTAGGAACAACTCTGCTCTCCTCCTGCTGTGCACCTGAGCATTTGCTGTGTGGGCAGAGGGTCTCTGCATCGCATTTCCTCTGTGCTCCAGGCCCCACAACACCAACCGGAACAACCCCGGGTTTGTGGTGACTGATCTCTAAAGAGGGAGCCCGCGTGGTGCTGGGAGTTGACCGTTGGGTGACTGCTGCAAGCCCACCAGCCACTCTGCTGGAGGAAGATGAAGCTGTCTGTTTTGTAAAGATGTTCAGTATCAGTCTAGTCACTGAGCCAGAACCGACAGTGGCTCTGAGTTTGGTCAATAGGCATCTTGCTGGTGGCCCTCACTTGTTGGTTGGGAAGTACAGAGGTTCTAGAAGCCTGGGGGCCCCTGTTCTCAGGTTCTTCCCTGCCCCCATCCCAGCTTGGGTCTCAGTGGGCTGAGTGCCTATCAGCTTGCTTGGTGCCACCGCTGGGGGCCGGGTGGTCTCTGAAGCCCACTTTGGCTACTGCGATCAGCGACCAGGTCTGACCATGTGCAGGCTGAAGTTAGTGCTGGGGTCGGGTTTCACCCAGAGGGGTAGGCATTGTGACCTGTGACCCTGCAGCTGCTCATTGAGTGAGGCTCACAGTGACCCTACAGGACAGAGTAGAACTGCCCCACAGAGGTTTCCTAAGCCGACATCTTGACAGGAGCAGGTGGCCAGGCCTTTCTCCGGTACTATCTCAGGTCCAAGCCCTCCACCCCCACCCCTACACACACCTTTTGGTTTGTACCTTTGTGCCACCCAGGGCTCCTTTCTGTAACAGCCGCTGTCCCAAAAACCCTAGGGTACAGTTCTACTCTGCAACACACGAGGTCGCCAGAGAGTCGGACTGACTCCATGCACTGGGTTTGTCTGGTTTTGATTTGGTTCCCGAAAGGAGGTGGACTAGCAAGGGTCTGGTAGCAGCAGATGCCCAGGAGGGGGCGTGAGTGGGTTGGCTGGGCTCTGGGGCTCTGGGAGTCCAGCTGAGAGCCCCACAGAGAGAGCAGACGGGCCTGACTATGGCAGTGGGGCAATGTGTACAGTGTTTTGGGAGGGTCTTCTGGGATCATGCCTGGTGGTCCTGTACCTGCAGGTCCTGAATGAGTGCCTGAATCAGAGCTCAGACCCCACTGACCCTCCCTTTGTTGTGGATGTCCTTCAACATCCCTACCCCCTCCCCTCCCCTTCCCTCTCCCCCTCCCCCTCCCCCGCCTGTGGTCTGGAAGGAGCCCAGCACTTGTGTGTATCTCCAGAGCTCCGCCTCCACTGCCAGGTGCTGGCCTGGCTGTTCTTCCTCCCTCCCTGGCTCCATGTGTCTGTGCCCTGCCTTCAGGTCTGTGAGGCGTGCCAGGTGCTGTTCTGGGCTCACAGGGACATAGAGGACAAGCAACATCTCTGGTCTCCCAGGGTTTCTGGGCAAGGGGAGGCAGCACACACATCCCACCTCATAATCCCTGTGGCTCCCTGTCCACACTTGCACCAAAGGAAGCCAGGGCCCCACGGGTCCCTCAGCGCACCCAAATCCCACATCCCAGCTGGGGGTGAAGCAGCAGAGCATGGACAGCTCCTAGACAGAAACTGTCCACGACACACTTGTGTCACACTCAGGTGCAAATGACATGTCAGTGTCCCTGCCGGGCTCAGCTCTCTGAAGAGCACAGGCATACACTCTGGGATGCACACTGGACCCCTGGCTGTGCCCAGGAGTGCGTTCATAAATGAAACCAAGCCTTATCGAGTCTCCACCATTGGAAATTGAGAGACGCCCTTAAGAGAGGATTGGTCACCTGTGAGCCAAGTTCCCACAGGGCTGCCCGCTGCCATCCAGCCTGCCCCCCACCCCGTATCCTGGTTCCTGTGTCATGGGCACCCCCACTCAGCCCAGGTCTGCCGGCAGTTGCCCCTCCCCCCCTTGGCTTGGGGTGCTGTGACTCTGATGTTCATTTGTTTGCTTAACTGCCTTTAACGCGCGCAGTGTGTTTGCTGAGTGACTGCCGTGTTGAGGGAGAACAAAACAAAACAAAACCATTTTTCTTTTTGCAGAAAAGCCTGCCATTGCTCCGCCTGTCTTTGTGTTTCAGAAGGATAAAGGACAAAAGGTAAGGGGTGCCTGCAGGGAGGAGGCCCCTCCAGTGGCTTGGTGACAGCAAGTGGGGCGAGGCTGGAGAGCACTGCCGAACCTTCCGTCCGCACCTTACTGCCCTGGGAGTGGTGAAGATCTGAGGGGTTCTGCAGCCTGTTGCCCGCCTGAAGGGAGCAGCAGGGGATCCTACGATGTGATGGTGGTGGCAGATGTGTGCCTGGGCATCACTGGTGCCACTCTCATGGCTGTCAGGGTGGTGTCAGAATTGAGCAAGTGACTCCCCACTGGAGGTGAAGACTTGGTGGATTTCTCTGGAAAGCCGTGGCACTAGTTGCGCTTTGGTCATTTAATACGCTGCACAGACCGGATTCTGTGTGTCCTCAGAGGCATATGCTGCTTATCGACAAGTACGGTGCATGAAAGCCGCTTCAGCCTGTGTGCCAGCTCTCGCCAGCCGGCCCTGCCTCTTCTTCTGAGAAGAGACCAGAGCTGGCCTGGCTCCGTTTCCCTGGGCAACACTCACATCTTCCACTAGGGAGCGAATGTATGAGGAGTGGGAGGGGGTCCGCTGTGAGGTAGCAGTGGCTGCCCTAACTGACCCCACCCGCCCTGGGCGCCTACTGTGTGGCTTGTACTTTAATTCCCTCTGAGTTGTTTGCTAAGGAAAGAGCACCAGCCCCCTTGCACATTTCCTTCCAGTCTTGCTTTGGTCACCATCTAGGTGACGTTTTCAGGGTCCATCACACTGCCGCTCTGCCTGGCCCCGACAGCTCATGAGCTTCGGAGACAGGCCCTGGAAGATTCCAGTACAAAGGGGCGGCTGCAGTTCCTCTAGCTGTAGCAGCAGGATCTTTATGTTTTCGGCGTCGGTTGTATTAATCTGTTTTCTTCAGATTTTCAGTAATGTCAGAACTTTCCCCGAAGTTGGCATTTATGAGAATCATTTGGGGGGCCATGTTTCAAGCAAGCTAGGTAAGATACACACACACACACACACACACACACACACACACACGTTTTTTTTTGTAAGTAAGGCTTTGTTGGTGCCCAGCCTCTCCCATCCGCCCTTCACACCTCGCCAGCAGAGCGGGTGGTTTCTGCAGAGCCCTGGTGACCCGTAAGAGCAAGGCCTTTTACAGCGAACCTGTCAGCCAGCCCTGATGTGCTGGGAATTAAACAAGTCCTCACTGTGGAAGACCTGAGGAAAGCCAGCGGGATGGATGGACTGTGGGGAGAGAAGATTGGTTCCCATGAGGCTAAGATGCCTGCTGCCCGTTGACCATATCCCCGCCAGAAAGGAAGGCCTGTGCTCAGTGCTTACCGGTGTCCATCGTTCAGAGCTGGGATCACCTGGCGGCCTTCTGCAGTCATTAAGGCAGTGCACATGCTCTTATCAAAATATTGACTCTAAGCCAAACTCAAAATGAAGCTCTAAAAATAACTGTCCAAGGGCAGGTGGGCCATGTGTTTGAGCTGGGATACAGGAAGAGCTGCTGCCTCAGCTACTGGGAAACTGCCTGCTGCTGCTGCTCCCACAAGGGACCATTGCATCGATTTTGATCCCTGGAGACCCCAGATGCTGCAGAGTAGGACTTCTCCGTGTGCCCTCTAGGCTGTGGTGTTTATGGGGAGCCCTGGTGGTGCAGGGGTTAAGGGGTCACCAGGTGCTCCACTGGAGAAAGACCAGGCATTAGACCTCAGAAACCCAAAGGGCAGTTGTACATTGTCCTGTGGAAGGTTGCTGAGTCAGTGGGGTTTTTGTTTTGTTTTTAAGGACTCTGGTGCCACCAAGGTTAAACATCTGGCTGCTAACTAAAGGGCTGGTGGTTAGAACCACTAGAGCAGGGGGACTCAAACTTGTTAAATGGGGCCAGTTCACTGTCCCTCAGACCCATTGGAGGGCCGGACTATAGTTTAAAAAAACACTATAAACAAATTCCCATGCACACTGAACATAACTTATTTTGAAGTAAAAAACAAAACGGGCAAAAACACCCGGAGGGCCTGATAAATGTCCTCAGCAGGCCGCATGTGGCCCGCGGGCCGTAGTTTGAGGACGCCTGCACTAGAAGGTCAGAGAGAGAGAGACAGAGAGAGCGACATGGCAGTCGGCCTCTGTAAAGAAGTCCTTAGGACAGCTCTTGTGCACTGGGTTTGGTTCTCATCTTCACGGAGCAGGTCGCCACGTCTTTCTCGCGTGCAGCTGGAGCCACTCAGGAGCGGGGAGAGGTGGGGTGTCCCAGCTGGAATAGCATCTGTCTGTGCTGCTACTGGCCTGGTCTGCCAGCAGTCAGGTGGGGAGTCAGCACAGTCACAACACGGGCCTCCGGCAGGTCTGTAAAGAGCAGCTGCAGGCTCCTCCCCAAAGCATCGGCCTTCAAGACCCTTCCCCACGGCGGGGTCAACCTACATAAGCCAGATGGTCTCTTCTGAGAAAAGGGTGCCCCTCTTTCTTCTTTACCTTTTCACTTTGAAAAGGGAGCTTCATTGGTCCCATAACTGATAATCATTGTCTTTGAGGATCAAGAATTTGCTCTAAAAACTACTCTACGAGGTATTTTTGGAACAATGTAACCATGGATTATACTAGGTTGGGGGTGGGGAGGGGGGAGCGGCGGCAAAATATTCAAGGAACATTCAAATCCCTGGAGCATTTATAGGGACAGGCCTGCATGTCACTGCTCCTCGATTCACTGCTGGCTGCCGTCTTGTCATGGGTGTTGAAACTTATGGCTACCTCTCAGCCTTCGTGACCCCAATGCCATCGTCACGACCAGGACTTCAATGACATGGCCCAAAAGTGAGGTCAGAAAGCTGGAAGATTGGAAAGAAAAAGATCACGAGCTCCACGCCCTAGGTGTCCTCTGAGTTAGAGAACAGTCCACATAGCAGCGAGCCTGTGACGGCGGCCTGCACGTGACAGAGAGACCAGGTAGAGGTGTCAAAGAGTGCGCGAAGCTGCCCGCTCCAGTCTCCGTGACATGCAGAGCACAGATTGGGGGCAGTCTCCTGGCCTCTTGTTCCTGGTTGGCAGTACCTGGCCATGTAGCCGTTCACTGCCTGGCTGCTAACCAAAAGGCAGGTGGTTCAAACCTACCTCTTGACTCGGCAAGAGGAGAGAACTGACAATCAGCTCCCATGAACATGAGTGGACCCCTAGGAAACCTGGACCCTCCCAACCACAGGTGCCAAAACGAGTCGGGGCCAGACTGATGGCCGGGGGCTCCCTTGTCCCCGCTGGCTACCTGGTCTGATGCTTCCTCACATGCCCACACTCATGCACCGGGGCTCAGCAGCACAAGTCAGTGTGAAGACTGTTCTCCTCCTCGAGTCACGAGAAGTTAAATACTCTCATTGTCTAGCATAATAATTTCTTCCTTGTTTCTTTAATGTTGGAGGGTTTGGTTTTTTTTCAGGCAAGGCAGATGACCCTGAGGTTTGGG
Source organism: Echinops telfairi (assembly GCF_000313985.2). NCBI lineage: Eukaryota > Metazoa > Chordata > Mammalia > Afrosoricida > Tenrecidae > Echinops > Echinops telfairi. The sequence continues at coordinate 6,310,625 of NW_022111359.1, read as the reverse complement.
CCAACAGGATGGCTATTGAGCTTAGAGAGGGGAGGCAGGTGGGGAAGTGCTTGGAGCAGGATGAGTAGGGGCACCCAGCAAGAGCTTGCTTTTGGGGTGCCCAGCGTATCTTGTGTGTGTTTCAGGGTGAGTTCAAAGGTGGACGTGTTCCTGATGTTGGCAAGCAGCAGGCTCCGCATCAGTTCCTAAGAGCAGGAGCTTCTTGCCCAAGAGGAACCCACAGAGCCCAGTGGAAAATGCTAGAACACCAGGGAAGGGTGGAGTGGGTGGGTCTCTCAGGGATGGAAGATGACGGCCTCCCTGGATGTCAGGGCTGTCACAGAAGCATTGAGCATTAGCATTTGGAAAGAGAAGGGAACTCAAGTTGTTCTACCTAGAGGTGGACCTCTGAAGGGGTCCTCAACCTTGAGGATCAACAAGAGGGGGCAGGCTGGCAGCCCACAAACCCTCCCCGCCTTCCAATTGAGAGTGTCCTCGCCGGTGGCCCTCCAGGGGTGCAGATGAGCGCGCAAGCGTGGGGTTGCTACTGAAAGTTCTCACTGCCACCCCGTCACCGCTGACGCACTGCACCCTACAGGACAGGCTGGAACTGCCCCTGTGAGTTTCCAAGACTGTAACTCTACGGGAGTAGGACGCCCAGTCTCTTCCTCGGAGCAGCTGGCGGTTTCAAGCTGCTGACCTTGTGGATCGCAACCCCACTGCCTACCCACTGTACCACCAGGGCTCCTGATGAGAATGCTCTTCCACTTCCCTTACATCACATGCTTACTTCCCGTGGTCTGACATTGTTACTCTAGCTGACAAGTCAGTCACGTCTGAGGGAGGCAGGGCAGTAGCCCCTGTTGTGGTGAGGTCACACTGTGGGAAATGCCGAGCAGCGGGCTTGGCACCTGGAGCACACGGGGTCTGAGCCAGTTTCTCAAGGAGAGGTTCTTGGTGGTCATGCCCCAGAGCTCTTGGGCCAGACAAGGCTCTGACCTTCCCCATCTCTGCCCACTCCCACCCCCATGTAGGATGGGGTTTGTGCATTGGAGGGATGAAAACTTCCTAGAACTGAAAGCTCCCAGCTCTCCCCATCTTCAGCGGCCCATCTGCATTCAGGCAGGACAGCCACCTTCCACTCTGGGCAATGTTAGCGATGCCAGAGAAATCCCCACATTGGTCAGTGGACCCGGGGGGGGACAGCCCCAGTAGGGCACTCCACTCTTGAAGCATCTTTTAGCCCAGGACTCATCAAGAGTCCCACCCTCTCCCTAGTTATGGGGACTCTGCCCACGGGCTCTAGTGTGGACACTGCTTGGTCTGTCACTAGGGTGGTTTTCCCCCTGGAGGTGGCCTGAGAGCACATTTGACTCCACACAGGGCCGCCTGATAGTCTGGCTTGCTGTACCTCGCAGCCCAGCAGCCCACGCCCACCGCCCTCTTCCTCTCTCACATCATAAGGCCAGTCCTGGCCTTCTGGACAGCAGCCCTGGTCCCTGCCCCCTACCTCACCCCACCCCACCCCACCCCACCCGTATCATGGCCGTTACATTGAAGAAAAACTGTTTCTCTTGCTCCCAGTCCTCTGCAGATTCGGGAGAGGAGCCTCGGGGGGAGGCTGAGGCCCCCCACCATGGCAGGGGTCACCCTGAGTCAGCGGGTGAGCGTGCCCTAGAACCTCTCGCCCCCGCTAGTGCTCCAGCCAGCGCGCCTCCGCATCCCGCTGCTGAGGCCCCGCTCCTTCCTTTCCCGCGAGACCTGGCAGGGGTAAGTGCACACCTCCCTGGCACTCCTCCTGCCTGGGCCCTGCCCCACCCAGCTCAGCCACCTACCTGACCCCCACCCCACCCCCACCACCATAGAGCACCCAGGTCCTAGCTCAAGACAGAGGGATGACTCACAGAGACGCAGTCACTTTGCTCCAAAATCAGGCAAGACTTAGCACCTTTTCCACCTATACTTTCCTAACTAGAAAGCAAGAGACTTGAGGGGCAAAATCAGAATTGGGTTTTGGGGTAGAACCTTCCAGATCAATTCCAGCCCTTCCGCCCTGCCCAGAGTCTGTCTTAGAAACTGGCTGTGTGGCGGTGGCGCTTGGCTGGCTGTGTTTGCTGTGATTAGGCGAACTGCTTGCCTTCAACCAAAGTAAGATGGGAAGATAGAGCTTCCTTTGTGCCCAGTGGGAGCCAGCCCCTAGGCTCTTTATCCCTGTCTTACGAGGGCCATTGGAGAAGATGGTGGCCTCTGGAGGACAAGAACGGTCTAGGGGCATTTGAAGTTTGCAGACTCCACCCTTGCTGCACATGGAGCCCAAGGCCTGCCTTGGGACAAGAGCAGACCCCAGGGGCACAGACAGGTGGCTCAGCTCTCAGCAGAGGCTGGCAATTCGAGTTTGCCCGGAGGCATTTGGGAAGAAAGGCCTGGCAATCTACAATCTGCTTCTGAAAGATCACAGCCATTGAAAACCCTATGGCACACAGCCACTCCCTAAGGCACATGAGGTCACTGTGAGCCCTGGGTCAATGCCACAGCAGCTGGTTACAGGATACTGGGTATCAAGCAGCCTTCCAGGGAGCCATAGCCCCAACCCCGAGCCAGACCCTTAGCGCCAGGTTCATAAGGAAACCTTTAAAAGTCACCCCCACAAACCCTGGGTCTCCCTCTGCAGTCAGGCTACTATTTGGGGGGAACAAGTGTGTGACGGGGGTGAAGACAGCATCTTTGTCTCCAGAACCCCCGTAGTCCTTGCCGGCCCGAAAGCCCCCAGCCAGCCAGTGCTCCTGCCACTGCACTGGGCTCAGCCTTCTCAGGGCACTAAGGTATTCATCCCCCTGGTGGGTAGTATTTCTCTAGCCTGAGCAGGGGCAGGAAGACTCTGTTCTCAGTTCTCTGCCTACAACCCTTTAGCACCATCTAGGATCATTTGCATCTGCCAGGAGGCTGGGCTCTGCTTATGGCCACATCTGAAGCAAGAGTGGCTCTCAGCAGAAGTGCAGTCAAAGGGGCTGGGATGCAGCGGGCAAGAAGCAAAGGCACAGGGCCCTGAACTTCATGGTGACAGCTACCCTGCCAGAACTGTCAGGGCTGCTTGCCCACTCTACATAGAGTTTTGTGCAGGCAGTGCCCAGGAGTCAGGCATGCAAGGCGGCAGCCTGTGTCTACTAGAAGCCTGCTTCCTGGCCCTGTGGGCTTTGGGCAGGGCACTCAGCTGGGACATGGCAGTAGGCAGGGAACAGTAAATGACAACTGGAGGGTGCTTACAGCAGCATTGTTAGGTGCTGTTAAGGTGGGTTTTTTTACTTTTGGGGGTACCTCGTGTGACAGCTCCCTCCGCTATGGTCTTCCCAGGAACAGCTCGCCAGGCCTTTGCTCCTGTAGCCCTGCTGGGTAGGTTTGGCTCGAAGCCAAGTGCTTGGCCACTGTGTCACCAGGGCTCCAAAGAGTTGGTGTAGGGAGCCTCAGACTCAGCTGTTGAGTCACCAGAAGAGGGGGCAGCACTGAGGCACCGGGAAGTAAGTGGAACATTCCAGTATGAGGCTGGAGACTTGTTTTGTTTCCTGGGGCTAACATGTATGCATGCTGTCTGTGGTTGTAGCATCTGTAGCTACTGACACACCCAGTCTCTCATGGAGCACCTGACACCACTGGGTGACAGCTGTGAGCCCTCCCGAAGGGGCCCCTCACGCTCCAGGTGAGTGGTGTCTGGTTGGTGGGAAGACGTCTCATCAGCTGCCCTTCTCCCTTGCTGGGCAGAGGAAGGCAAGGCAAGCCTTTCTGAGGTCAGTTAGGCCATAAGTCAAGCCAGACAGAACCTGGTCCCAGCTGCCTCTTCAGCCTGGCCTGTGTCTTTAGCATCAGAACGTTGGGGTCACCCCACACCCATGTGAACCAGCAGGTCTCCTGAGACGTCTCGTCTGCTCCTCCTCCCAGGTCCCCCAGGACAGGAAGCCCAAGGTCGTGTCCTACACAGCAACTCTCTCCTTGTTGCTTGTAAAAGCCCTGTTGTCCTCCAGTCTCACCCACAGTCTGGCTGGGGATGGTTCAGTGCTGGGAACACACTGCTGCCTCTGGGAGACAGCCTGAAGACCAAGCCGCATGCACAGGCCTGAGAGATCTGGCCTGACCGACCAGCTTGGCCAGAGTTAACTTTGCCTTATCAGACCCACTAGGTAGCGTAGGCGGGCTCTTAACAGCCTCCTTGCACCATCTCGGACCCCTGCTCAGCATTTAGCTTCTCACCCCTCAGCCAACAGACTCTTCCAGCAGTCCCTGCTCTCTCCAGTGCTGCTTGTTCCGTGAGACTCCCAACTAGTGCTCCTGCCCCATCCTCCTGCTGCAGCATCCCAGCCCGACTCCTCCCCAAAGTCCACACTGCTTCTGCAGGGGGCCCATGTGTTCCACATAGAACTTTTCTTTCTTAGTCTTGTTTCCTGGGACCCCAGGAAGCTGCAGCCTTCCTCCCTGCTCAGTTTTGTCTGTCTCTGTCTGTCTGCCCTGCTCAGGAGGGGGTCAGGTGGAGCGTGAGAGCATCTGGCATTGTGAGCCGGGTCTGGCCTCTGTCTCATGTAATCATGGTGGTCTGGGGACACGGGGATGGAGGAAGCTGGCTTGTACCCTCCAGTCTGCACGGGATTGGAAGGTCTCGTGGCCACCATCCATCTGTGAGACACAATCCTGGAGCTCACAGCTGCCCCTGAAGTCCCTGTCACGGCCCAGCTGCTCACGCAGCAGCAAGGGCCCTACCACAGGTTCTCTCTGGGCTCGCCCCTCCCTGTGGCACAGGGCCTTCTCTCTTCTGCCACCTGATAGAAGGTTTCCGTGGGGCACCCCATCACAACTCTACAGTGACACATTCTGTTTTGTGAAAGGTGGTCGGGGAAGTGGGCCTCCCAGCCCCCACTTCTCTCTGCCTCTACAGCACCTCAGCATGCAGTCCAGGCGTGGCCCTCAACTCGCTCTCCTGCTTGGGGCTAAGGGCAGCTCCAAATGCCCTGGGAAAGGCCTTGACCGCCCAGCAGCCGTGTCTGTGGGGCTGACAGCCCCCAAGAGCCTTGAGGCTGCCCCCAGAGTGGCTGGCAGCGCTTTCTCATGAATTTGCCCTACTCGTTTTGGACCCTGGGAGGTCCCCAGTACCATATCTTGATATCTCTTAGGGTGCTCTTGCCAGAGCTGCTCACCCCAGCCACCCAGAGGGCCATGTCTGTGGAGTGGTACTCAGGGGAGCCTGATTCTGGTCTGGCCGAGCACCCCTGCAGTGGGGGCCTGACAAGGAGAGGACCATGGTCCCGCTGTATCAGGAGAGCAGGGCAGGAAGTGGTGGGAGTGCTCTCAGGGTGAAGGACTGGCACTGACTGAGAATGGGGTCACAGCAAGTGGGTCTGAAGGCTGATGCCACGGGGGTGCTGGGGGATGCAGAGCTTTGGGCTGGTGGAGGGGACCCACTGTGGAAGCAAGGGTGGAGCAGGGCTCCTTCAGGCAGATGCTGCTATGTGACTCGGTGTCTGTTGGGGAGCTGGGGCCATGTGCCCCTATATAAACACATAGAAGAGCTCTGACCAGGACACGCAGAGACACGTACAATTACAAGATGGTGCTTGTTGGAATGAAAGCTGAAGAGATGCCTGGTTTCTGGGCCCAGGAGCCCCTGCACCAAGTAGAGTCCCCCACGGTTTCCCATGCTGAAGTCAGCAGCTGGTCACCAGGTCTTTCTCCCACAGCCTCTGATGGGTTAGAGGACCAACTTTTCACTTAGCAACTGAGCACCCCACTTATGCACGAGCACACCTGAGATGAGGCGGTGGCAGCAGGGCCTGCAGTCCTGGGAGGAGACACAACGTGATGTAGAAGCCGACTGCTCAGATGTCTAGCTTACCTCATGCCATACAGGGCTAGAGAGAGAGGAAGTGGTTTGTGAGCCACAACAGGGTTCTGACGGGTGTCGGCCCATTGGGTTCAGAAAAGCAGTCCCTAGGGTAGCAGAAGCTAGGTCAGAGGACCCATCAGGTACCAAGGATCCTCTCGCAGCAGCCAGGGGGCCTGGGAGCCTCACCTGGGCTAGGTGTCAGGTGTGCAGCCCCATGCAGCAGGCACTCCCTGCCAACCCGTGGAGATAGGGCTGGGCATGAGCTGGTGGTACACCCTTCTCCCAACTGCACTGAGGACATCCTCCCTCTTGAGTGCTCCCAGCCTCAGCAGGACAGGTCTGTCCCTGCTTCTGCAGCCCATGTGAGCGTCGGAAAGGTTGTAAAGAACAGACGCAGAGACCTATGTTAGGCAGGGTGCGGGCACGGGCCCTCAGCCCTTCCCAGAAAGCTGTGCCAGCCCTGCTTTCAGAGGTTCCGGCTCCAGGCCGTGGGCTTGTTATTGTGGTCTTGCCGGGGGCACAGAGCCCTCGACCTGAATCCCACCAGCCCCTCGAGGCGGGTGGTCCCTTTCCAACTCCCCAAGGAAAATTGGCTCCTCTGCTTGCTCCCAGGTGGGATGTTCTAGGAGGAGGGCAGGTCACACTCCTGGGTTTGCTTATAAGTCCAGCTTCTGAAGACACATGAGTCCCTCTGGAAGGACTGCTTGTCTCCGGGGACTATTGTGAATTGCTATCTTTTCAAGTTCCAAAATCAAGGCTAAGACATTCTATGAGCCGAGGGGTGTCTGCAGCCCCTGCATTTGGAGTTGCTCTCTGGACATTGGCCCACAGCAGCTGGGTTCTCCTCTGTCCATAAAGATGAACTTGTCTTAAGGCAGATCAGCCAGCAGGGCACACCAAGGTCAGGAAAGCCCACCACCAGGGTCCGGTGTGACACGGCCGTGCAGAATGAGCCCTCAAGCTGCCCAGGACCACCTGCAAGCCCTTGGCAAGCAGGGTCGAGCCCAACATGTGGCTGTGTGGTGGCGGAGGGGAGGGGAGGTCAGGTGCAGCACACCAGTGAGGGTGACCTGTGCAGATAGGGAGTGACCCAGCTGGTGTAAACTCGTCCTCCTTGGTTCTGAGCCAGGGGGTGGTGGGTGGGGTGGTTGTGGAGGAGTAGGGTGGGAGGTGGCATTCCTACGTGCAGGGCTCGTGCTTGCTCCCTGCTGGCCGCCCGACCCCCACTCACCCTGCCTCCACTCTTGTTTCAGAGGTCAGCCGGCGGCTCCAGTCCAGAAGGGGGAGAAGGTAAGGGCACCCTGCAGACATTTGACCATCTTGAGTGTCAACGCGAGAACAGTCTGACTCTCTCACCATTCTCTGCAGACTCTGACCGTGAAGATGGGAATTACTGCCCTCCAGTCAAGAGAGAAAGGACATCATCTTTAACCCAGTTCCCACCTGCCCAGTCAGGTAAAGGCAGACATGCCTCCAAACCCCAATGCCTTTCACCACTCCAGCCCGAGCAATCACTGCAGTGGGAATCTGTCCAGAATGCACAGGTACTACACACACACACACACACACACACACACACAAACTAGTGACACGTGCAGAGAGACTGCAAAGATGGGTCAATATTGTCCCTTGGAATTGGACAGTACCGAGTCCCCTGTTACTCAGATACACGGTAGTACTCCCACCTACCTTCTTATTGGCCAGCAGCAGGCCTGGGACTGGGTCTCCCAACTGAGCAGCCCAGGCTCACACTTGTGCATGCGCATGCGTGTGTGGACACACACACACACCACACACACCACACCACCCCCCAGCACCACCCAGCAGTGCTTCTGGCAGTAGTAGCAAGTCCTGTGGGTCCCTGACGGCTGAGTCTGGCCAGGCCTTTGGAGCACTTGGAGGCCTGGGGTGGGAGTCCGGTGTGGGAGGAGGCCGCCCAGGTGGAGAGCCCTGCTCCTGAGATGCCTAAGAGACTGCTGCTTTGCTCACTGACCGGGCAGTGGGACCGTCCTATTTGTTAGCAGTCCAGGCAGGGGCAGCTTTTTAAAAGACTCCTGCGTGCTCAGGCAGCTGTCCCACAGAGAGTGAGCTGTCAGTCCCTGATCATGGCTTGCAGTCCTTCCTGCTCGCTCAGCATTTCAGAGATCCGGCAGGAGTCGGGGGTGGGGCAAGGCCCAGCCCATTTGATTTGTGGGCCCACTGGAACCCTGCCTCCCTGGTGCTCTGTGGCTTTGTGGAAGATGGGCTGGGGCCGGGGGAGGGTGGTCTCAAGAATCTGAAGTGCTGGCCTGGCCACTGCATTTGTAGGAGCCTGTTGGCGGGCTGGGGCCACAGTTGGTATTGTAAGGAGCAGCATCCCAGGTAGGGCGACTGACTGCCCTCTGACTCAACGGCAGTGGCACTGGGTGAACAAGAGGAGCAAGGCTGAGGCCCAGGCTCAAGAGAGACTTGGGGACGCCCAGAGCCGGAGGGGAGCCTGTGCTGTGGAAAGGTGGCCTGGAGTATCTGTCCCCCTCATTCACCTCTGTCTTCTTGTCCCCGCCCCTTCCTGCACCACTTGGCCAGCAGTATCAAAAAACAATGTCTTCATGCCGTCCACCTTCTGTGAGTCATCTGCAGGCAATTCTGACTCAGAACCAGGTGAGCCGAGCCCACCCTCCCTCCCCTGCCGTTCCTTGCCATGACACACCTTGTACAGAAGGAGAAATCCAGCCTTCCCTTCCTGAGGGTTTGGGGTCCAGGGGAGCAGGGGAGATGAGGCTGAAGAAGCCCTTCGGTCTCTGTTTCTGTCAGCAAGGCTGTTTCTGTGTGCAAGTTCATTTACAAACCAAAACAGACAGGTGTGCGACCTGCTGTTCCCAAAGTCCTACCTAAGTGCAGGCTCACACTCAGGTTTGCTGAGAAGGAAATCACAAAGGCCTTGCTGCAGCAGGCCCCCTACTCCGTTCCCCTCACCCCCCGCCCCCTCCTCCCCAAGGTGGTGGTGGACCCCACTCTGGCGTGTGAGGCAGAACTGCCCCCGAGAGCTTGTTGTGTTGTTTTTGCTCCAGAGGGCTTCGAGACTGACCTTTCAGGAGCAGAGCCCAAGGCCGACCTTCTGAGGTACATCCGGGTGGGGGCCAGCCACAGGGCTGTCACGCAGCACTGCTGAGGGCCTGTCCCCTCTGGCCCCGTTCTGTTTTAAATTCCAACCGGGATGAAGCTGTGGCTCTGCTCAGAGCAAACGATCTGATGGCCGGCTGAGAGCTACAGAGAGCAGCTGGTCCCGCTGAAGCTGATGGGCCTGCCTTTTTTGGTCTTTTCGCTAGAGGCCAGCTCCCAGACTTCCTGACCGGTCTCCCTTGGGGCTTGAAGAACTCATAAAGAGTTTCATGAGGCCTGCAACAGCCCAGGTTCTGCAGTCCAGCCCTCGGGATAGAAACCCATTGTTGGCTTCAAACACACAGCCAGGGCACCACGCCAGTGCCTGCCATTCCCACCCCCCGCTGTAAATGGGCCTCTCCACCCGCACAGGCTGAATCCGAACCTACGGTTTAACAAGGTCCCCGTGGGAGGCTTATAGCAGATCCCCAGGTGAGGGCTTCATAAGCTTGGGGAGCTTGTTAAAATGTAGTTGGGCTCAGTCTCCGCGGGGGTGGCGGGGGGCGGTCGGGGGGTGAAACCAGAAGGAAATGGCTCAGAGCCCTGTGTGTGGCCAGAGAGCCCACCCTCTGGTGGTATCCCAGGACCAGGCGAGTCTTCAGACTTTACGGGTTCATCTGTGAAGTCACCCACCAGCCACTCCCCACTCAGCTCTTGAGTGGCAGCTCTTTGGAGCCGTCCTCCCTGCCCACCCTTGTCAGGTCCGTGGAAGTCAGGTGGTGGTTGGTTGGTTGGTTGGTCGGTCGGTCAGTCAGTCCATTGGTTGACCGGGCCCTTGCCCGGCAGGTAGAAGTCTGTGCACAGCCTCATGCCAAGGCATCCCTCCTGGGTCTGGGCTGGTTGGCACCATTTTCCCTTTGCCCCTTGAGCTGCAGTGTGTGTCTCGGGCGCCCCTCCCTCGGCCCTTGAACCTCTGTGCTGGGAGGAGTGTCCTGAGGAGCGGGGGTGATTCAGGCCTAGCCTGCTGGGCTGCCCTGAGCTGGGTGGAGTGGGGGGTTTGCTGGCAGCTGGGTGTAGCCATCTATGGAGGAAGATTTAGCAGCTTCGCCCCACTGCCCTTCTCCTTTCTCCCTTCCCCTCTCCTTCCTTTCAGCTTTTCATATTTTTTAAAAATGTAATGCCTGTGAAGATATTTAGAAATTCCTTGTAAATATGCTTTACCTCCAGACCTCATTCCATGTGGCCGGTGGTCCCAGGGATGCCGTCCGTCCCTGCAGAGCAGGGGGCCGGGGTGGCCACTCCATGCCTCGGATACCCTTAGTCTGTTTGCAGGCCAAGCCACTTGCTCCTAACCTTCCATCACGTTGGTGTGGCATGACCTCCCTCGTGGTTAGACCAGGCCAGGCCACATTGTGGCTAGAAGACCTCAGGAGTAAGCTGGGTGCAGCTCCACCCAGGGGTGTGGGGGGTGGGGGGGCAGGGAGGGAGTTGTTTCACTGGTCACGTGTTGGGTGGCTGCCAGGCTCTGTGCTTCTGCTTTGTAGTTGGTGCTTTCTGGAGAGATGTGGGGACCCACTTTCCCCGCTGGTTGCAGCACTGGAAGTAATTATCCTTGGCGCCAGGGTGCCAAGTGGTGGTTTTCTTGCCCCTTGTCTGCACCCCCACCCCCACCTCACCCCACCCCCCGCACAAGTTCTCTGGTCCTCTCCTGTGAGGGCACGCTCCCTCTTCTCCTGTTGACTTTCTCACTTACCTGCTGTGTCAGCGCAGACCTACAACCCTAGTGGTGCAGCAGCTAACGAGCTCGGCTGCTAACCAGGTCAGCCATTCCGATCCATCGCCAGCCCCAACCAAGCAATATGGGGCAGTCTGCGTCTGTAAAGATCTCACCACCTTGGAGCTGACACCATGGGGACCCTCCTGGGAGGTTCCCAGACTCAAACCCTTCGTTCGCAGAAATAGAAAACCTCATCTGTTTCCCGAGGAGCTGCTAGAGGGTTTGAACTGCTTGAGCTATGGTTCGCAGCTAGTAGCAACCAGGCCTCCTCCATAAGAACTCAGCCCTGGAAAACGCTCTGGACTGCTCTGCTCTCCTGTAGGGTTATTAGGAGCCAGGAGGGGCTCGCCACAGTTAGAGCTTCTGGCTTTATGCTCTGCTGGCACAGTGGTAAAGTCTCGGCAGCTAGCTCAGGGCTTGAGCCCAGCAGGAGAAAGGCCTGGAGATCTGCTTCCGTGAAGTTGTACAGCCTAGGACCCCGCTCTGGGCACGGCTGCTCTGTCCAGCGGGGAGGGCTGTCACTGAGTCGTGTTTACTGGGGGACCACAAACTGCATTTGTGCGATGGCAGGTGATCTGTTGGTGGCAGTGCAAGCACGTGCACCCTCCTCAGCTCTCCTTTACCTTACATCCTGGCACTGCCTAGTCTTACCCTGACCCTGCCTGGAATCAACCCTTTCCTAACCAAGCCCTGGGCCTTTTTAGGGGTGAGAGGTACTTAGAAACCTAGATGGGATATTGGGTGCTAGCGGGGGATCTCAGCCTCCAGGCGTGTGCTCATAACATCTGGGTGTTTCTGCACCTCTCTGCCTTTCTTCCTCCTCTCTCCAGGTAAGCAGGGTTCCCAGAAAGACTTCTAGTCTAGTGTGGCTAACAAGCCCTATGCGTGCCGCCCCAGCTCTCTCCTTTCCAACAGTGAGCACCAGCTCTCTGTCTACTCCTGGCTCTTGCCCACTCGCCACCAGCGCTTTCTCCGGATGCTTTTCAGCATCTGCTCCCAGCCAGCTTCTGTTCTGGTTCATTATGCTCCTTCACTCCCTGGAGGGCAGAAGCTGCCAGAGAAGGAGTGACCCCTCCCTCCTGCTCGACAGCCTGGCCGCCTCCCACCCCTGCTGTGTGCAGCCCAGCATCAGTCAGAGTCTGGCCATGCTGTACTGCTCTGCACTGCACTTGGACGGTTTCAGGAGGAGCAACAGTTTGGAAACTGAGAAGAGGAGGCCTTTGTTGTAATGGGGCAGGCCCATGTTATCCTGGGAAGGGGCTTCTGAGTCCCCCGCCCCAGCTTCCTGGGGTGCCGGCCTGGTCTGCCATCCTTGCTGCATTTCGCAAATCTGTAGACAAAGTCCACTTCGGGACCCTTTAAGGATGGTGTGCGTTGTAAATGTCAGCGTAATTGGAAGCAGTTCCCTAAATTGCCCTCCAGGTTTTGAATGCTCTCATGTTGGGGGACTTCCCCCTTGGTGCTTTGGAGCTGGACTCTGACTCCGGGCCACTGGGGGACAGAGCAGGCCTCCCCCGGAGGGTTTCCTTGGCCACCTTCTGGAAGCAGACCAGGCCTTTCTCCGTCGTGCTTTTTGGCTTTTGGCTGATGGCCGAGCGCTTAACTGTTGTGCCCCCAGGGCTCCTTGTGTGTTGCAACATCCCTTCTAGCACAGCCTTCTCTCTAGGCTGTTAGAGCCCTGCCCCAGTCATGGGCAGGAGCCACCCTCTCATCCTGTCCTTGCCCAAGAAGAACAGTGAGAGCACCCATCCACCCGCCCTCCATTCTGGCCTCCGATCGGATTTCGTGTCTTAAGGCTGGGGCTTTGTGGGCATACTTGTTTGGCGTTGTGTCTCCCTAGAGTAGTGGGACCATCACATGCCATCGGGACCATTTTTGGCTCCCTCTCCATTCTCCCCACTCTCCCCTCCTGGCAGAACCGGTCATCTGTCTGCTGTCTTTGTGGACTCAGCTGACCCAGGTAGTTCGTGTGACTTTGTGGCTTTGTGCACGTTTGCCCTGGTGGGACAACAATTAAACATGCAGCTGCTGACTAAAAGGACACCACTCTGAGCCCCCACAGCAGCTCCGGGGATCTTCTCCCCTGAAGGTCACAGCCCAGGAAACCCCATGGGACAACTCCTCACTGGGCTTGGGGCTGGTGTGTGTCCTCGAAGAATCAGCTGGCCGCCCTTTGGGTTCTGCGCCCCTAAACAGTGGGTCCGTCTCTCTGTCAGCACCACCTCTGTCTGGGTTACTGTTGCTCTGGGGGTGAGTTTCCTGAAGCACCCCCACACACACCTTGTACTTCTTTTTTAAGCTTGTTTGGTGACCCTCCGATGCCCGTCAGCGACGCCTGTTAGTTTCATAGGGCTGGGGTGGCGCCTCTTTGGTCCTGTTGGTTCCCTGCAGTGCTGGTCCTTCTCGATTTGATGTTCACCAGGGGGTTCTCCTCCTCGCCCTTCAGTGGTTTGTTGCCAGTGTAGAGAAATCGAGTGGGTTTGTGCCCTGAAAGCTGGGCTGGACCTCAGCTCTTGGGCAAGGCTGCTAGTGCCTCCACCCCACCCAGAAGCTGAGCCTCACTGCCTGTGCTGTCCCAGATGATGGGCCTTCTGCCCTGCCTTCCCCACCTGAGTCCAGGAGGCCCATGAGGAGCAGTGGGGCGCTAGCTGGCTTAAAGTCAGACTTCCAGGCCTCTGCTGTCCCCTGGAACTCAGCCTCCCTGTCCCAGGGAGCCCACTTCAGGACAGGAGCTCCTGCCCCCAGGCCCTCGGGGCTCTCATTACGGGAGCAGGGAGGCTCAGCAGCACATCTGGAAACCAAGTTGTCCTCCTCCACCCGTCCCCCGATGTCTGCTCTGACTGCTGAGAGGCAGGCCCCCCACACAGCGGCTGCCTGTAAGGCTGTCAGCCAAATGCTGAGCCTCCAGCAGGGAGGGTCCCCCGCCCCTCCTAGAGTCCACCACTCTCCTGTCCAGCCTGACCCTGGGCTCCCACAGCTTGCTGGACTCGGAGAGTTCTCTGCTAAGTCCCCCCAGCCTCTCATCCACCCTCCCTGCTGTCTTGTGCTTTCAGAGGAGAAGAGCAGTGGGTTCCGGTTGAAGCCGCCAACGCTCATCCATGGCCAGGCGCCCAGCGCAGGTAGGCATGGTCTGGGGGACCCTGGAGCCAAAGAAAAGACCCCACCAGGCTGCCCCTAGCCAGTAGGCCAAGTGGGACCAGGCTGCCCCCAGTCAGTAGACCAAGTGGGATGTGGGGTTGGGGTTGGGGGGTCGGGGACTGAGCCCAGGAAGGGCTTCCCAGAGCATTCTGTCCCCTGCTGGCCTTCCTAATGCTGGCTGGACCCCCCATTTCTCGACTTAGAAAAACCAGATTCAGAGGGTGCCTTCAGGGCACCCCCAGGCCAAACTCTCAGCCCCTGGGGAGCACCTGGGGCCTGAGAGGTGAGAAGAGAGTATACTGCACCTCTGTGAGTGCAGCCAGAGGTCTGAGCCCCCAACTGGCCTTCCCCCACCTGCCTCCCAGGTCTCCCTAGCCAGAAGCCCAAGGAGCAGCAGCGAAGCGTGCTCCGCCCAGCCGTGCTGCAGGCCCCGCAACCCAAGGCAGCCTCCCGGACTGGTAAGGAGCTGCCCTCAGCCCAGGGCCATGCTCTGCCCATGAGCACCCCTGCAATGACCTCATCAGGACCAGAGCCTGTTGTGGGCACCATGAGCCCTGCTTCCTTGTAGTCCCCACCTTGGCCGGACTCCCCCAGGTAGCAGTGTTCCTGCTATCTCCACACAGATAGGTGGTGGCTCTACCCCTGTGCACACATGCGCACACATACCACACTACACCCCCACCCCCACCTGTTTTTCTCAAGGCTTCCAGGCACCTCAGAATGCCCAGCACTGCCCCTTCTGGGGCCCACTTTTGTAATAATTCACTTTATTTTTTATTTCTAAAAAGTCTTTTTTTTTTAATTATTTTAACAGTTTTTTTAAACAGTTTTATTGACATTTCACATATCATACAATTCAGTGGTTCAATGTATGTAATGGACTTTTTGTTACTTAAAAAACAACAACAAAACATACCCTTTTCCACCAACACGGCAAAGCGATTGTAGTCGCACACTGAATGGGAAAGCCAATTGTCGGTTATGAGAGTCATGATCTCAAGAGCTTAGAAGAATAAAAATACACGAGCCAAATTTTCTTTATCTCCCTTTTCTGTTCATTGGCAGCACCAAACAAGCCGGCAAATTGACCGTCCCCAGTGCTTTTTGACATAAGCACTCAGGTGTTCATGTTGTTGTGAGACATTCCCGCGCCCCGCCCCCCTCCCCCCATCAAGTCTCTGACTTAATGGTGGTGTTCCGGAGCCTGGTGGTGCAGGCGCCACCGAAGACTTGTCTCGGGGCCCTGGGGCAGCTTGCTCTGCTCTGTCACTGGCCTCACTGGGAGTGGAACCAAAGCAGTGACGGTGGTCACAAGTAGTTCCTTCTCTCAAAGTGACACTGCCAGCCGGCCCGGCCCAGTGATTGGCAGGCAGGAGCAGGAATCGGACTGCAGGGTGCATGTGCCCGGGGCAGGTCCTTCCTCCACCCTCAGCACTCCTGCTGTCTTCCCACCCAGTCCCGAGCAGCGGCACCAACGGGCTCAGCATCCCAGCAGACTGCACGGGGGCCGTAACGTCTACGTCGCCTGACAACCCTGCGCAGAGGAGTCCCTCGGAACCCGCTGACGAGGTGCGGCCCCTGGAGGGGTTTGTCCCGGCTCAGGGACAGTGTTGTTGGTCCTGAGGGTGGCGGGTGCCAGTCAGCTCGGGAGCCGAGGCACACTGTACTGCAGCCAGGCCATTCCCCTGCCTGGGTGTAGTGCTCATTCCCAGTGGCCTGGGACACTGGAAGGAGTGTCTCTGTCTCCATGCTCTGGAAGCCCCGTGGGGACAGACAGACTTACCTATGTCCCTCTGAGTTCAAAACATTTGCCTGGGAATCGGCTCAGAAATAGTTTGGGGTTTTTGTTTTTTAAAGTCCCTTGGGGCCCTGGGAAGGCAGAGGCCCCAGGCATGTGTTTCCCTCGGCAGCTTTAAGGTGACCATACAGTGAGGAGCCTGCTTGTGATGCAGGCAGAGCCTCGGCTCTGTAGGAATCGGGGTCTGCCTGGCCCCAAGTCACTATGAGGGTTCCTGCAGTAGGCACACACACACTCACACACACACCACACGTGCAGATGTGCAGGCTCCAGGATCATTTGCAGTTAATTTAAGCCCCCAGGAGGCTTAAATCCAACCACTGTTGGTATGGAAATCTGAGCTGTCCCACGCACGCTGCCCCTTGGACACTGGTCACTGGGTTGGGAGGGCACTCAGTCAGCTGTGTAGTCTTGAGTTTGAGGGAGATCCAGCCTCAGCCTCTCCATGGCTCTGAGTGTGGGCAGCACCAGCTGTAGCTGCTCCCATCCCTGACCCCTCGCTGGGGTGGCCTGCCCCTGCCCCTGCAGTGTTGACAGAAAGGCTGCTCCTCCCCCAGGTCACACACCCAAGGATGCTCAAGCTGACCCCCAAGCAGTGTGGTCTCCAGCCCCCACCGCCCCACTGCCATCCCTGCTCTCCCGGCCTCTGTGCAGCCTTCCAGGGACATGAGTCCAGGCTGCTTCACAACAGGAAGGGTCCCACCCTCCAGTAGCTAAGCTGTGCTTCTGTGGGTGGCACCTACTTGCAGTGGAGATCCTGTGCCCCCCACCACCACCACCTCCCGCCATGCCCCTAGGCTGCCCCTTGGGGACCTGCCGGGCTCACTACGTGGATCCTCCCCGTCCTGCTATTGAAGCCCTGCTTCCCCACCTATAGGCCACCAGGGCCAGGCACCAGGCTGTGCTTGAGGAACCCACTGAGCGTGACATGCAGTTTTCAAAGGCCACATTGGCCAGCTCTAGGCTGCCTTGGGGGGTCCGTGGCTACGGACTCTGGAGGACACGCGGGTCAGAAACACGGAGGTGTCAGCTCCTTGCCAGTCTGCCGCAGCAACAAGGGCTGAGTGATGCCTCACCAACACGGCCTTCTGTCTTCCACAGATCCCTCGGGAACGCCTGGGGGGACACCCAGCATCACAGCTTCTCTACCAGCCTCACCCCAGCCTGCCTGAAGCTTTTGTTTTGTTTATTTTCCCTAATTATCTGGCAGCTTTCTTTGTGTAAGAGAAGCACATCGGAATTTTGTATTGCCATGCCTTCCCCTTCAGCCACGGCCTCTTTCCCAACGGGGTTCTTTTACTTGGAGAGCCATGTCTAGACTTTTCACAGTAGCTGTTGCATACAGTATTTGTGCCAATTTGGGACTGACTAATTGTACTCAACATAAAGTCCTTCAGGTTTATCCTTGGGCGGGTGTTTTGTAGCTTCCCCATTATCCTTTACCGTGGAATAATACCCGTGGTGTGTGTGTGCCAAAGCTCACATCTATCCAGTCTTCCACTGACGGCCATCTGGGTTGTTCCCCTTTGTTTTTGCTATTGTGAATAGTGCTGTAGTGGGCACACGTGTGCCCACGTCTATGTGTGCTGTGGCTCTTAGTTCTGTAGACCGTACACCAAGTCGTGGGATTGCTGGGACATGTGGTCCTTCCATTCCCAAGGTTTGAGGACGGCTGTACCACCCGACAATGTTTGTGCGTGTGAGCAGTCCCTTCTCCGGCACCCTCGTCAGCAGGTGTTGTTTGTGGACGTTGCTGTGAGGCTGGGCCGAGGTGGTAGCTCACTGTTTTCATCCGCATCTATCTTTCCAATGGCTGCTGATTTCTTCATGGTTCTTGGCCACCTGAGTGTCATCTTTGGCAGAGTGTCTGTACCTATCCTCTGTCTGTTTTTTAATTAGGTTATTTGTCTTTACCTTGAGGTCTTGAAGCTTTCTGTAGATTTTGGAGATTGGTGTCTTGTCTGATGTCTTCTGGATTCTCAGCCCGTCAAGCTGTCTTGATGACCATGGCAGTGTAGTAGGTTCTGAGGTTGGAAGAGGGTGGCCTCCTACTTTGTTCTTTAGTGAGGTTTGCCTCTCCAGGGTCACTCTCTTCCATCTCTAAGGAGCGCAGCTGGGATGGGGATTGCATCACACCTGTAGATCTGTTTGGGTGGTATTGGCATCTCACCATGTTGTCATCCTGGCCACGGACATGGCACGCTCCTCCTGGTCTGTATGGCTCTCGGTTTCCTGCGGGCGCGCCCTGCCGTTGTCTGTGGCGGGTCTTTGCTCTTCTGGTTGTGTTGATTCCCTCGCGTCTGTCTATTGGGTGCTGTTGGTGGCCACGTGGGCTGGCTTCTGGTGCTCCTGTCAGCTCTCCTCAGCACCGAGGGTTCTGGCTGGTGTCTGTGTGTTGGCCTTCCGCTCCTGCTCTGCTGGGTCTCTCCCTTGCAGCAGGAGTTTTCTGACCAAGTCTTTGGGATTCCTGCACAGCGCGCGTGCTCTGTGCTGTGGAGCAGCCCCTTGCTGGCCGGGCAAACATGTCACTTCTTTGTGTCTCCAATAGGAGAAAGAGCCCCCCAGAAGCGAGTCTGGCAGCCCTGCCATGGAGGAGAACTGCGAGAAGAAAGACCCCACCCAGCAGGCATTTGTCTTCGGGCAGAACCTGAGGGACAGAGTGAAGGTGCCTGGGGGTGCAGGAGCCCACGTGCCCTTGGGAAGGGCTCACTTCCTGGAAGAGTTGGGGGCTGGGAAGCAAAGAACCATGTCGCTGGCATGGTGTCAGGACTTGGCCCCGCCACAGCCTTGCTGTGCCCTGAAGCCAGGCTGAGCACCTGCTCCTGCGGTTGGCTTGGGTCTGCCACTGTCACCCTGTGAGGACAGGCCTCCGTGGAGTCTGTTGACATCAGCCCTCATGTCAGCGATGGGATGTGGAGAGCCTGACCCTCAGGATGGGCTCCCTGTGCCTTCCAGGACTGTGGGTGCTGGGGTCCTTGGGGTCTGTGCACAGTCCCTGGTCTCCACCCCAAAGTTAGAACTGCAGGCATCACCCTGCATCCCTCAGGGGCAGAATTTCCCCTAGCTGAGAACCACAGCCTCAGGTTCTGCAGGCGGGGGCCAGGGGTGGTATAGATGGGCCACAGCCTTCTGTGGAATTCACAGCAGGTCAGCCCATGAGCTTCCCTAGAAGCCTGAGAGGCTGCCTCGTGGAGGACGTCTGGAGACGAGTCAGTATCACTTCAGCGCCTGCCATCGAGGGAGCGGGGCTCGGGCACAGCGCAGCCCCTGGTAGTGCACAGGACGCCCTACCCAAAGAGCGGAGCCTGAACACAAAGCAGGTGGTCTCTGGCGGGGAAAGAACATGAGGGCAAGTGTGAGAGCAGCCAGGAATGGGTGTATGTTCATTTGCCTTAAGTCACAAGAATGAATCCTTCGGGCTGTGTCAAATGAGGGTGAAGGTGAGGCGGGAGCTGGTCCTGGTGTCTGGAAGGGTGGGGGCTCAGAACTGAGTGGTGTCTATTTAATCAGGTAGCAGTAGCTCCTGGTGCTAAGGGAACGTTGTCCCTCTCAACACACACACACACACACACACACACACACACACACGGTGACATCTCGAAGTTGTACTCTGGGTGGAGGGGGGGTGCACTGGGTCCTGAGTGAGCCCTCTCCCCCCCAGTTAATAAACGAGAATGCAGACGTGGCTGACGTGGAGAATGCCGGGCACCCCAGCTCAGAAACGCCAACTGCGACAAACTACTTCCTCCAGTACATCAGTTCCAGGTGCGGGTGGGCAGAGGGAGTGGAGGGGCTACTGTCAGAGACCTTTGATCCAGGCCCCGGAATCCTCAGGGTCCGGCTGAGGTGCGAGAGAGCCCCTGGAGTCAGCAGGTGCTCTGGAGGTCATGGCCCAGGGCCATGTGCCTGTCTGAGCGGGTGGGTGGAGCGAGGGCCCCATAGGGAGCCCACTGTCTTGATGACACACATCTTGTGCATGTCCGCACTCCTGCACGGGGGAGACACTGGGATCAGTAACGTCTTAAAGTGGCAAGTGATGGCTGAGCTTCATTCTAGCTGCCATGGGGCTATCGGGAGCTCCCACAGAAAGATCAGTCTGCCGCTGAGGGGTGAAACTGGGCTCTGTTCCCAAGGTGGCCAGCTCCCCCTTACTGCTGTAACTCTGCCTCTGGGCTTCGGGGAAGGAATGGCTGTCAGATAGTCACACCCGTGCATGTCGGGTGCTCTCTCAAGACCCACCCTGGGTCTACGTGACCCTCACCTTCAGCACCCCAACATACACACACGTCTTCTCTCCAGTTTAGAGAACTCGACCAACACTGCTGACACCGCCGGCAACAAGTTCGTGTTTGGCCAGAACATGAGCGCTCGAGTGTTGGTGAGTGACCCAGGCTGGGGGGACATGTGCAATGTGTCCACCAACCAAACCAGCAAGAGAAGGCCCAGCCCAGGCTCAGCTTAAAGAGGGGCAGGGGGTCATGGAGTACAAGCTGGCGTGCGTATATCTGTCTGTTCCCCAAATCTGCCAGCCACTGTCAGCATCACCCTCAGTCTGCCGCCAGTTGGAGCCTCTGCTCCCTCCCACTCAGCCAGCTGGAAGGACAGTGCCTCTTGGTGCTGCTGGGATGCCAGGGCAGCCCTCCCACGGGGGCTGCTGGATCGTTCTGGGCCCAGTCATCCCTAGCCCTTCCTCAAACAGGACTACCTGCTTTGTGCCCACTCATGCAATGCGTGGGCGGACCCGGTGCTCCAGGGACCCTCCTTTCCCCGGGAGCGCGACCCACCCTCTGGCCTAGGTGCTAGAGGTGCCCCCACGTCCCTTTGGTTCTTGTTCCACCTGGACACACGCACCCTTGTGGGCCCATCCCCAGGGCCGGTGGGTCCTCTGAGCTGTAAGAGAGAAGCCACTGCCCCGCGGCAGCGCCAGGCCAAGCTATGTCCTTGTGTAGGGCCTCCATTTGCCAGGACCCCTGACCCCGTGACCTCTGTCTACCCCCAGAGCCCGCCAAAGCTAAACGAGGCCAGCGCAGATGCCAACAGGGAAAACACCGAGTCAGGCTCAGAGTCCTCGTCCCAGGAGGCCACCCCTGAGAAAGGTGCGTCTGAGTCCTGCCCCCGTGGGAGTGGGTGGGTGGGTGGGTGGGAGAGGCCCATGCCAAGCAAGCCTCTGTCTGCAGACCAGGGACTGAAGGTCACTGTGGTAGACAGAAGAAGGCTTCAGCCTGGGGAGATAAGTTCCTCAGGCCCTGTATGTGACTCGCCTGCTGCTGGGTGGGTTGGGAGGCAAGGGCTCAGGCATCCTGGTCTCCCACATGTGCGGCGATGATATATAAAGATTATAGTAGTTATAGAGGGTAAAGATAGGAGGGAGAATAAAATAAAAGGAGTCAGACACATTTTATGGTGGCATGCTCACCTCAGCTCCTCTTGGTGGTCCACATGGAACTGGAAGAGTGAGAGGGAGTCTTTCCGGTCTTGGGGCAGTTATAGGTAGCATATTCAGTAGTTCACATGCGGCAGAATGTGGGCGGTGTCTACACTAAGGGTCCCTGAGCTCACAGGTGAGGAACCCTAATGCCTGCATTGGGGGAAGGGGCAGGGGCTGGGTGTCCTAGCGGGAAGAGAGCAAAAGGTCATGTCTGCTTCTGTAATCAACCATATGCTCACTTCAAGGCAGCTTCGAGGTTAAAGGGAGAATCTGTGGGAACCTGGACCGTACTTCCATCCCACTAACCACAATGGAGGCTTTCCTACCACGGAATACCAGCTTCCCAGAGCCCCTCCGTGATAAGTTAGGGCATAGAGCCCTCGTCATATTTCCCTCAGAGGGCCGGGTGCGGGTCACAGAGGCAGCTGGCACCCGTGACCTCGAGACCATGTTGTTCAACTGGTGCCCTTTCAGAGTCGCTGGCCGAGTCCGCAGCCGCGTACACCAAGGCGACAGCCCGGAAGTGTTTGCTGGAGAAGGTGGAGGTCATCACCGGGGAGGAGGCAGAGAGCAATGTGCTACAGGTGAGGGGGCTGTGGGCCGGCCAGCCACTTTCTCAGAGCTCACGTGGGGGTGGGGGTGCGGTGAGTGTCCTTGAGCAAAGGGAGCTATTTTGAATCACGACAAAGACTAAACTCCTCTGATACTCAAAACTGACAAATATGGTGGCACCCAGACAGCTCATGGTTTAGGGTGGGGATGGGGTCACCGATCCAGCCAGACATTTGCTCCACTGTCTCCCTCTCCCGGGGACATAAGTGTGTGTAAGCCCGTTGTTGGCGATGGCAGGGGTGATGGAGCCGGCGCATGCGCAACAGAATGTTCGGAAGGGAACGTGCCCAGCCCCGCACCATCCTCACAATGGTTAGGCTTGAGTCCAGTGTGGAAATGCCTGGGTCAGCCCGTCCTTGAGGGGCTTCCTCTTTCTCTGCGACCACCCTCTGCCATGTCTTCCTCCAGGGACTGCGCCGGTGCCCTTCCTAACGCACCACCTTCCAGGACCTGCAGGCTTTTTGTGTGAAGGGCACATGGTGACTGTGACTGGCCTTTGTCACAGCACTCTTCGTTGCTGGCTTTGTGTGAGGGTCAGGGGTGGTTTGGGCTTTTTGTTGTATGTTTTTAATAACAGTTCATTGAGGTCCACTTTCACATGCCGTAAAATTAGCCTTTTGGTAGTTTTCACCACATGTACAGTTCTGCCACCGTCGTTACTTTTGCTCTCACAAACACGCTCCACGCCCTCAGCAGTCCTTCGTCCGTGCGGTGGTCAGACCCCCTTATCTGGGCTGCCTCCCCCGGGCAAGTGCCCACCATGGAGCCCGTGAGATGTGCCCCTGTGTGTCCGCCTCCACGCAGTGAACTTCGTGTCTCCTAGGTTCTTGCACACCCGGCGTGTATCCGTCATCGCCCCTGTCCCTTCCTACTGCGCATCCGGGCCATCTCCTGACAGACACTGGGCTGTAGGGGTGGTGCTCTGTGACCACACAGGGACCCGTTTCTGCGTGGCCCTGTGCTGTCACTTCTCGTGGGTACACCCCTGGGAGTGGGATTCCTGGGTCACATGGAGGTTCCACCTTGAGCCATTTGAGGAGCAATCTCGGGGTGGGGGAGGCCCTCAGCATCCCCACCAGCCATGCCAGAGGGCCCCAGGGCCCTCATCTCCCCACACTGGCTGCAGTGCCTCTCGTGGTAGCTGGCGGGCCTCTGCTCACCAGGTGCCGTCTGTTTCAGATCCAGTGTAAGCTGTTTGTCTTTGACAAGGCCTCACAGTCCTGGGTGGAGAGAGGCCGCGGGCTGCTCAGACTCAACGACATGGCTTCTGCCGACGATGGCACGCTACAGTCCCGGCTAGGTGAGCAGCCCTGGGGTGGGTGGGTGAAGCCTGCTTTCCAGAGGGGAGAGCCAACTCCTCCTCAGACCCACGGAGCAGCGGGTGCCTGAGATGGCTGCTGCCACCCTGGGGCCCACCCTCATTTTTCTTTCCACTATTGTAGTGCGTGCATGTACACACACACACACTCACACACAGGCTGTCTTGAATGCACAAGACCCACTCCTGAGGGTGTGCTGCCTATGGAACCATCTGTGGGCCTGGACACATGTAGCCAGGCCCCTGACTGGGAGCAGGCTCTGACTCATGGTGACCTCATCACCTGAGTAGCGGTCTTGTCCTACCCCACCCCCACCCCCAAGGTTTCCAAAGGCTGGTTACTTGGAAATAAATGCCCAGGCCTTTCTTCTGAGGCAGCATCAGGTTTCCTTAAACCAGAGAGCACTGACCGATCTGCACTACCAGGAGCTCCCCAGGGTGGGTGGAGGCGGGTCTTAGATACCTAGACCTGCCAGAGGGCACGGTGGGTGGGTGACCTCGAAAACTTATTTTCTCACAGCTTCCAACCCAATCCCACTGCCTCAAGTCACTTCCAACTCACAGTGAGCCTTTAAGGCAGAGTAGAACCACTTCCTAGAGCAACCTTCCTAACACTGCCACCCTTTGATACCCTTCCTCATGTGGTGCTGAAGCCCCTCCCCCAACCATAAAATTATTTTCGCTGCTACTTCATAACTATAATTTTGCTACTATTATGAATGGGGCAACCCCTATGAAAGGGTCATTTGACCCCCAGAAGAGTCGCACCCCACAGGCTGAGAACCGCTGCCCTAGGGTTTCTGAGACTGAACCTGTGTGGAAGCAGTCTGCCGCATGTTTCTCCCCAAGAGCAGCTGATGGCTTCAAACCACTCACCTAACTCTTCACACGCTGCATCGCTTTCTCATCGATCAGGAGGCCAGGGGTCCAGCTCTGCTGCGGGGGAAGGGTGTGGGAGGGTGTCATTGTCTCTTCAACTTCCATTCTTGGATGCTCTCCGTGTGGTTTAACATTTCTCTTCCCCGCCCTGCTCTGCTCACTTGTTTTGTCTTGATTACTAGGGAAGCCAGCAGGTTACCAATCAGGATCAGAAATGTTAGTTTTGTCAGCAGTGCCTCTTTTCAGCCATGCCTGATGTGGGCATCCTCTCTCCAGTCCTTGGCCACTCCCCTGCTCGGTCATGAATTAAGAGGCTCTTTTAGCACAATAAATGACAGAAGAGCACCCCATTCTGCAAGTCAGCCTGCAGCCTGAAGGCTCAGTGGGCCAGAGAGCCGGCCACTCTGGCTCTGGTCTCCATGCTGTAACACCGCTTCTCTGTGCAGGCATCTCGAACACATCCCACTCGTGGCTCTTTTTCTCAATGGTCATGCATGGTCCCTGCTCATGGCTCAGGAGAGGTGGCCTCTTGTCTCCGTAGCACAGCAATGGGGCTGATCCTACGGCAGGAGCCGTTGGCACAGAGCCGAGGACTGCCCTCTGGGTTTCCGCTCCATCTGCTGTGGTGGGAATGCTCCCCTCTTCCACGGGAGGGCCAGGTGCCTATGGCTGAGGGGCCCTCAGACTCTCCCTTTTTCACTCCCACCTCCACTTGTACTTGACTTCCAGCCTCTGAGGGGACCTGGTGGGCCCTAGAGGCTGGTTCAGAGGAGTGGCCATGGGAGCCAGGACCCAGAAGGACCCCAGACCCTGTGCTGCGCCTGTGTCCCTAGAGGCACTGCAAGCCCTGGCCCAGCCTCCACACCCTTTCGAGCAGGCCTGTCCCCGAGGGAAAGTGGGCACTCGGAGCCGGGGTCCTGCAGACATCACATCTCTCAGTCCCCACAGCAGGCTGCTCCCAGTCACTCCCTCGGGCTCCCAGAGGATGGGGCAGGGGCGCAGCCAGGGTGGACGTTTCCTGCCCTCTCCCCACCAGCCCCTCCCCCTCGTCCTCGTCCCTGCTCACCCTCTTCCCCAAAGGGAGCCGCCATCTCGGCACCTGACTGAGGAGCAGGCAGAGCCCCCACCTCAGGTCAGTGTGCGCCCCCGCCTGTGCAGCCTTCTGAGGCACCCAGTCCTGCAGCACTGCTGGGGCTGACGGCGCTGCCTGCCCTTGCAGTGATGCGGACCCAGGGCAGCCTGCGGCTGATCCTCAACACCAAGCTGTGGGCGCAGATGCAGATCGACAAGGCCAGTGAGAAGAGCGTGCGCGTCACCGCCACGGACACCGAGGACCAGGGCGTGAAAGTCTTCCTCATCTCGGTGAGACGGAGGCATGGGGCAGTGGGTGGGAGGGGCTCCCAGTTGCGAGGATGGAGGGGCCTGGCATTGGGCAGGGCCCGTCTCAGGAGCCTCACAGACCCCCCTGCCCCCAGGCCAGCTCCAAGGACACGGGCCAGCTGTACGCGGCCCTGCACCACCGCATCCTGGCCCTGCGCAGCCACGTGGAGCAGGAGCAGGAAGCCAAGGTGCCCGCACCAGAGCCGGGGGTGGCCCCGTCCAACGAGGACGACAGCGATGACGACGTGCTGGCTCCCTCGGGGGCCACAGGAGGCGGTGAGCTGGGAGTCTTGGGCCTGGGTGGCTTAGGCATGCCTCAGTGAGACCCAGGAGCTTGCATTGAGGGCCCCTCTCTCCACAGGTGCCGGTGATGAAGGGGACGGGCCTGCCGCGGGGGGCACATAGCAGCCGGGCCACCACACAGCCGCTGCTCGTCCGTCTGTCTGCCCGCCCGCCCGCCCTGGCCCTCCCTGCAGCAGCGTCGGCTCGGACTGGGCCCCACCCCCGCTGGGCGACCGCAGTCTGGACCCGCTTGTCCTGTCCCCAAGCAGACTCGGAACTGCCCTCTGCAGCCTGGGCTCCAGACCTCATCATATTGATGAGCAGCCCAGGACGTCCCCTGGAATTGAAACGGCACACCAGGACTTGCCACGCTTCTCACTGGGACAGGCGGGCTCCACCACTCCCCGAGGGCCCGCCACGTGAGCCCCTTCCCGGGCGCACACTTTCTTTCGGCAGACCGTTTTTTATTTTCAGAGGGGTTTGGTTTCTCAGCTGAAGGAAGACCCCCTCCCCCATCGCCGCTCTCCCAGCCTGGAGAGGAAGCCTCTAAGGGACTGCTGGGCCCTGGAGGGACCCCCTCCCGCCTGCACATCACGTGGTGCACACACCATCTGGCCGCAGCCTGCTTCTCGCCCGGCCACTCCTCACCCGGCCTGGGAGTTGCTAGAAGCACCCCCCTGGTCTGGCCTCCTGGATCAGGTGGCTCCCACACCGGCCATTCCACTCTGCCACCCACAGCCACCGGGGAGGCCATAGTGCCCACCGTGGACAGGCTCCAAAGGACCACAGATGATGCCAGTTGGCCTCTCCCAGAGCGGCTGCATTTTCAGCAGGGCCCTCACTGCCCAGCTGGCCGAGCACCAAGAAGACTCCAGAGGCCCTGACCAGAGAGCCGGTCACTCCTCTGCTTTCAGCCTTAGCCAACTAGTGACCAGTAAACCAGACCATGCCCTCGTGTCTTGAACATTTATGTAAGATCGTCCTATGAGATGTATTTGGGATCGACATTAAAACTTTTAACTAAAACCCCAGCCTCCTACATGCCAGGGGCCACAGGACACTCATCGCCCTGGACACTCGGCCCTCCCTCCAGGGTGCCCCCCACGGGGGCTCTCATCTCAGAAGAGCTGGCCCGCCCATGTCTTCCTCCTGCTGAAGGGGCTGAGGGTAAAGGTGGGGGGTAGGGGCTACACTGTGGGGGCGGGGCAAAGCGGAAGGGGGCTTGGTGGCCCTTCTGCTGGAACCTTGAGCAGGAGCCATTGTCTCCTTCAGCCCAGAGGTCACACAGGCCCCGAGAGCTGGTGAAGCAGGTTTTCGGCGCAAGCTGGCCCCTCCCCCACCTGCTTGGGCTCGGCGTCAAGGGGTCAGTGCTGGTGGGCGAGGCTGCTCACAGCCGCCAGGCGCTGGTCACCATGGCCACGAACTCGTCGTCCGAGTCCACAGAGGCACTCACTCCGCTGTAGTAGTCCTGGAACTCCGCCAGCGTGACCTGCGGGGAAGGCGCAGGGCCGGCCTTGAGGGGGGGCTGGGAGGAGGAGGAGAGGGGGGAGGGACGGGGCCCACCTGCCCATCCTTGTTCTCGGAGTCGAAGCCGTCCAGGAAGTGGCGGAGTGCTTCCTCCTCAGTCCACTGGCCGCTGCGGACCTTGGGGTGGGCGCGGCCGCTGTACACCCCGCGGAGGTCTTCCACGGTCACCACGCCGTCCCCGCTGCGGTCCAGCTTGGCGAAAGCGGCTGCAATGACCGCCTCCCGGGCCTGGGACATGGGGGGCTGCGGAACCAGGGCGCAGCGCTGTGGGTGTGCCAAGCTGGGAGATCGCACCCCTTCCCCCACCAGTATCCCCAGAAGGGTTGGGCACCCCGGGATGTGTCACCGCCCCTACCCGCAGCGCCCGCAGGAACTCGTCCAGGTCCAGCGTCCCGCTGCCATCGCGGTCCCAGCGCCGGCACACGGCCTGAGCTTCGGCCTCACCCAGTGCCAGCCCCTGCTGGGCCAGGCCCCGCTGAAGCTCCCCCGCGTCCAGGGACCGGCTCCCGTCCCGGTCCAGGCGGCGGAAGAACCTGGGCGAGGGCACGGTGGAGGGTGACCTCAAGGGCTGGGGCCAGGCTCACCAGGAACGGGAATGGGGAGGGGGCGCCCACCTGGCCAGGCCTTGGATCCCCGAGGTCCCGCGGGCCAGGCACTGTGCGCGGAGTTGTTCCACAGTGGCGTCCGCCGAGTCCATGCTGGGAGGGAGGGAGGGAGGGTGCGTGGTTCCCAGAGGGAGATGATGGCGAGGTCCTTCCTGCTGGCCACCCCAACCTGCTCACCTGGCCTCTGTCTGGTCCCTGCTGCTCGCTGCTTGTTCCAGCACAGCAGCCGCGTCCCGCTAGGCAGGCCTGTTGCTAAGGGACTGTGGCTCTGGAGGCTGGGTGGGGCCCCGCTTTAACCCTCACTGTGCCAGTGGCCAAGGCCAATGAAGAGTCATGGTGGGGCAGCGGGGCCACTGCCCTGGCACTATGGTGAGTACGCACCCAGCCCTGCAGTGCCAGGCCTGGGATGGAGCCAGACAGGTGGGCAAGCACCCCCCTTCCGGCCACAACTGCAAGCCACAACGTGCCCTGTCCTGTGATCCTCTGGCCTCCTGGGTCCCTCCCCATTAAGAGAGGAGCTGAGCAGGAGGCAGAGCTGACAGACAGCAAGTGGCTGAGGGAACCCACAGCTCCTTCCTACACCCACGGGAACGTACTGCCCAGAGAGATCAGAGCCGGGCCGCAGCCAAGTCTGCTAGGGCCACGTTAACTTCAACAAAGCCCATTTCATCAAGGTTCGGAGCTGGTCGGAGTAACTGTCGCCCACAGCCTCTGACTGGCAGTTTCCTAGATGGCTGGTATACTTTGCCCTCTCGGGTGAAAAGCAATACCAAACCAAGGCTGGTCCAACCCCAACACAAAACAGAGGAACCAAGTCCCCAAAGGCCATGCCTGGGCCCATGGGCAAGGGGGTGGGGGCGGGTATTCAGGCAGGCAGGTCTCAAAGCAATGTCGCGTTTCTCAACACTGAAACACTTGCAGGCTTTCCAAGCCTGGGCTTCACAGACACAGAGCTAAAGTTGCCATTTCAGTCATAAACCATCTGCAGGCCACAGACAGCGGCCTGCTCCCCAGCTTAGATCCACTACCCTTGTGCCGCCCTCGGATCTGTGGGTCCACTCGACTTGGCTCCAAAAATTCAGAGGATTTGCTTCAACCCACAATTCCTTGGGTGGACAAAGGAAGACCAATTGTATTGTCTAAAATGTGATAAGCATTGCTCTCGTGTATGTGAACCACAACTTCTATGTCCCCATGTTGGTATTTTTCCCGTTTCAAGGAGGAGGGTTGCCACACTAACACCCCTGTCAAAACCAGAGGTGGCCTGCCCCTCCCACCCTGCCAGTTTTCCCCCTCACCTCTGTTTCCACAGCTGTAAAATAGGGTGACTGCCCCGGGGTGGCTGGGGCTGTACAGTAAGTAGTGCACGTAGGTGGACTGCCTGGTACAGGCCCCCCACGCATCGAGGCCCACCCCCTACGCCAGGGAGTAAGGATGTCAGACAGAGTCAGGTCAAGGCGAAGGGCTCTGGTTTATTCCTTAGCACAGACCAGCCCCAGTTGATCCTCCCCTGCAGAGACCAGCCCCCTTCTGCCGACTGGGAAGAGGAAACGGGGTGGCGGTGACTGATGTTGAGCAGCCGCTTGTGAGGTGCCAGGCAGGTGACTCTACCCGGAGCGCTGCAGGTGGCCGTTGGCCTTGCCCAGCCGACAGGAACCCTGGCCCACAGCAGCTCCCGATGTAACAATTCCCTGAGGAGGTTGGAAACGGGTGGCCAACGAGATTGGGCAGTTGGGTGGAGTTGAAGAGGTCGCGGGGCCGGTCCTCTCCCTGGCTTGACAAAAAGGACCGAGTCTGGTTGTCTGGGGCGCAGCAATGGGGGGGGGGGGCAGGTAAAAACAGGGGTGTTAAAACAGATCTCTAGGGAACACCAGGACCTTGCCAGAATCGGTCAGGTGTGCTGAGGGTCCCGGGATGCCTTCAGGACCCACAGATCTATCCTGTCTCCACCAGGGAACCTCACAGAGCATGGATGGGGGTGTGTAGGGGGCGGGGGGCAGGCAGGCAAAAGGGATGATGAGAAGTGAGCTGGTCAGGAACTGGAACTGGGAAATAGTTCAGCTAAGCTGACTACGACGGTCAAGGCCAAGTAAATGGCCGGGGGAAAAAGCCCGCATGCCCACCGCCATCCAGCAATGGTCCGACAGGCCCGCCTGGAGGTTAACATCTTCACAGCACCACGCCCCACCATCCCTTCTGGGCCAAAGTTCCAGGGAGGTGCAGGGTTTGCAAAAAAAAACAAAACAAACATGCCCCCACATCCCCGGTGCAAAATGAGGGGAGGAGGAAGGGCTCCCCTTTCTGGTCTGGCTACAACTTTTTTTTTTTTCCTTTTTAAAGTGTTAAGTCTGATATGGCGGGGTGGCGGGGCATGTTCAGGAGGAACACGGATCAAAAAGAAATTTAAAAGGCAGTCTCCAGTCTCCAGTCATGTGGAATTCGGTACTGTCTGAAACTCGGAGGCCCACAGGGGCAGTTCTACCCTGTCCTGTAGGGTCGCTGTGAGTCGGCATCATCGACTCAACGGCAGTGCGTTTGGTTTGGGTCTTCTGAGCCTACGCCACAGAGAAAGCCTTCTGACTTCTACCCTGACTCTTAGCCACCCTGCAGGCCAGAGCAGAACTGCCCCTGTGGGTTTCCGAGGCTGTGCCTCTGGATCGGAGTGGGTGGGCATAGCTTTCTCCTGCCAGGTGGCTGGTCAGTTCGAACCACCAACCTTTTGTTTAGCAGAGGGGTACTTAGTGGCTGCAGTGCCAGGGTTCCTTCCAGGGGATGGCATGGAGTGGTCTCACACTTAGATGCTTCCAGGTCCAGTAAGGTAACCTAAGAGTGGCAAGGCGGCCAGCTGGAACTGACACTGCAGAGGGCAGCCTGGACTTAGACCCAGGCAAGCCCCACTGAGTCTGCAGTTAGAAACCTGGACTGTTGTGTAAACACTGCCGATTTCTTTAGCTAGGGTGAATCATCTGCGCCTGACCTTGGGGCTGCCTGTTTGAGATCTATGGCTTTCTAGCTGGGGCCAATGTGTGGACAGGATTAAGGCTCTGGGGTGTCCCTGCAGGACACTGGTGACCGCCCCCTACCCCCACCCAGGACACCCACAACAGAAGTCCCTGCAGGGACCCCACATGTCCACTCTGGGATCTACACTCCACGAGGTTCACACCGTGGTCCCCAACACAGCCGCTGGCAGGTGGTCCTCGTCACCTTCCCCATTGGTGCTGACGATTGCGGGGCTGGGCCCGCAAGGGTCCCTGGATGGGAGGGACCCCAGGCGCTCAGCCTCATCCAGAGTGGCCAGCAGCCTGGCCAGGGGCAGGCGATGCTGGCAGACGTCCCGCAGCAGCTCGGCCTGGAGTTGCAGCTGCCCGATGAGGTCGTCCCTCTGGCGCACGGTGGCCTGCAGGTTGTGGACGGCGGCCTCGGAGGTCATCAGCTGTTCCCGGAGCGTGGCGATCTCACTGTGGGGCAGCAGGGCAGGGAGGGATGGCACCCAGGACTAGACTTTCTGCTTCTCTCTGCTCCCCGTTCCCTTCCCGGGGCGTCTTGGCGCCAATTTCCAAAACAGTGGTGAGCCCCAAGTACGGGGTTTCTCAGCTGTGATCCTTTGGAAGCAGCCTGCTAAGCCTTTCTCCCGCAGGCGGTCCCGCTCCGGGCCCTCTAGCCTTCCTCCCTCCCTCCTCTGTGGGCATCAGGCATTCACACCCGCAGTTCCCTCTTCTCTTACATGCAGTTCAGTTCCCTTACATGCACCTGCCTCCAGGAAGCCTTACCTCTAGCCCACACCAGTCCTGGTTCCCCCACACTATTACTGCCCAGTAACTGAGGGCAGGGCCCTGGAAGCTCAGGACAGATGGATGAACGAATCGCCTACCCACTCACCCATCCTTGAATTCATCCTTTCCTCAAGACCCTCACATCTCCCTGCTGCCTAGGCGCCTCCCTTGTCCCCGTCCACCCTCAGCTGCTCCTTGGGGTGGTGATTCCTGTTGCCTGAGTCAGTGCTCAACCCCCATGGTAACCCGATGTGACAAACAGAACTGCCCGGTTGGGCTTCCAGGCTGTCATCCTGAAGGGAGCGGAGAGCCAGGCCTTTCTCCCGCAGAACCGCTGGTCAAGTTCAAACCATCAGGTCAAGAACCTGCATGGCTCCCAAGGGCCTCTTCTAGCGAGGGGAAGGCCCTGGAGTTGAATTTGCCACCTGGACAAATCACCACTGTGTTCAGAGTCAGAAAGCCGCACTGTGACATCGCTGAGTGCCACATCCAAACATTAACTCACTCGGCTCACTGCCACCAAGCCAGTTCCCAGGCACAGGGAGTTTATAGGATGGGATAGAACTGCCTTTGGGTTTCTGAGACTTAACTCTTTACAGGTGTAGAGCGCCTCATCAGGCTTCCAAAGAGCAGCTGGTGGTTTCGAACTGCTGACCTTGTAGTTAGCAGCCCAGTGCATCCCCACTGCGCCACCAGGGCGCTGCTATAAAAATAGGTGTTATAATAAAAACCTGCTCTGGGGTTTGATGCCACCAGTGGCGCCGAGGGAGAAAGACGGGCTTTCTATTCCAGTAAAGATTTAGTCTTGGAAAGCCACAGGAAGTTCTACTTTGCCCTGAGTTGGAATCGACTGGATGGCAGTGAGTTTGATTTTGGGTTTGGCCCTGGATTAGATTCCAACCCACAGGGAAACAGGTGGGGCAGAGTAGACCGGTAATCTTGAAGGAAGCTGTTAACGTCTTTCTTTCTGGGGAGCTGCTGGTGGTCGAACCACCGACCTCTCTTTAACCGCGGTGCCACCAGGATTCCAGTTGAACTTTACATAGTGTCAATGTAGGGGCTTTGGAGGCAATCCCACGTGGATGCAAGACGTTCCCTTTGCCTTCCTGCCTCTCCAAAGCTGGCTTGGCCCCCCCTTCCCCCTCCTACGGGAAGTCCTCCTGGTCGGCCGGGAGCCTCACCAGTCCTTGGCGTGGCCGAGCTCCTCGAGGGCGGCACGCAGCTGCTGGTCGTGGCAGGCCAAGCGCTCGGCCTGGGCGCGCACCGTGCACTCGGCTGCGTCCAGCCGCGCCTCTAGCTCCACCGCGCGCCGGTGCATGGCCGCCAAGTGCGCGTTCGCCTCTCGGATTTGTAGGGCGGGTGGCGCAGACATGGCCCTGGCCGGCCGCGGTCCAGGCCCGGCCACGCCCCCGGGCGGCCCGGAACCGACAGGTCCGCCTCCAGACGGGCCACACCTCCCGAGAACCCCCCTTTTCCCTTATGACCTAAGCTCGATTGGCTGCCATCCCGCTGAGCCCCGCCCCCAGCCCTGGCCGCGCCCTCCTCCAACGTGAACAATCACCCTTGTTTCGGCACCTTAAAACTCCGGCCCTGAGCCCAACTTAACTCCAGGATTGGCTGTGTTGGTAGAATACGCCCCTAGGATGGTCCCATTTCCACTACGGCTCGGGCTCGGGCACCCAGATTGGCCACGCCTGCTAGATAGGGTCCGCCTTACTCCAAAACTATCACATGGATTGGTCCGAACTCCTGGAACAACCGGTCTGCCCACGCCCCCGGCGAGGGGTGGGGGAGGGTCTCGAATTCGATTCAGCAGTGGCGATTGGCCACGCCTCGGTCGGGCCAGTCCCAGGCCCAGGCCCGACGCTCAGGCATTCGTGAGGGCGCGGATTGGTCAAGTTATACAGGGTTGCGGCCGCGCCCGTAAACCAAACGCAGACTTCCTCTGGGTTTGGGCCAAAACAAGGAGTACATTGGACACAGGCCATGTCTTGCTAAAATCTAAGACCGGGATTGGCCCCTTCTCTGGGACTAGCCACGCCCCCGAATAGGCGCACGAGACTCAGATTGGCCACGGGGCGTGACCACGTCCACAGGTTGATTCTGGTTCCCGGAGTGGCCGCATGCTAACTGTGCACTGCCCTGTAATAGCCCGTTTCCTTGCAAATGGAGGGGTATCCTTGCTGATGTGAGTGGGCCTTCGCTGAAAGCAGAGAGAGGTAGGCAGGGAGGGAGGAGCCACCCTGTGTTTCATTGACTATGCAAAGGCATTAGATTGTATGGATCACAACAAATTACGAATAACATTGCAAAGAAGCATTTCATCGTTCGCATGAGGAACTTCTACAGAGCCCAAGAGGCAGTCCTTCGATGGGAAGAAGGGAATGTTTAGCTTAAAATCAGGAAAGGGGATTATCCATTCACCAAACTAACGCAGTCTATGCTGAGCAGAGAGTCCGAAAACCTGAGCCTGACATCTGGACTGGAGGAAGATTCACTGACAACCTGTGCCAGGCAAATGACACAACCCTGCTCCCTACACGTGAAGAGGGCTAGAAGCAT
This sequence comes from Echinops telfairi, assembly GCF_000313985.2. Classification (NCBI taxonomy): domain Eukaryota; kingdom Metazoa; phylum Chordata; class Mammalia; order Afrosoricida; family Tenrecidae; genus Echinops; species Echinops telfairi. The sequence continues at coordinate 6,276,617 of NW_022111359.1, read as the reverse complement.
TTACTGGTGAAGTTCAGAAGGGGTCGCATGTGAACACAGAGAAAACAAACATCGTCCCAAGACCGATAGACCCGCATCGCCACAAGTGGAGCAAAGATGAGAGTGCTCAGGAATGGCCGTTTGCCTGGAGTCACCCGCAGTAGAAGGAAAGCATACGATGTGTCGCACTGGACAAGTCGGCTGCAGGAGACTGCCTGAAGGGTTCACAGGCAAAGGTGGCACGTATGGGCACTTGACCCAAGCGACAGTCATTGTCAACCGCCTCCTATGCCTGTGAAAGCCGGGCAGAGGAAAGGGAAGCCAGGAGAACGGATGCTTTGGGGCTCGGGCATTGGTGCAGGATATTTATTGACTGTGCCTTTGCCAGAAGAGTAAAGAAATCCTCCTTGGAAGAAGTACAGCCAGAACGCCCCCTTAGAAGCGAGGCTGGTGAGACCTTTTCTCTGAAACGTTGAGGCTGGTGACTTTGCACATGGTATCAGGAGAGACCAATCCCATGCCCCCCCCCCCCCAAACAAAAGTTAAAAACCCGACTGCCATGGAGTCGCTTGTGACTCATGAAGACCCTGTGGGGAGTTTGCGAGAGTGCAGCTCTTTACAGGCGTGGAGAGCCTCGCCTTGCTCCCGCGGAGCAGTTGGCGGTGGCGAACTGTTGATCTTGTGGGTTAGCAGAAGGGCACTGAAAAAGAGGAAGGATTGGACCGAGTGGCTGGTACCATAGGTTCCAACAGAGCAACAATTGGGGGGATGGCGCGGGATCGGGCCGTGCGCTGCTCGGTTGCGCACAGGGGTCACTGTGAGTCAGAGCTGACGCAAGTGCACCTAACAACAAAGACTAACCTATCTCTGGAGCCCCGCCTCGGGATAAGTCTAGTTTATCCTCCGGAAGGCACCCCGTCGCTAACCTAGGACCACCCACCCCCTGAGCGGAGACCCGCAGCCAGCCTCGGTTGGCGCCTCCGGAAACTTGCTCCGCCGCCGGCCGCGCTCCCGTTCCGGTGTCTGTGAGGGAGGCTCTCAATAAAGTTGCGAGCTTGTTGCCGGCGCGTCTCGCCCCGGAAGTCTCGCGAGAGCGAGTGTGGGCTGCCCTTGGATGCGCCGAGCCGCCCGGGGCTGCAGTGCGGGCTCGGGGGAGCGCGGCCATGGCGCGGTACCTGCTTCGGCAGTACTGGGACATCCCCGACGGCACCGAGTGCCACCGCAAGGCCTTTGCCAGCACCAGCATCACCGGCACCATCGGTGAGCGCCCGCCGGGCCCGGAGGCCGCGGCGAGGTCATAGGGTCATGCCCAGGCGGTCTGAGCGCGCCCCCGGGCGCTGGGAGGTCTTGCGGGGGGACCCTTGGGCGGCAGTAGAATGTCTGCGGCGGCCGTGGGACGCTCGGGAGCTCTTTCGGGAGGTGTCCGTGGGGGCGAGAGTCACGGTTCCCCTGGCAGGCCGGGCCGCGGGGATCACCAGCGGCGGAGAGGCCCTTGGGTGCTGGGATTTTATGGGGGGTGCGGAGGGGTTAGAGGGGAGGTGGTCTGGAGGCCAAAGTGCTGGGGTCAGAAGAATGAGGAGCCATGAGACTTAGCAGTAAGGTTTCCAAGATTTGAATGGGCCGTTATTGGGGTGTTGCCAAGGGGTACAGAAATTCGGGGAAGTTTGAGATGGGGACAGGGTTGGGGGCGTTTTGGTCTCCTGGGTCGCGGGCCGTCAAGGGTATCGACAGTTTTCATTGGAGCCACTGGAGTGGCCCAAGAGATCCTGTAAAAGGTGCCCCTGAGGCTACTGTAGATGGGGGACGGGGGGAGCCTGAGAGGAATTGATGGGGACCCAAAAAACCCCCAACCTGTTGATCCAACTCATGGTGGTCCCAAGTGTGCAGAGAACTGCTCCGTAGGGTTTCCAAGACTGAGCTTTGTCAAGCAAGATTGCCAGAACTTTCTTCCACGGGGCTTGGGGTGGGCCGAAAGTACCAACTTTCCCCTCAGTAATGGAGCACAAGCCAACGAGGCCACCCAGGGCCGTCCGAGGGGACTCAGCAGCCAGGGGATTCTGGCTCCCTAGTCAGTCCCCAGGACCTCTGGTCCCCAAGCATCCCACTGTCACCGTGTTTTTCAGTGCCCTCTGAGCACCTACACTAGGCAGGCGGTGGTTCTCAACCATAACATTATTTTCATTGTTACTTCATCATGTCATTTTGCTCCTGTGATGAATCGAGCGACCCCCATGAAAGGGTCGTTCGACCCCCCCAGGTTGAGAACCACTGCACTAGAGGGACATACTTGCAGCCACTATGTCACCCATGTGATTGAGCCCGATCTTGATTCTCATGGATTCTACCAAGCACAATGGCCTTCTGCCAGGGCTAGACCCTCCTGAGAACATGTCCAAAATCCAGGAGGTGAAGGCTCCCATCCTTTGTTCTAAGGAGTGTCTGGCTGCCCTGGGCCCAAGAGATGTGATCGATCTGGCAGTCCATTCTGTTAGAACGAACAAAGGGGACACGGACCCAGAGCCTGGGTTTTAAAGAACAGGTGTATAAGAGTTTATGACCTGCCTGGGAGTTTAGAATGGAATGAGAGTAAAGGGGGCAGGGTGAGGGAGATTGGGAGACGAGTACAGAGAGGAAGAGACAGAGGGACAGAAGTGTGGCCACACGAGAAGATAGAGTCAGAGAGAACACGAACAAAGGAATCGTGTGTGTGAATAAACTGGGGACGGAAATAAATGACCATGTCTAAAAGGAGCCCGCGCTTCCCCCCTGATTGGCTGGTTGTGGCACCAGCAGAACTTTGAAGAGAGGGGGGGAAGGTTTCTGTGAGGTGTCAATGTTACACCCAGTGGGGACGGAGAAGGGGTTAGAGGTGCTGGCTGTGACTGAGAGCCATGGTGTTCTTGCTGGACCCTTTACATGACACGTGCCATATTCCTCACCAACACTCTTATTCAAACACATCAGTTCTTCAGTCTTTGTTCATCGACCAGCTGTGTACATACATAAGAGGTCTTGGTCTTCCAAGTGCCGGCTCTGCTGTGCGTTGGGGTCATTTCCAGGAGTTCCTGTGGGGCAGTTTGACCCCGTGGTAGCATGGCCACTGCCTCCGTGAGGGCTGGTTGCAGAAGCGAGTCAGATGGAATCATTGGCAGCACCGGTCTTTTCTCTGTTGCTCCCGACAGCCGTCTCCTGGCCTGGTTGTGAGGAGAGAGTTAGGTGCCTGGGGCCGGTTCCTGGCCGAGAGAGCCCTTCTCTCCCGAGGGCCACTTGGATTGGGTGAAACAGCTATGGGGAGCCTTAGTCTCCTGTTTGGGATATGTTGTCCGGAGCAGCCAGTCTCCAGAGAAGGGCTTCGTCCTTCATGAAGTCGTGGTGGTTAGCTATCACCCAGTTGGTCCCCCCCCCAGAGCGACCCGCTGCGCAGCAGTAGGAATGCTGCCCCGTCTGGCACCGCCCTCACAGCTGTTCAATGCCTGGGCCCATGGTCGCAGCCTCCACGTCACTCCGCCTGGAAAAGGGCCTTCCTCTTGTCGCTGCCCCTACTGCTTCACCAAGCAGGATGTTCTTCTCCAGGGACTGGTCTCTCCCGGCGGCACGTCCGGGAGACGAAGTCTTGCCACCCTGGGCTCTGAGGAGCACTCTGGCTGCTCGTCTCTGGAGACAGATCTGTTTGTCCTTTGGCAGCCCACGGCACTTTCGATAGCCTTCTCCAGCCCCGTCACTCGCCTTCAGTCTTCCTTACCCGGTGGCCAGCTTTCGCATGCATAGGAGGCAACTGAGGCCCAAGTAACACCCTTGCTTTTCCGTATTCTAAAGGGGTCTTAAGCAGCAAAGTTACCTAATACAACGCATAGTGGGTCCTCAAAATACGGAAGGCTCTAAGCAGTATAGGTTGACACAGTGGCTGCGGCAAAGTCCTGATAGTGAGGTGGCACAGGACCTGACCACGGAGTCCCTCGGGTGCAGATAATTGGTGCACTCTGACTGCCAACCAGAAGGCTGGAGGGTCAAGTCTGCCTAGAGGTGTAGCTGAAGAAAGGCCTGGCCATCCAGGCCTAAAAATTCAACCACTGCATCTCCGTGGAGCGGAGAGATTCCATGTGGACTTGGAATCAACTCACTAGCAGCTCCCCCTCTGCACCACCCCCATCCCACAAATCACCACCACCATGTTTGAGGGGGCTTCAAGACATCGTGGGAGAATCCCATTATCTTTTTTTTTTTTTAATCATTTTATTAGGGGCTCAT
>NW_022111359.1:6269729-6271760 GCF_000313985.2 Echinops telfairi | reverse complement strand
CCCATCATTCACTATCCCATTATCTTTTATGCACCCCACCCCCCCATACACACCATACTTAACAAAGCCCCCTGGTGTTTGGTGAGCACAGCCATTACTGCCCCTGGGGCTTTAGAACTAGGGTGCCAGTCCAGCTCCACTGACCTGGAACCCCAAAGTGGGGGTGGGTGAGCATAAAGGGCAAGGGGGCGGTTCTGAAGACTGAGGCTGGGGAACGGCTGGGTGGGCTCGGATAGCGCTGGGAGGCGGGGTCACTATACTGTTCAGGGAAACGCCACTGCAATAGTCATTAGAGAATGTCTCTGTGAGAACTCGGGACAGGGGGGCCCATAGCCGCGCCTCCAGGGAAATTAAAGCAGGAGGGGTCACTGGGGGTCAGGGAGAGAATCAGAGTGCGGTCTGGGCATTTTAACGCGGGAAGACTGTTTGGTGTGTGGTGTGCATGTGCATGCACACTGGGGTGGGGGGAGGGGCGGTGTGCCAGAGTGCTCACACCTTAGTGTGGAATGAGATCTCCCCTTGGTCAGATTCCAGACTGTAGGTCCCTGCTGGTAGCTCCCAGCTCCACCTCTCCCCGTTAGAGGCAGGACCGAGATGTCTGATCAGCCCCTCCCCCATCTAGGCCTGGTTGCCTCTGCCTACAGCCTGGCGCTCAACCCTCCGGGTACTTTCTTAGAAGGGCTGGCCCGGGCAGGCCGGTACACGTTTACCGCAGGTGAGTACCCCCGCTCCCCCACGCCTAACCCCCCAACTCCATCCAGCCTCCTCTCTGGTTGGGGGGGGGCTCTTGGTCTGGCCCCCATCACTGCCCCCTAGCTCCTGGGGCAAGGCCACACAGTCTCCCAGGCCCTGCCCCCAGCTCCCAGCTGCTGTCCGCAGCCTTGAGTCCCTGGGGGAGAGAACTCCAGGAGGATCACCTCTGAGATGGGCAGGATGCATCTGTGGGGGTCCGTCCAGGAGCGCCTCCCCGCCGTGGTCCTGGCACCCACCCTGCCCATTCTGCCCCACAGCCGCCATTGGCGCCATGTTCGGCCTGTCCTCCTGCATCACTGCCCAGGTCCGGGATGAGCCAGACGACCCCCTGAACTACTTCATCGGAGGCTGTGCTGGAGGCCTGACCCTGGGGGCACGCAGTGAGTGAATCCCCCACCCCATACCCAGGGCTAATGGAGTGGGAGAGCAGAGAGGTGCAAGGGGTGTCGGTTCACAAAGCACATAGCCCTTCACCTCGGTACCACCCAGTAGTCACCCATCCTCACCCCTTCCCTGCCCCACAAGCCCCCAGTGCACTCAGCGTGGCCCTGCCCCATCAGCCCCTCACTCCACACCAGCCAGACAGGCTGCTGCCCTTTGTACCTCCGACCTGCTGCCCCTGCCCCACCCCCCCAAGCCCTTTGCATGGGCTCTGCCCTCTGCCTGGAGTACCCTGCCCAGATGTGTGCACTACCCCCTCCCTCCCTGTCCCCACCACCCTGTGTACAACTTTGTACCCTGCTGCCATGCTCACCTGCACCCCCTGCCCTACCTACCACAACCTTTTAACTCCCCACCCTCCACACCCTGAACCTGCAGGGACCTCCCCAGACAGGCACAGGACTGAGGTACCCTGTACAAGGACATCTTGCCTCCTACCGCCAGCAGTGGCCCCAGACCCCTGGTCTGTGCTTGCCTACGCCCCCTCTCCCTGGCCTGCCCAGACTCACGTCCATGTCCTTGCCCCCAGTGGACAAGTGGAGCTGACAGGCCAGCTGCTGTGATGGTAATGGAAACTTCCAGCAGTAGGCTGAAAGGCCCCTAGGCTGGAACCTAGACTGCCCCTTCGAGGGCCTGCCATCCACCGCTCACCAGAGCTGTGGAGTGGGCACCTAGCCTCGCCTCCCAAGCTGACCATGGATCTTCCTCCGAGTCCCCGCCTCACCCTGTGTCCTCACCCAGCCCGAGGTACTCTGTTCTCAGCTCGCAGAGTGCCGTCTGCTCTGAGTGCCTGGCACTGCTGCCTGGCACCCAGCCCAGCCTTGGCCTTTCTCGGAC
>NW_022111359.1:6266522-6268637 GCF_000313985.2 Echinops telfairi | reverse complement strand
AGGCCCAAGCACCTGTCTAGCCTGGGGAGGTCCCTGGGGAAGGAGGGGCTCAGGCCCCCATCGGAATCCCACGGTGTTCCTGTGCCTGAGCTGCAGTCTCCACACATGGCAAGTGGGAACAACAAGGCCCTGCTCCCCCAGCCCCCGTGGAGTGTGATGACCTTGTCCTCCTAGGTCAGGCACGTTACTGACCAAAGCCGGGGAGGGCAGGCCGGAAATTCAAAGCCCCACCTACCTCCCAGCCTCAGTTTCCCCTTGACCTCCAGTTACTGGGAACCCTAAGGTGGGACCGCTGGCCCTTCTTTATTCCCACCCCCCACTGGGGCCCCTCTCCCCAAAGCAAGGCAGGAGGGGCTGCTGGCTCCAGGGAGCTTCAAACCGCCTGCCCTCTGGCCGGAAACATTTACTATGTTGGACCAGCTGACATCATCCCCGCCCCACAGTCCCCCTTGATCAGCAGCTTTCTCCAGCCTTGATGGAAGCCGGTCTTCCCAGTTCCGAGTGGGGGAGCTTCCTGGAGAAGGAGTGCTTAAAGAAGGGCATCTCAGGCAGGAGCCAGCCTTCCACAGCCTGTGGTCTCCGCTGCAGTCAGAAGGCACCCGTGTCCGCCGCCTTGGCTTTGCTGGGTCTGCCCTGCCCTTGCTAACTCCTCCAGACCTCCTTCTGCCCTAACTCGCAGCCCCTCCCACCTCCTCTGGTCTTTAGCCCATGTGTCACCTGAGGAGGGTAGCAGGAAGCAGGCACTCTGACACCAAATTCAGTGGACCCGGCCCTGACAGGAGCACCACCTGCCCCTTAACCCTTGTGTGCTCCTCCTGACCCACCAGCCGCTCAGTATCGGACATGTGGGGCTGAGAGCGACCCACCAGGGCTCCATACACAAACATGAAGGGGGCTTCTAAAATTCCACAGGAACACGGAAGATCATGGGAGCTGTCTAGGATCTCTGAAGCCCTCTAGTATGTGTGGGGTACGTGAAGAGGAGGCTCGGTCTCAGAAGGGGGCATGAAAGCTCCCCATTGGAAAAGGCTCCAACCAGGGGTATCACCCCCACTACCCTCAACACCTCAAGGCCCAGGGATTGAGGGTTGCTGAATGTAGGGTCCCACAGTACTCCCCCACCCTTACCTGGCTGCAGGTCCTTACATTCACATTGCCTGTAGGGAAAATGAGGCACAGAACAGGCCCAGGGCTCACTGGGGACCAGTGCTGGGCCACAGGCCCACCGTCAGGGCTCCCGGCTTCTTCAGAGTCAGCCAACCCTCTGGGGGCCTTCCAGGACCTGGGTGGTAGGCCTGGCCATGGCCCAGTCGGTATCTCACCTCCGGGGCGTACAGTCACTGAACCAGAGCAGGAAAGATGTGAACCAGGGAGATGGCTGGGGGGCGGGGCCAGCTCCACCACCCACCCTTCCCTTTGTATAAAGCCATCTAAATCCTTTTATGATGGCCTTTTTATGCCTTTTCCCCCCCAATGGGAGGCTTTCTAAAATACATCTTAAAAGTGTATTGTTTGTAATAAGACAGGCCACCAAATTCAAACAAATACCAAGGAATGTTCCAGAAAAATGCCAACCCCACCCCATCACTGTCCCCAGAGGTCACCCGCCCCCTCACGCCTCCGTGTCCCCTGCTCCCCACAAGTATGCCCGTGTGTCTTCGCCCCACACAAACTACCTCTGCTGCTGCCCCACGCCAGCCCCTGGGTCCTCTCAGCAATACATCCTAGATTCATTCTTGAAGGGCAAAGAACCCTTTTTAGACGTGTGCCTGCTACATGGCTACGAGGACCCAGGCCCCTGCCTCCCCAAAGCTCATGGAAGCAGACAAAAGGACGCATTGCCTTGGGCACATCGGCTGCAGAAGCCCTCTAGGACCAAGGCGAGCCAACTGCCCGAGCTGTGGTGCCGCCCATCGTCCCCTATGAGTATGGAGGCTGGACACTGAACACGGGGGACCAGAGAAGAGTCGAGGCCTTTGCCTTCCAGAGCTGGTGGAGGAGGTGAGCGGTGTGGTGGGCAGCCGGCAGGACAGTACCAAGCCTGCGCTGGAGGGTCAGCAGGCTTCTTAGAGGCAGGGAGGGCGAGGCTTGGGGGTCCTGTTCTTTGGAGGCATT
>NW_022111359.1:6259883-6265795 GCF_000313985.2 Echinops telfairi | reverse complement strand
CTGTCCTGTGTCCCCCGTGACAGGATCTGAAGCAACAGCTTCAGGGCCCTAAAAATGCCTTCCATGCTATGCCCCCACCCTGTCCCCTATTCGTCCGCCTATCCCCCCAGCAAGTCCCTCGAACGTCTGTTTCTCTCACAGGCTCGAGAGTTTTAAGTAATGAGAGTGTTGAAGAGCAAGGTGTCCCTTGGAGGACTAAGGGACGCCTGACCCAAGCCGTGGTCTTTTCAATCGCCTCCCGTGAGAGTTGGACATCGGATAAGGAAGACTGAAGGGGATGGGGATCATGAATGCACTTGGATTATGACGCTGGTGAGGAATCTGGAAAGTACCACAGGCTGCCCAAAGCACAGGCACGTCTCTCTTGGACGTAGTACAGCCAGAGTGCTCCCTAGGCAAAGAAGGCAAGACCTCATCTCCTCACATCCTTTGGACATTTTATCAAGGAGACCAGACCCTGGTGAACACATTGTGCTTGGTGGAGTAGAGAGACCTTGAAAAACACAGAGACCCTGACTAACAAGATGGGTTGACACAGCAGCTGCCACGAAGCCTCAAACAACCATTGTGAGGGTGGTGCAGGACCAGGGGGGCGTCGTCTGGCTGTCCATCGGGCTGCTGTGGGTCAGAACCAGCTCAACCACGGCACCGAACGTAACGCATGGATGTGCCTTGTCCAGCGTGCCCCCAGTTAGAGCCGTCCAGCATGTCTTTTTCTTGGGAGAGGGTACTGCCCTCCTTGGGATTGCTATGGAGACCAGACACCCATTCAAACAGTTTCGACAGGCACAGTCTCATGGCGGCAATGGCATTCTTCGGGTAACCAGGCTCCCCCTCCTTTTCTGAGTTGTCCCTCCCCCATCAGCATGGTCGCACTGCCCCCCTAAGGTTCCCACCTAACCTTTCAAGTTGCCACGTTTCTTTGGATAGCCACACGTGGACAGTTCTTAAAAAATCGGAATGCTCATGGCAGGCATGCTTTGCTAGTTAAATGATTGGTTCTCAGAAGCCTTCAGGAGATCTTTTTTGGCTTAAGGTTCAAAGAGACTCCCCATGTCAATCACTTCAGACATTCTTCCACAATGGCTTCAGAAAGTGACCAGGAGGGGAAGCTCTGCTCAGCATGTGTCTCCCCTTATGGTCAGGAATCTTCTTTATAGAATCTTTGGTCAGGGAGGCCCAATCGTGGGCGCTGGGCACCATCCAGTCCCTCTGGTCTCACGGCAACAGAGGTGGTTGTGCCTGGAGGGGAATCAGCCACTTCCTCCTCCTGTTCCTGACCCACTTCCTGCCTTGCCATGGCTCTGGGTGAAAGAGACCCATTGTCCTGTCTTGGACAGGGTTACTTTGAAGACCCCAGTCGCTCACCACTCAACACACCAGGAGCTGGAACCGAAGCAGTAAACAGGTCACTAGGCCAATGAACTGGATGTCCCATGCAACCATGACCCCCCACACAACAAAAGAAAAGAAAAATATGACCCCAACACTCCAAACTGAGGGACCACGAGGTGTTTGCTTAGACAGAAAGCTGTCCCCCACTGCTACGTTTATCTGGGGTCACTGTTAGAAATGTACATATTATAGATCTTTTTTAAAAATTATTTTATTGAGGGCTCATACATTTCTTATCACAGTCCATACATCCATCCGTTGAGTCAAGCACCTATGTACACCTGTTGCCCTCATCAATCTCAAAACATTTGCTCTCCACTTTAGCCCTCAATATCGTTTGCTCCTTTTCCCCTTCCCTCCCCCTACGCTTCCCTCCTGAACCCTTCATAATTCATAAATTATTATAGATTTGTCATGTTACCCTGTCCGACGTCTCCCTCTGCCCTCTTCTCTGCTGTCCATTCCCCAGGGAGGAGGCTCTACTTAGATTCTTGTAATTGGTTCCCCCCTTCTACCCCGCATTCCCTTCACCCTCCAGGCCTCGCCCCTCTCACCGCTGGTCCTGAAGAAGTCATCTATCCTGGTGTTTCCAGTTGCTATCTGTACAATGTACATCCTCTGGTCTAGCCAGATTTGCAAGGCAGAATTGGGATCATGATAGTGGGGGGGGGTATTACAGATCTTTTATCAATTCAGACTTACACAGGCGCACAACTTACTGATGTTATGAAGGACCGTCCAGCCAACTCTAACGCCTGGTGACCCCGTGCACAACGGAACGGAGCACCACCCGTCCTGCACCGTGCTCACCCCTGGTCCTGCGCCCGAACCCATGGCAGCAGCCACTGCGGCCATCCACCTCCTGGAGGGCCTTATCCTTCGCTGCCCCTCTACTGGACCAGCACAAGGTCCTTCTGCAAGGACTGAAGCGCATCGTGGTGGGGTCCAAGTCCTATCCCTTAGGAATGGATCCCGGTAGGAAACCTGGGAACAATCGTGTGGCTGGCACAGGGCAGGGAAGTGTTCTGTTGGGTGGTACACCAGATCACTGAGAGTCAGAACCAACTGGACCCACCGACCACCCGGCTCATTTGGGTGCATACCTGGTAGGAGCGCGAAGGCTGGCCCCTATGGTGTCTGTTTAGCTCGGTGAAAAGCGAGCAGACTGTCTTCCCACGTGGCTGGACCCCGGCTCATTCTCCCCAGGCGTGAATGCGGCTTCCTGCTGCTCCCCAGCTGCGTCCACACTTGCCACTGTCAGAGCTTGGATTTTAGCCACTTTCTAACCCGTGTTTAGTGCAGTCCTATTGTGGCTGTGGTCTGCCTATGTTTAGCAACAGACATGAGTGGCAGCCCTCCCAGGGGCGGGTGCACAATCACCATCGGCTCTCAGAGCAACACAGCTGTGGGTAGAACCACCCCTGTGGGCTCTGGAGACTCACTCTTTACAAGAGCAAAAAGCCTCATCTTTCTCCAGAGGAATGGCTGGCAACTTCGAACTGCTCACCATGAGTTTAGCAGCCCGGCACATAATCACTACCCCATCAGAGCTCCTCCAGCAGCCATGGTACAGGTGGAGGATTCACAGCTCAGAGAGGGGCAGCTCCTTGCTGGGCATGACCCAGCCAATTGGGGCAGACCCAGAGCCCTGGGACTGACAGCAGGGCAGGTGAACCGGCTGCATCGCAGGGGACACAGCGTCACCATGGCAGGGACCGGGATCACTCTCCAAAAGCCCACGATTGAGGCGGGAAGATGAACGGCTGACCGGGCCTGAGGCGGGACCACGGGCAGCGGAAGGCCAGAGCAGGAGCCCGGCTCAGCCTGGAAGCCCAGAGAGTTTCCTGAGGCAAAGGTGCAGAAGCATGAATAGGAATTTGCCAGGGGCAAGGGAGACCAGTGGCCCAGGCAGGGGAAGGAAAGGCATGGGTGATGGCTCAGAGGTAAGTGAGAAGGAACAAGCCGGTCCCTTCTTCTTCTTTTTTTTTTTTTTGCCGGTCCCTTCTCTGAGGCTCGGTTTACCCCTGTAGGGACCAGGGTCCTAAGAGCAGCCCGGGCCCACACTGCCCACCTGCATGCAGCAAACTCATCTAGGCCACATGCTCAGCTGAGCCGGGCACATTGGGAGCTAGAGGGTCAAGCATGGGATTCCTGTGCTGTCTGGTGGTGGTGGTAGTGTGTGTGTGTGTGTCTGTGTGTGTGTGTCTGTGTCCCCTCTTCCTCATGGGATGGACAGGGGCTGGACGGCGTGAGGTGGGAGCTCTAGGAATATCTGGCGTTGCTAGGTGCAAAATAAAACTTGCCCATGGGGTTTCCCTGGCTGCCATCTTTAGGGGAGCTGACGATCAGGCCCTTCTCCCTGGCACCTGCTGGTGGGTTCAAACGGCCAGCCTTCCATCTGGTTAGCTGCCGGCGCTTCACCGCTGTTTGTGGCCCAAAAGTTCATAGAGCCAGAGTGGGAGTGGTCCCGGCCCAAACGGGTCAGAGGTGAAGTCCCCTGAAAGGAAGTTACAGGACCAGGTGGGGCAGGGCAGGCGGGTCTGGCTCCCACCCCTGCCCGAATTTAGACACTTCGTTACTGGGAGCTGGCCCCTCGGTGGACGGGACCTCTCCCCTCCCCCCCTCCTCCTTCCCTGACCCCCATTAGTGAAGCCTTCTGTCGAGGGGGCAGGTGTTCCCAGCCCCCTATCTGCCCCAGTGGCCACTATTAAGATGAAAAATGAGACAGAGCCAGCAGGGCCTGCCTAGAGGGTGGCTGGTGGGGGAGAGGGATTGAGGTTCCCCACCCCCACCCTCCTCTCCAACCCTTCGGCTGGTCCCCCACACCTGGGAAGCTCATCAGGAGACCACCACCACCCCTGACTGCAAGCCTACCCCACCACCTCATTACCTACCTCTGCTCCCAGCACCCATCCTCCAGAAGACACCCACCCCCACCCCCTAAGCTGGAGCAGGGAAAAATACGGCATGTCCAGTTCCCGTGGAATGTCCAATAAACAAGGACTCGTGTCTCCGCGTAAATCTGTCCCAGATACTGCCGGGGTTCGCTGGAAGGCCCGTTCGCCCACAGAACGAAGGCCTGGGCGTCTGAGCAGAGGAGTGTCCCCTGCTGTCAAAAGGCGGCCAGGGGCAGAAAGGCCCATCAAGAAGCCCCAGGGCTGCAGGTCAGCTCTGTCCAGTGACAGTCGCTGTGAATCGATCCCCTGGATGGCAGGGAGGGAGTGCCAGCCCTTCTGCAAACCTAGTGCCAGAGGGCACATGGACAGCGCTCCTCCGAGAAGGCAGTGCAAACCCACTGGAGGCTCCACGGAGGAAAGGCCTGGTGACCGTTCCTGTCGGCTGACTCGAGGTCACCACAGCGCAGGTGGACTCCGGGGGACCCCGCCATCAGAAGAATAACAGACCCGGTCCTCGGGGTTGTTGAGAGGCTGCAAGACGTGGAAAGGACTGGCTTGGCACTTAGCGCTCGCAGGGCTGCGCGCGGCCTCCCTCGCGGCCCCGGGGGTGGGACTGAGCGGGAATCAGTCTAATTTTAGCACTGATGACACCCCCTGGCTGCCTGCCTTGTCCAAACATCCCCAGCCGAGCGTGAGGTTCAAGGCCTCCCCCCCACCCCCCCAACCTCCGCCATCTGAAGAGCCTGTTTATTAATTCCTGTCGCCGGAGCGTTCCTAGTCGGCCGGCCGGCACCCTACGCCCCACACCCCAACCGCCCCGGAGGTGAGGGTGGTCAGCCCCACAGAGCCCTCCCGGCCGAGAGGGCCAGCGTGGGGCACAGGGAGGGAAGGGACCAGCTGACGGCTGCCCCTCCGCTCGGCGCCCCCGCCCCGCGCCCCAGCCTTTAGGAATCTCCGAGGCAGTTGTCCAACGTTCCAAGTTTTGAAGCGTCGGCCGGCGGGGTGTGGACTACCGGCCGCCGCTGACTGCGATCTCAGGGGGGCGAGTTTACAGCGCTCGGCTGCTACCGCCAAGCCTGGGGGTGCAAGTCCAGGCGGAGGGGCGGAGGAAGAGAGGGCTGGCTATCTACTCCCCAAAACCTGTCAGTCAGCGACACACACACACACACACACACACACACACACACACACACACACCGGAGGGCTGTCGGTTTTTTGTTTGTTGATTGGTTTTCCACTGCTTTGGAGAAATATTAAGCCAGAGAGATGAGGTGTTGGGGGTGGGTGCAGTGTGCAGTAAGGTCACCCGAGAGGGGACCATTTGGGGGACCCCCGTTTTGGGGGCGGTGTGCCTGAGGGACAGGTATTTCCAAGCAGAGGGAACCGCACGTGCAAAGGCCTTCCTTGGGAAAGGAAGGGGGAGTGGGGAGGGGTGGCTGGGTGGTGCAGCTGGGGCGGGGTCTTAGGGGCTGGGGGTCACCAGCCTCGGAGGGCAAGGGGCGCCGCTGGGCATGGACAGCCTCTTGCCAGGCTGGGGGTCAGGCCTCCAGAGGGAAAGGCTCTTCCAGAGTCCCAGAGGCTGCAGGTGGCTCCTGGTTCCAGGGGAGGGCTTCCGGCGAG
>NW_022111359.1:6252901-6259783 GCF_000313985.2 Echinops telfairi | reverse complement strand
GGGGGGCAGGTTCCGGGCACGGCTGCTGCACGTGGCAGCGCCACCTGCTCCCCGCGGGGCCGGGCCTGGTGCCCAGGTGACCGACTGGCGTAGTTGCTGATGGAGACACAGGTGTCTTTGAGGGCGCCCCTTCCCCCCACGGCAAACAAACAAACAAGACCCCCTCCCAACGCGGCTTTTTAGGTCCTTGTCTTAAAACAACAACCAAAAGACCTTTGAGCCCGATCTCTTTCGTGTCAACATCCTCCCTTGTCAATATCCGCACGTGCTCCGCGGAAGCGGCGGCGGCAGTGTGGGGGTGCGCAACGTCCACACGCCCCTTCCAGGCGAGAGAAAGGCCCCTTTGTTCTCAGGACCCCTGTCTGCCCTGGAATTCTCTCTCTCAGCAGCAGCGCACCTAGTTTTATTGTGGTTTTCCACAGCATCGTTTTGCAACTAGCTCTCTCCCCCCCCACCCACCCCACTCAACAATAGGTGGCCTCCGCAGCCTTTATTTCCAGAAATCGGAAAATGAAGCGTGTCCAGCCCCCGCCTCCTCACCCACCGCCGGCTGAAATTTAAGCCCCGTGAACCGGGTCAAGCTGGGGTGGCGGGGACTGGCAGGCAGACCCCAACGTGCTGGGGGGCTGGGGTGAGGAAAGGCCGGGGGCTGGCGCGCGCGGGGTGCCAGCTTTCTGTCACCCTGAGCCCCCCTCCTCCCCATCCACACGGAGACAGGGGAAGGGAGAGAAGAGGTGCTTAAAGGGGGTGGGAGGAAAAAGCAGGGCCTGGCGGGGCCGGGGGCCCAGGCCTATGGGTCTGCGAGCCCTGGTGCCACAGTTGGGCCCTTTGGCGAGCGTGGGAGGAGACCCGTGAAGGATCCGTGGGTGGGGGTGGGGGTTGGCGCTGGCTCCATTTGGTGGGTGAGCTGACCAAGGCCCACAGAGGAGGGGGCATTCCCCTGGGGCGACACAGCACCCACAAGGGCAAAGTGTCCTGGGGAACTCTCCTGAACAAGAGCCGCCCCACCCCCCACCCAGGTTCAAAGCCGGCTCCATCCCATGTAGGGACCGCAGGTGGTCAGAAGCTGTAGGCAAAGACTTCCAGAACATTCTGAATGCCCCAGGGTTGGGGGGTGGGGGGCAAGGGTAGGATTTGTTACCCAGAGGAAAGCAAACTTTTGAGACAGGATAGCCAATCCTGTCCCTCGCAGGGATTTAGATGCTATTCGAGCACCGTCCAGATATTTTTACAAACGAAATCTCCACTATCTGAATACTGACAGCTTCAAAAGTGTTGTAAATGGAAGCTCCTGTTAGTCTCATTCTCGACTTGCCCTCAGAGCCCTGTGTGCAGACTGGCCGCAGAGCTGCAGTTTCCAGTCCCTGGTCTAGAACAGCCCAGCTCACAGAGACCCTCCAGGTGAGGTGCTCGGTAGGTTTCCCTGCAGGGGCCTAGGTCGCCAGGTCTTTCTCCCTGAAGGCAGCTCAAACCCAAACCAAACTCACAGACATGGAGTCGATGCCGACTCAGAGTGACCCTGCAGGACAGGGTAGAACTGCCCCTGTGGGTTTCTGAGATGGTAACTCTTTACGGGGACAGAAAGCAACCGGGGGTTGCGAACTGCTGACCTGTGGTGAACAGCCCAACTCCTAGCCCCTACAGCACCAGGGCTTCCCCTGGAAGCAACGATGTGGGTTTCCATTAGCAGCTGAGTTCCCGGCAGGGCCAGGCTCTCAGGGCTCCCTGCCCCAGGTCTAGGGGGGCCCTGGTGTGAGTCTACTCAGCTGCCAACCTCAGGCTGAGCTGGTTTTACTAAGCCATCCTTCACCCACCACCCACACCACACACCTGGGGTCTCCTCCCCTGCCTGGCTGCAAGCCAGGAGTCCAGGGAGGTGGTCAGCCCCCCCTGGGTGGAGGGCAGCCCACGCTGCAGTGCAGGCAGGGAGGGGGGTCTGGACTGGTCCCCAAGGGGATAACCACAGGTACCTCCTGCCCCACGGAGGTAGTGACACAGTCCTTTGTCCCGCTCAGTAGGGACCCTCCTGGGGTCCATAGAGATGGGGCCATGACCAATGCTGGTGGGTGGGGGCTTCCTCACTGGACCCTCACCCCCTCCAATGTGCCAGGAATCACACCTGTGGCTGACTCCCCACCCACCTCCCCTGACAGACGCCCCTTGGCACTGCGCCCTCGGGGCCTAGGGGGGAAAATTTTCCAGCAGCCTGGCAGCTCCCCACCCACCCGGCCCAGGCCAAGGCGTCAGGGGTCCGATGGGAGCAGAGACCCTGGCTGGGGCTGGTCCCAGCTCATCCTGAGCCCCAGAGAGGGGCTTTAGGGTCCTCCTTCTAGGCTCTGGGCTCAGTGCCTTCCAGGGAGGCCTTGTCTGACATGGCCAGGAACTGTGCCCAGAGAGGGCCAGGAAGCAGCTCCTGTCACACAGCAAATTCAGGAGCAGCTTCCTCAGGCACTGGGGAGGGGTGGTGTGTGTGTGTGTGTGTGCGCGCGCGCGCTGGAGGCCAGGGTTCAAACCCCCAGCAGGTCGCACCGCGTCCAGGGAGGTGGACAGAGGAACTGTAGATAGAAGAAGGGGCAAGAAGCCCTGAAGCCCAGTGTCACGGGGCCCCGGCGGACTCTTCCTTGAGCAGTGGGCACTTGGGGAAGAAGAAGAGGAGTCCTTGATGTCCCCAGGCAGGGAGGGGACGGAGGGGGCCTGAGCATGGTTCCAGCCAGGGTGGTTGGGTTCTCAGTAAGGACAGATACTGGATATTGGACAGAGCTGGGAGGCAGTGGGGACATCGGGGATGGGGGGAGGTGACCTGAGCCCTGAGCCACTGGTTCCTGTCCTGACAAGGTGGGGTGGGGGTAGGGGTGAGTTTCTCTTCCAGTCACCGTGGAGGGAAGGGGCTGCCAAGGAGGGGTGTGGGAGCAGAGGGCCAGGGGCCATGAGCCCTAATCACCAACCCCCCCTTTGCTGTAAACTGGGCTCAGCTCAGTCTGAGGGTTCAGTGCTCAGCCCCAGGGGTGGGGCCTGGCCTGAGACCAGGGGCTTCTTCATGGGTGGTCTTGGCTTGCTGCAGTAATGGCCCCCAGGTGCACCCCCTACCTGGCTACCCCAGTAGCCAGCCCTGCAGTCCAGTCCCCACCTGCCCCATACCTGGTGACAGATGGCCGGTGCTCCGGGGAACTTCAGGGTCTTGGCCTCCCAAGTGGTGAGTGTGTGGGGACCTCTTGTGGGAAACACTACCCCTCCCCCATCTGGCACACAGGCCTGGACATAGAGCCGAAAGCCAGCCCAAGGGGGCAGTTCCTGGAAGCCTCCCCGCCAGCCACCTCGGGCCTCTGGCTCCAGTCCCAGCCTGTCAGGCCCTGCCAGGCAGGGAGGTCTCTTTGGCACCTTCTTGACCAGCCTAGGGCGGGTCAGGTGACTCCTGGCCCCTCAGGGGCCTCTGGGAGCAGTTGTGATCAGCCACGCTGTGTTCATAGCAGAGCCGCTCTGTTTGCATGTTCCCCTTGACGGGGAGCTCATTCCCTATAGAGCAGTCACAACCTGATTTGACTAAACAAACAAACAAACACAATTTTAAAAAAACAACGCATTGCCGTGGAGTCATTTCCAACTCTGTCGACCTCGTAGGACGGAGTAGAACTGCCCCTGTGGGTATCTGAGGCTGTACGTGTTTTTTTGGTTTGGGGCTGTAAGATTCTTTTTTTGTTGTTGCTTTTTTTAATTTTTATCAATTTATTGGGGCTCATACAATTCATCACAATACATAGATCAATTGTGTAAAGCACATCTATACATTTGTTGCCCTCATTGTTCCCAAAATTCGCTTTCCTCTTGGGTTCCCGGAATCAGCTCGTTTTCCTTTTTTCCCCCTCCCCTCCCTTCCTCCTCCCGGGAGCTGTAAGATTCTAAAGGCAGCAGAAAGCTTCTCTTTCTCCTAAGGAGGGGCTTGGTGGTTTCAGCTCGTAGCTACTGCCCCACCAGGGATCCTTGCCCCATTTTACAGAGGAGGGAAACTGAGGCTGGGAGAGGGGCAGTTCCTAGTTCTTCCCCAACCCACACTCGCTGTGATTAAAAGACAGGACCACGGTCCCCACCCTGCCCACCTGCTGGCCCAGCTCCAGGCATCTGTAGCCTAACTCGGATCACAAACGGATACTTGACGGAGGAGGCCTTGTGACCCCTCTCGAGAGATCATTCTGGGGGCTTCGAGCCCCTGAGACTGTTCCCACCTCCTCCTTCCTCTGGGAGGGAAGTGGAGTGGCCAGACTTGGGAGCCCCAGGGAGGATGGGAGCCAGCATGGTGGGCAGGGGAGAGCCAGGGAGGCTTTCTGGAGGAGGTGTCTGCTTGAGGGCGGTAGGAGGGAAGGGGTGTTGCTGGCTGGTCCAGAATGTGAGGAGGAGGGGACCGTCTGTGGTGGTGCAGTCCAGTGGATTCCACCCCTGCCGATGGCAGATGACCAGGTGGGTGTTCCCGGAGAGCGACTGGGTGGTTGTTGACCACCGACCTTGACTGGGCACCCCACTACCGCTACACCACCAGGGCGTGGGCGCTCCAAGTTTCCAAGGGACTGCTCACCCTGGGCCCTGGTGTCCCGTGAGACCTGCTGCCAAGGTTGGCCCTGGGCCCAGAACTCCGTGACTCTAGGGTCTTCAGCCCCGGGAAGGAGATTTTGGGCAAGTAACCCAGGCAGACACCCCCACCCACCCCTGTCCGACGTAGGCAGGTGTGATGCGTTAGCACAGGTCTCCCTGGGCTGCCTGTGCCCTCTGGGGTCAGCCCTACCTCCAGGCCCCCACTGGGGGCGAGGGGGAGTGCCAGGCACAGAGGAGGCACAAATAGGTTGGATCCCCGAGGCGGGACCCAGAACTGAGGCTGTGCAGCGTGCGTGCCCAGAGTGGGATTAGCAAGGCACAACCAGCCTTCTATTCTAGAACATTCCTTGCCTCCACTGCAGGAGGCCTGCTGGCTTCCCAGAGGCCTCCATGGGGACAGAGGACCCAGCAGGGAGAGGGGCTGGTTCCCAGTCACCCACAGGACTCGAATCTCCGACCCTACCTCTGTGCAGACACCTTTCGCAGCCCCCTCCTCAGGCCTCACCGCTTCTGCTCTGCTCCGGTAGCCTGCTCCACGGCAGCCTGAGAGAACTCAGTGGAGCCGTTGACCCGAGACCCCTCTGCCTGAAGCCTCCCATGGCTCCCGATGACCCTGGCAGCAAGAGACCTGTCACCCCTGAGCTTTGCGGAAGGCTCTGGCGCTGCAGACCCCACCCACTGCCTTTCAGGCTGCAATCCCCAAGGCCAGCAGTTTGAAACCATCAGCCGCTGTTCGGGAGAAAGGTGAGGCTGGCTACTCCCATGAAGAGTCACAGGCTCAGACACCCACGGGGGCTATACAAGGTCCCGGTGGGTCAGAACCGACTCGATGGCAGGGCGTTGTTAGGCCCCTGGTTGTTTGTTTCCGTAGAACCCCTGGATCATTCCAGTGTCTCCCCAGGCCCCCTGCAGGGGATGGTATCACCCACTTAGGGAAACACGGGTTTCGTCCAATCTGCCAAGCACTGAAACCCCACTTCCAGGAGCACGTCTGATGCACAGCAACCTACACAGGGTTTCCCTGCTGCCAGTGTTTGTGGGAACAGCGGCCCCCTCTCTCTTCTGGGAACACCTGGTGAGTCTGAGCCACTGACCATAGTACGCATTAGCAACCCAGTGCTTCCCGAGCCAAAACAAACTTGTTCCGCCATGGAGTCGGCGTGACTCATGACGCCCCCCCATGGTTTCTGAGACGGTCACTGTTGGCGGGAGTAGAAAGCCCAGTCTGTCTCTGGAGGACCTGCTGGTGGTTTCCAACTGCCGGCCATGCAGATTGCAGCCCAACTCGTAACCACGCCGCCGCTCCCGGATGCTCACCCAACAGCATCCCCCAAACACCAAACCAAACCTCGAGCTGGGGGTGCCGCAGTGGCTGCTAACCTCAGCCAAGTCGGTGGTTCAAACGCCCCAGCCCTTCGTCTGAAAAACGATGAAGCTGCCTGTTCTCCCAAAGATGGACAGCCTCAAAGGCCCTAGATCAGCTTGCTATGAGTCAGAATTTAAGAAACCCTGCTGGCCTAGTGGTTAGGGGCTGAGCTGCTAACCACAAAGTCAACAGTTCACAAGCCCCCAGCTGCTCCGTGGAAGAAAGATGAGGCTTTCTACTCCCACCGAGTGTCCCGAGGTGGAATACCCCTGGAAATGTTTCAGAGAGCTGAAGAAGCCCCGGAAGCCCTCCCTCATCTGTGTCAGGACATGTGGGACACAGCTACCTGGACGACGGGAAGAGATGCCTCCTCGCGCCCATTCCTAAGAAGGGTGACCCAGCAGACTGCTCAGAGTATACAACAAAGCCGCCGAGACATGGCACACGGGTACATTTTTGCTGAAGATCATCCAACAACTGCCGCAGCTGGACATTGACAGGGAACTGCCCGGCATGCAGGCTGGACATTGACAGGGAATTGCCCGGCATGCAGGCTGGCTTCAAAAGAAGGTTAGGAACAGGGAATATTATTCCCGATGTCAGAGGGATCTTGGCTCACAGCAGGGAATTCCTGAAGATGTCTGCTTGTATGTCCTCGGCTATTCCAGGGCATTTGACAGCGTGGTGCAGAATAAACTGTGGGTCACCTTGCGAAGAATGGGAATTCCAAAACGTTTCAATGGTGCTCACGGGGAACTTGTACCGGATCAAGAGGCAGTTGTGCGAACAGAACCAGGGCACACTGCACGGGTTAAAATCAGGAAAGGTGTAGCCTATGCAACCACGAGGTGTCTCGAAGGGATCAGGTATAAGGCATCATCAGAACACAAAATCTTAACATAGTGAATGATGGGGGGAGTGCGGAGTGGAGA
>NW_022111359.1:6232387-6252290 GCF_000313985.2 Echinops telfairi | reverse complement strand
AAAAAATCAGGAAAGGTGTGCGTCAGGTCTCTGTTCTCTCACTACGTGTTTCCATCTGTGTGCTGAGCAAATCATCCATCCGAGAAGTTGGATTAGATGAAGGCGAGGGTGGCATCAGGCTTGGAGGAAGGCTAATTAACCACCGAGATAAGAGGGTGACACAACCTTGGCTGCTGAAAGGGAGGACCTGAACCTGGTGCTGATCACGAGAAAGGGTTTCAGTGGTCAGTATGCATGAGGACTCAATGCAAAGAGCACCAACAGCCTCACCACTGGGTCAGTAGGGTAACATCACGATGAATGGAGAACAGGCTGAAATTGTCAAGGATTTGGTCTTGCCCGGGTCCACAGCCAATGCTCATGGAAGCAGCCGTCCAGAGACCAAAAGACCGAGCACATTAGGTCAATCGGCTGCCTTTAGTGTATTGAAGAGCAAGGAGGTGACTTGGAGGACTACGGTGAGCCTGACCCAAGCCACGGTCTTCTCCATCGCATCGTTTGCACGTGGACGTTGAACTCTGACTGTAGAAGAATAGCTGCAGTTGGATGGCGGTGCTGGAGAAGAATTCTGAAAGGACCATGAACGGCTAAAAGGACAAACCCGTCTGTCTGGGCAGGAAGTACGGCCAGAGTGCTCCTTAAGGGCAAGGGTGGCAAGATTTTGCCTTACATGCTTTGGACACGTTGTCAGGTGAGCCCAGTCCGTGGAGAAGGACCTCATGCTTGGTACAGTGGAGGGGCAGCGGAGAAGAAGGTGACAGAGTGACTGCTACCGTGGCTCAGGCTATAGGGACCACTGTGAGGGTGCCGCGGGATTGTGCAGGGCTTTGTTCTGTGGTGCGTACAGTCGCTCTGGGTCGGAGCTGACTTGATGGCCCCTAATGACAGTGAGTGTCCCAGTCTTGTCCACCCTGTCCTGTAGAGCTGCTGTGAGTGACAGCGAGGCTTAGGTTTGCAGTGCACTGTCCTAGGTTAGGGTTTTGCAAAGTAGGCGATACTGCCCGCTGGGGAGGGGGCTGATGGCACAATCCAGGCGGGCTGCAGAAGCAGATCCCCGCCTGTTAGCCTGGACGATGGGCTGTAGCAGCAGTCCCTGTTGTTGTCAAGCGGCCATCGAGTCCCTTCCGACCCCTAGAGACCCCGTGCACAGCGGAAGGAAACACTGCCCGGTTCTGCGCCACCCTCACAGGGGTTCCCGTGCCTCAACCCGTTGTTGCAGCCACAGGTCTGTCCATCTCCTTCCTCTCTTGTTCCACGCCCCGGCATCAGGTTTTCAGGAGCTCCTTCCTCAGTAGTGGGCATCTGATTCCTTCCTTGTTGTCTGTTCTTGGTCTGGAAGCTCCGCTGAGACCTTGAGTTCGTTTATTGTGCCAACCTGGCCGATAAACACATGTGGGATTAATTGAAGGGCGGAGGGATAAATGGCTCGGTAAGCCTCGCCTTTCTAGTTCTCTGGTCTCTTGCTTTCTGATGGTCACACCAGGGTGCAGCTGCCTTAGCAGTGCCCTGCTTCAGCTGGCAAGGCTCACTTCCTGCAAGACATCCCTGAGGAGAAGCCGCATGGACCTACCCCGATGCAGCCCTGGGTGCTGGAGCAGCTGTGTGGAGACCCCTGCCAGTGCTGAGATGTTTACACATTCACTGACTAGGCTTTCCTCCTGCAGTCGGCATCATTGCCTCTGCTTTGTGAGATGGAGGAGGACTTTGTGGACTGGTGTCTGACTTATGGGTGAATATTGGACTTGTGGGCTTGGGCAGCACTGGGTTGAGATATTTTCTTGATGCACACTTAACCTTTACATAAAACTCTCTCTTATACATGAGTTTCTGGGGATTTGTTTCTCTAAAGTACCCAGACTAACACAGACCTGATCACTCTGGGTGACCCGGCCGGTGTTCAAACTACCAGTGACAGAACTTCTGGCCTCACAGAGGCACACAGGCCACCCCAGGGCGGCAGCTGACCACCAAGTGGTGTCGCACCAGGGCTGCAGTACAAGTTTTGAGTTGCTGGGGGGTGTGCTTGAGTTTGAGGGTTTTCGTTTTTTTAATAAAACGGGGGTGGGGTGGTAGAAGCCCAGGTGGCATAGTGGTTACGCACTGGGCTGCGATCCGCAAGGTGAAGAGCTTGAAGCCACCAGCTGCTCCCAGTGGGAGAGACGGGCATCTCCTCCGGTTAACAGTCCCCGTGCGGGGAGCTCACGAGGACAGTGGACTCCGGCATGGGCTCGCTCTGAGTGGACATCCACTCGATGGTGGTGAGTTTGGTTGACGCCAAATAAGCTTGGGAACCCTGATGCCAGAGGCATGTTCTCATTGGGTAGGAAACCAACCAGAAAGCATGGGGATGCCTTGGGGATTTCCTGTGACCTTTTGTGAGGGAGGGAGCCCTGGGCTACTGCTCACTGCAGGGTCGGCAGTTCGAATCCACCAGCTGCTCTGAAGGAGAAAGGCAGGGCTGTCTGCTCCCGGGAAGACTGGCAGCATTGGTGTCTCACCAGGGGCAGGTCTCCTCTGGCCTGTGTGGTCCCCTGTGGGTTGGAGACTTTGTGGATGTTTGTTGTCAGTTTTTTTTTCCCCCTTGTTTACTCCAAGAAGCCCTGGGGGCCTATAGCTCTGCTCGTGGGGGGGCCAGGACTGCCTCCTCCCCCTGCTAATCTCCCAGGGGAGGCTCTGGGGCGGAGGAGAGCTGCCCACTGGCGGGGGTGGGGGTGGGGGGTGGTGGTCTGACATGTCGGGTGAAAAGGGGAGGGGCACAGAGGGGAGGGGGAAGTTGGAAAACTTGCTCACCTGTCTTACCCCCCCAAAAAGGACCCCTGGCATGCTCCCCACCCCCCGGCCCCCAACCCCCGCCTCCCCAAGGACCCCCTTTGAGAATCCAGAGGCCCACCTTTCTTCCTGCAGTTAAGCACAGCTACTAAACTAAAGGTCAGAGGTCACAACCCACCAGCTGCTCTGGAAAGAGGGGTCGCCTCAGAACCCCGGCGGGGTGGGGAGGGGGTGAGGCGGAGGGAAGCCGGGAGGAGGGTGCACAAGGAGGACAGTGGGGGGTTTTCACTTTAGGGGCACCCCCGGAAGGAAGGCCTGGCAATCTGCTTCCAGGAAACTCAGCCCCCCGAGAGACGATGACACAGGCCCAGTGGGTAGGAACAGAGTTGGCACAAGCAGCCCCACGCCCAGGGTGGGGGCCTGCTGGCCCAACACCAAGCAGCCCGGAGTCACACGTGGCCCAAGAATATCTTCCAGCTCCCGAGGCAGCCTGGGTCACCTGACGTGGGCTTTGTGCCCAGGCTGTGCTCTGTCAAGCTGGAGGGACACTTCCCGGGAGGCCAGCTCTGCCTGCTCCCTGCCTCAAAGCTCCTGACGGCTGACCCCAAGGTGAGGCCCCTCTCCTTTACCCAGGACCCTCCCCCCCAGCATCTCTGGGCACGCCCTCTTCCCCCAGCCTCTCCTCTCCCCCACCTGCTGGTTCCATTCTTACTGCCAGGATCATGAAAGGGAGGGACAGGGAGGTGACCGTCCACCAGACTTTGGAGTGGCCTCGAGTCTTGCCCTTGGCCACGGGCAGGGGTCTCTCGGGCTGGGGCAGGGGTGCTGGGAGGTTCAGACTGATTTGG
The DNA here is from genome assembly GCF_000313985.2 of Echinops telfairi. NCBI lineage: Eukaryota > Metazoa > Chordata > Mammalia > Afrosoricida > Tenrecidae > Echinops > Echinops telfairi. Next base: position 6,248,673 of record NW_022111359.1, on the reverse strand, counting down.
TGCCAAAGGAAGGGGCTGAGGGTTGGGTGTTCTCCCACTGCCTCTGGGTGGTGGGGGTGACCTGGAGTCCTGTTGGTCCTCAGCGACCTGGGGGGCAGAGGGGAGCAGCCCACCGGGCTGTCATCCGTATGGGAGCTGACCACCAGCCCTTTCTTCTCAGGAGCGGCTGGGTGGGAGCCTCTCTGTTAGCAGCCAAGTGCTTAATGGTTGCACCACTAGGACCTCCTTAAAAGTCCACAGTCCTAAGCAGTGGACTATGGACCTGGTGGCGTAGTGGCTACTCATTGGGCTGCTAACCACAAGGTCAGCAGTTCAAAACCACCAGCGGCTTCACAGGAAGAGCTTCCTTCTTGGAAACCCAAAGGGCCCGTTCCACTCTTTCCTACAACTCAAAGTTCACCGCCATCACATCAAGGCGGACTCTTAGTGATCCCCTGCGGGTCTCAGAGACGGTGCGTGTCTACGGGAGTAGAAAGCCTCGTCTTTCTCTCGTGGAGTTGCTGGTGGTTTCGAACTGCCGAACATGCGGATCGCAGCCGGGCGCTTAACTGCAGATGCCACCAGTGCTCCACACCCCCGTCCTGCAGGACCATCTGACTCGCCCATCTGACCTCGAGCCTGCCAGGTGGGCTCGGGGCGGGCCGCCTAGGCGCTCCGCTAGCGCTGAGCAAGCTCTGGGGGCGGTCCGAGGGGCGTGACCAGCTCCCGGCTGCCACGTCCACCGAAAGCCACGCCCCTCCCCAACGGCCCGTTTTTCAATCTTTCCCTTGAGACGCGGGGCAGGTCTGCAGAGTGGAGCGCATCCGTTGAGACACCTCGTGCCTCCTGGCATGGTCGGTCCTGGCCACAGGGCAGCGTGGCTCCTCCCGCGTCCGGCCCGGCTCTCCTCGCCCGTCTGCAGCTCCGTCCTGGGGTCCGTGCTGCCAAGGGGTTGATTGTTTCAGGGAGCGGGGCCCTCCCCACGGCTGTGGTCCCTTTCCACGCACTGCCAGCAAGGGGCTGTCCACTCAGAGCAGAGTCCCACAGGTCCCCTAGAGACCTGACTGTCTTTGGTCTGGAAACGGACCCATGGGTGAGCTCATTGCCAGACGTGAAGGGTGACTAAGGGTGTCTTTATGCAGAAACCTGGGCCTGAACGCTGATGCCCACCCAGCCCCTTGTCCGTGGCACAGAGACCACCCCCACCCCGGCCCCTCCTTCCAGGTTGGCCCAGTGCCCCTTCAGAGCCCTCCCTAGGATGGAATCGGCAGCCGCTGTGCTATTTGTACGTTTACAACAATAAAATTAAATCTTAAAAAGACATAATATCTAATGTTCCAGCAGGCACATTAAAAAGGACAAAGAGATCCAAGGGAAACCAATGTGGACATTATCTTTGATGTCATCCAAGAGAGCCGAAACGCATTTGTCCAGGCGGAATTAATAGGAGGCACCCTGGTGGCACGGTGGGGTGAGCGCTGGACTGCTAATCACAAGGCTGATGGTTCAAACCCACTGGGGCTCCTTGGAAGAACATCAAGGAGCCCTGGTGGCAGAGTCGTTGGGCTGCTAACCACAAGGTCAGCAGTTCAAAACCACCTGCCCCTCCAAGGGAGAAAGAGAAGGCTTTCTACTCCCTGTAAACAGTTACAGTCTCCGAAGCAGCTCTACCCTGTCCTGCAAGGTTGCTGTGAGCCAGAATGCACTCAATAGCCATGGGTTTGGCTGTGGGTTTTTATGGTGGAATACAAAGCAGACTCCATCCACACACAGGCTTATTGCAAACACAACATGTCTTGGTGTGCTAACCCCGGGTGGACTAGAGAAACAAAATCGCAGACACTCATATGGGTATAAGAAAGAGCTTTATATAAAGAGTAATTGTATTTTAAGAAAACATCCCAGCCCAGTCCAGATCAAGTTCATAAATCCAATATTAGCCCATATGTCCGATACCAGTCTACACGTTCTTCTTCAGACTCACGCAACGCATGCAATGACACCGAATGCAGGAAGATCACAGACCAGTGGGTGGAAAGTCTTGTGGCTCCAGTGGCAGTGGAAGCATCTCAGTGCTGACGTGGGTCTCCACGTGGCTCCTCCAGCTCCAGGGCTCTAGCTGCATCAGCGTAGCCCCATGTGCCTTGTCAACAGGAATGTCTTGCTGGGGGAGGAAGCAGAGCGTGAGGATGGGTCTGGCCTCCAGTGAGCTATTTATCTCTTTCCAGCCTCCAAAAATGGTCATCAAGCTGTGACCTGATTGACAGGCTAGACTCCGCCCCTTCGCAAGTTGACAGGAGATGAAGTAACTGCCACAAAGAGGCAGCAGATGAGCAAAAACCAGCGGTGCTCATGGACAAGGGTGGTGAACAGCCTTACTGTCATGCAGAAGGCACTGGAAAGTGGATTGTTGCAGAGGCAGTCAGGTTAAAAATTAACACCTTACATGTTTTGGAAATGATGATGGCAACATATGTACAAATATGATACAATTTGATACATGGATTTGATACAATCGATGTATGGAATGTTCTAAGAGCTGTGAGAGCCCCCAATATTTTAAAATTTTAAAAGAGCCCCAATGACTTAAAAGAAAAATCAACACCTTATCGTTTCACCTCCCTTTATGAGCCATATAAATTGGTTCTAGTTTTTATTGCTTTCTCTCCCATTGAGGTTTTACATTTGTTTCACATTGTTATTATCATTAGGTCTTTTGATTGTTTATTTTAACGTTTTCCTTCTATGAAATCCAGGACAGGTAACAGTAACTGCATGAATGGTTTCTCGGGTGCGGGCGGGCAGGAGACTGGGGAGTTAATAACGATAAGTACCAGAATGAAGAAAGTGTCCTAAAGTCAATTGTGGTGATGATCGTACACCTCTTCCCGCTGTGATTGAACTGTTGAGTTGTATGGGATGTAAATTATATGCCAATAAGACTGTTGAGGGATGGGGAGAAGAAAAATAACTAATGTTGCTGAAGGACCAAAACCCAAGCTCCATTGAAAGCATTAGCCAAAAGCCAAGCTCCAGGAATGGATGGAGTGCCCAACGGAAATGTTTCCACAAGCTGACGACGCACTGAAAGCACCCACTCTTCTGTGCCAGGACCTTTGGGAGACTTGGCCAACTCACTGGAAGATACCCATATTTGTGCCCTTCCCAAAGAAAGGTGACCCAAGAGAATGCTCAAATTATAGAACAATACCATGGACATTCAACATGCAAGAAGAATTTTGCTGACGATCTTCCAACAACGGTTGCAGCAGTACATGGACAGGGAGCTGCCAGAGGTTCCGGCCCAATTCAGAAGAGGATATCATTGCTGTTGTCAGATGGATCTTGGCTTAAAGAAGAGATACCAGCATGATGTTTTGTTGTGTTTCATCGACTATGCCAAGGCATTTGACCACGTGGATCATCACGAACTGTGGACCGCCTTGAGAAGAAGAGGAATTTCAGAACACTTCATCGTGGTGATGTGAAACGTGTGCATGGATCAAGAGGCAGGTACGCAACCAGAACAAGGGCACACTGCATGGTGTAAAATCAAGAAAGGTGTGCGTCCGGGTTGCATCCTCTCCCTATACTCGTTCAATCTGTGTGCTGAGGAAATCAGCAGAGAAGCTGGATTATATGAAGAAAACTGTGGCATCAAGATCGGAGGCCGACTTATTAACCACCAAGATATGACACAACCTTGCTCGCTGAAAACGAGGAGACTTGAAGCACTTGCTGGTCACGATCAAGGGTGGCAGCCTTCAGTGTGGATTGCAACTCAATCGAAAGACAACCCAGACCCTCACACCTGGACCAAGAGGCGCCATCATGATAAATGGAGAAAAGATTGATGTCAAGGATTGTGTCTTCCTTGGATCCACCATCAATGCTCTTGGAAGCAGTGGTCAAGAGATTGAAAAGCACTTGGCCTTAAAGGGTCTTTAAAGAATGAGGCTGGGATCCGGATTCGAGTGGCATTGTCTTTATAGATCACGTTGGGTAATATTGACATTTTCACAATGCTACGTCCATCCTATCCGCAAGCGTGGTAGCTTGTCCCATTGACGTGGGTCTCTTGTGTGCTTGTTTGAAATCAACTTGGACGTCACCAAAGAATCCACGTCTGGTTTCATTTTTACTTCTCCTTTTATTTAGATCTGACGGGCAAGGAATCCGGAGGATTTTAAAGACCGTGAACTCTCTCTCAAATGGATATCTAGACACACACACACACACACACACACACACACACGCACACACACACACACATGCGCACACATATACACTTCCCCTTTTGTTTGTGGACTACGAAGAAAGGCACGGTGTATGCAGTCTTGCAGCTCATCTGATCAAACCAGTTCCAAACACAAACCAAACGCTCACCACCACCGAGCCAGCGCCAGCTCACACTCACCCTGCAGGACAGGGCAGAACTCTCCCGGGAGTTTCTGAGAATGTAACTCTTCATGGGAATCAAAAGCCCCATATTTCTCCCCAATCGGTGACAGTACCCCATAACAGCCCCCCCCCCATATATGTATTCTTCTTTTCCCCTTTTCTCCCCACTCCTTACTTTCCGGTCCCTTCCCTCTCCCCTTCTCACGCCAAGACCCTGGCTTCAGCATCGTCGTTAAAGCCTGATCGTTTAGTGTGAAACACCTATTTTCTTTTGTCCCCCGTTATAGAATAGTCTCGTGAAATGCTTGTTTCTACGAGATCGACCGACTTTGCTGAGCACCGTGTTCTGGAATTCTGTCCGTGTCTTAAGATGTTTAACAGACTTGTCATTATCTTTGAAGGATGCGCAATATTCCATTGTACGAATTACCGGTTGTTTATCCGTTCCTCTACAGCCAGGGTTTTCTTCTATTGTTTCCATCTTTTCGCTATTATAGAGAGTGCTGCAGCAAACACAGGCAAGCCTCTGTCTGTCCATGTTTTGTTCCTTCTTTCTTTAGGGTGTTTCTTGTAGAGGGGTGGCAGGATCATAAGGTATTTGCATTTGTTTAAGGACGTGCCATAGTGATTTCCAAGTGGCCGCGCAATTCTACAATCCCATCAGCCGCGTGTGAGTGTCTTGCCGACACTTTTTTTTAATTTTGCTAAGAGTGTTGGTGTGAGATGGTATCTCATTATTGTTTTAATTTGATTCTCTTATGGCTAGTGAACATGAATATTTATTCATACGATGATGAGCCATGTGGTATCCTCGTTGGTAAATTGTCTACTCGTGCCTTGTGCCCATTTTAAAAATTGGGTTATTTACATATGTTTAATGAAGGTGTTCGAGTGTTTTAGAAACCAAAAACCAAACTCACTGCCATCGAGTCAATTCCCACTCGTAGCCACCCTACAGGGCAGGGCGTGACTGCTCCTGTGAGTGTCTCAGGCTGTACTTGTTAATGGAAGTGAAGGCCTCGTCTTTCTCCTGCAGAGCAGCCGGTGGGTTCAAACTGCCGACCTGGTGATTAGTTCCCGACGCACAGCCGCGAAACCACCAGGTTTTAAACATTAGCCCTTTATCTGACATATCATCGCTAAGTGCTTTTCCCTGGTCTGTGGATTCTTTTTGAACCCTTTGGATGTGCACAAAGGAATTTTTAGACGGTCCCAGTCCTCTAGCTTGTCTTGTATCGTGTCTATTTCTCAGTATATTCGGTCGTGTATTTATGTTTTGTGTTACAACCCTAACCTTCTCCCCGTTATTCGTGGATGGTCCTTTGGGTTCTAGAGTTTAGATTTAGGTCTTTGATCCATCCTGACTTCATCTTTTTACACGGGCTATGGGACCCGTTGCATTCTTTTGCAGACTCCATTTTCCCAGCACCATTTATTGAAGAGAATCTCTCTTCCCTAGTTAATCTGGTTTAGCCTTTTTATTTTTTCAATCAAAGATCAGGTGCCTATAGGTGTTTGGTTGTATTCGGGGGCTCTCAATTCTAATCCACTGGTCTTCATGTCTGTGGTTGATCCCTGTGGCTGTATAAGAGATTTTAAAATCTGGGAGTTAAGGCCCCCTACTCTGTTTTCATCTTTTAATAGGGTCTTGTTTAGCCCGGGTTTCCTTCCTTGCAATATAAACTTGGCGGGAAGTTTTTCCATTTCTTTGAAGAATTGTGCTGGGGTTTTACAGTTTTGTAGTTTTCTTTTTTTATTTTTTTTTACTTTATACGAGTCTCTCGTTCCCCTGGTTAGGTTTATTCGCAGTATTTCACATTTTGATGGCTATTGCCAATGGTATTGTTTCATGGATTCCCCTCTAGAGCTCTCGTCATTAGCATGCCGTTGGTAGATGCTCTTGAGTGCGTTCGGCCCACAGGGACCCCGTGCTTCACAGAACAAAACACCGCACGGTGTGCGCCACCCTCACCATCGTGCCTGCATGGTGTGCGCCTCCCTCACCATCGTGCCTGTGCCCAAGCCCCTTGTTGCAGCCACTGTGTCCGTCCATCTTGCTGGGGGCCGGCCTCTTTTTCATCACCTCTAAGGAGGATTCTAGCTGGACTTCTTCTTCCAAGACACATCCGTCTGTCCTGTTAGCAGTCCGTGGTACTTCCGATAGTCTTCACTGGTAGACAGGAGTCCAATTGATTTCTGTGCGTTGAACTTGAACTTAGCCATTTCGTGCAATCTTTCAGCTAGTTCCAAAAGTTTTCTTGCCACGTCTTTGGGGTTTTCTACGTATCGGATCAGAGAACGTTTTGTGGGTGCAGATGGCCTCAGTTAGAGGCACTGCGGAGATAAATAGCTCGCTGGAGGCCAGACCCACACGCTCTGCTCATCTCCCCGTAGGGCATTAGTCAAGCTGATGCAGCCAGAGCCTGGAGCTGGAGGAGCCACGTGGAGACCCACGCCAGCTCTGCGATGCTTCCACCACCACTGGATCCACAAGACTTTCTCTGCAACTAGAGAACCTTTTACTTTTTCTTTGCCAACTTGGAGGCATTTGGTCTCTTTTTGCTGTCTAATGGGTCTAAGACTTCCAGCACAGTATTGAAGTAGAGTGATGATGGGGGGCATCCCCATTCACCAGGGGAACACTCCCGTGTTTCTCCCTGCTGAGTGAGATGCTGGCCATTTTGCATATAGGGCCTTGCCTATGTCGAGGAACTTCCCTTCTATTCCTGTTGAGTTTTTTCATCAGAAATGGGTGTTGGATTTTGTCAAAATGCCTCTTCTCCGCCCATTACTATGATCATGCCGATCTTTATCTTTGTCTCAGTCCTACGGCAGCTTACAGCGACTCTTCTTCTGGTGCTGAACCATCCTTGTACGCCCAGGATGAGCCCCGCTTGGTGACCGTGTCATGCTGTTGTTGGGTTCACGCAGGCAGAGGTTTGTTGAGAACTTTTGCATGGATGTTCAGGAGGGACAATGCTTTGCAACGTTCCGTTCTGATGATGGCTTTGCCTGGTTTTGCCATCAGGGTTACACTTGCTTCATAAGACACATCTTCGAGTTTGCTGGCCAAAGGAGTCATCTTGATATAGAGTCTGCTCCATGACACAGGACGAGCACAGGAAGGAATGATGAAGACGTTTTAAGACACTTGGAAAGGACATCGGTGGGCAAACAGACCAGGGCAGTTGCACCGAACCATTATTTCCCATGGTGGTGACACGCCTGCTCGTTCTCTGAGGACACCAAGGCTGTGCTACGAGAGTTGTCTTGGGAAGCCTGGCCCCATTCACTTTCCAGCCCTGCTTCTGCCGCTTCCAACGTCTCTTTGTTCCTCAAACATGGAGAACATTGTGGGACTTACATCTTCCGGTGTCAACGTGAGACTATTAAGAGTGAAAGGGAGGAGTTTAGCCTGTCAAGCAGGTCGCAGCTTGATGGCCTCCTTTAGAGGCGCTGAGGAGATAAATAGCTCACTGGAGGCCAGACCCACACTCTCTGCTTCATCTACCTGTGGGGCATTCCTGCTGACAAGCCACATGGAGTTAAGCTGATGGAGCCACGTGGAGACCCGCACCAACACTGAGATGCTTCCACTGCCACTAGATCCACAAGACTTTCCACCCACTGACCTGTGATCTTCCTGCACTCGGCTCATGGCTTGGCTGTATGAGTCTGAAGAGTCTGAAGGATTTACAGACTGGTATGGGACATATGGGCTAATATCGGACTTATGGACTGTGAGCTGGACTGGGCTGGGATGTTTTCTTAATAGACAATGACTCTGATATAAAGCTCCTTCTTAGACACATGAGTGTCTCTGGATTTGTTTCTCTAGTCCACCTGGACAGACACAAACATTGAAAAGGAACACGGGTTGGGTGCCTCGAGGGTGTCCAGACGTCCCTTCCCATGGGGCGCCCATCAGTGAGCCCAGGATTCTCCAAGGAGGCGGCGGAGAGACGGGCACGCAGCCTTGAGCAGGGCATGCACCGAGATGGAGGCTCTGCCAAGAACAACAGGTTCTCTGATGTGGTAGCCAGACTGTCTAACGACTTGAGGGTGATAAAATACCACCTTGGCCAACTCAACATTTTTTTAGTTGGTTTGTCAACCTAGACAATCCAGTGACATGGATGACACAAGCATCCCTGTCCAGAGGCTTCTACCACCGTCCACAGAAACCCACTGTCCCTTGTCAATGAATGCCCCCTACACACACCCACGTACCCATCTCCTTTTTAAATGTGTATTTACAGCCAAACGGCATTTGAAGGCTCCCTGAAAATGAGCCGTGAGATCCCTGAGGAGCAGTACCAGGCTGCCGTCTGTGCCATGTTCAGCAACCCCACGTGTTGGAGAGAACGGTGCCCACAAAGGTAGAAAGCTATCCTTTACGTTTTCCTGGTTTTATCTGAAACCATTGTATGGGCATGGAATTCACAGAGCATACCCATCACATCAAAAAGCGTGGTACAGTCATCGCCACAACTGATTCTAGAACAGTTCCTTCCTTCTTGCACTCATTGCTATGAGCTCCCCGTGTCCCCCCACAACCTCCCTGCCACCCCCCAAAAGAATATTTGCTATGGCTATAGATTCACCTATAGGAAAACAACACATTTTTTAAAATAACAGGCAAAAAACCTCAACAATGATAAAGCAGATAAAAACCTCAATGAAAAAGAAAGCAGAAAACATTTAAAAAACACTAGAACAAATGTAAAACGGATCAAAAGGGAGATCAAATGATCAGGTGTTTAATTTTAGCCTAACTGCATCTGCATCGCCCACTTCCCAGTGCGTGAGGCTGCTCGCGTCCCTGGTCCCTGGTCACGGGGAATTCATCCGAAGCTTAAGCCATGCTTATTTCTCCTTCACTTTTTTTTTAACTGAAACAACTTTAACATGGATCAAAAGGGAGGTCAAATGATCAAGCATTACAGTGTAACCTAATTATATCTGCTGTAGTAATCGACTTCACAACGCTCTCTCTCTGATAACAGGGCTGTTCACATTCCGCAACTATGGCCAGAGGGGATTCACCAGGGGCCTAATCCATGTGGGAACCCTGCAAATGGAATTGGGGGTCCCACTAGCATCCACAGACTCCTGCAAGCCAGGTGTGCACAATGCAAGGTCAGATCATCCGAGCTTCGTCCCTCGGGACCCCTGCGTGCTTTCAAGGTGTGAGCCACACGCTGAACCACGCCACCGCCAGGCTCCTGAGGGCAGGGCAGGACTGAATTAAGGTCACTGTGGGTTGGAATCTATTCAACTGAAGCGGGCATGGCTTAAAGGAACCCTAGTGGTACAACGAGGAGTCCTGGTGGCGTAGTGGTTACACATTGGGCTGCTAACTCCAAGGTCATCAGTTCAAACCCACGGGAGAAAGAGGAGGCTTTCTCTGGCTCTAAGAGAGTCCCAGTCTTGGGAACCCACAGGGGCAGGTCTACCTGCTCTCTAGGGCCACTGTGAGCCAGCACTAACTCGATGGCAGTGAGCTTGAGGGGGCTTTGGTGTTGTTAAGGCATGCAGTGATAAGCGCTGGGCTGGTAAGGGGGGATTCGGCAGTCGGAACCTAGGGGCTGTTCTGGGGGAGAAAAGTGTGGCAGTCTCCTTCCAACAGCTCCGCTCAGCCCTACTGGGCCGCGCTGGGTGGGGACCAACTCGCTGACAGTGGTTGCGATGGGGTTTTTCTACCTTGTCAACAGTTTCTTATCCGACCAAGGTCATGTCAGCAGCAAATGTGTGGCTGTGGTTCCAACTCCTGGTGTCATCAAGCTTCTCCACGGGGTTTTCTGACTGTTTTATAATGGCAGATCACCAGGCCTTTCTTCCACTGCACAGCCGGCAGGTTCAGACCCCCAACCTTTCGGCTAGCAGCTGATCACAACGGTGTCCCACCCAGGGCTTCTCCCTTAAGCTTCAGGGGCCCCTAAAGAAGGCTTTGATGTCTTCCCTGATTCTGAATTCATAATAGAGATTATGGATCCCTGGTGGCATTGTGGGGAAGACACCAGGCTGCTAACCACAAGGTCAGCAGTTCAACACTCACAGCTGCTCCTCCAGAGACAGACGAGGCTGCCTGCTCGCGTCAAGAGTTATAGTCTATATTAGTCTGGGTACTTTAGAGAAACAAATCCATAGAAACTCATGTATAAGAGAGAGTTTTATATAAAGGTTAACTGTGTATCAAGAAAACATCCCAACCAGTGCTGCCCCAGCCCACGTCCAACATTAATCCATTAACCCATATGTCCAACACCAGTCCACAAAGTCCTCCTCCATCTCACAAAACACCCAATGATGCCGACTGCAGGAGGAAAGCCGAGTCAGTGAATGTGTAAACATCTCAGCGATGGCAGGGGTCTCCACGCGGCTGCTCCAGCACCCAGGGCTGCATCGAGGTAGGTCCATGTGGCTTCTCCTTGGGGATGTCTTGCAGGAAGTCAGCAGTGCAAGCTGAAGCAGGGAACTGCTAAGGCAGCTGCACCCTGGTGCGACCATCACAAATCAAGAGACCCAAGAACTCGAAAGGCGAGGCTCACTGAGCCATTTATCCCTCCGCCCTTCAATTAACCCCACATGTGTTTATCAGCCAGGTTGGCACAGTAAACTAGCTAACTCACAGTCTCAAAAGTGCACAGGGGCAGCTCTTCTCTGTCCTACAGAGTCGCCGTGAGTCAGAATCAACTCGATGGCAAAGAGTTTAGCTTTGCTTTTTTTTAATAGTGTTTGCTTCTTAAGGCGCCCTGGTGGCAGAGTGGTTACGTGTTCGGCCACTGACCGCAAGGCCAGCAGTTCAAAACCACTGCTGTTTCTGGGAAGAATGCCGGGTTTTGTGCTCCTCTAAAGAGCTGATCTTAGAAACGCACAGGGGCAGGTCGACCCTGTTCTGTAAGGTCGCTGTGAGTTAGCATTGACCTGATGGCAGTAATTTACTTTTATATTTTGGCTTTGATTGCTTCTGCTGAAGAAGGTCCCCCAACTTGAGGGAACGTCAAGGTCTGGTCTGGACACCACCACCCCTCCCCGGGGCCTGTGGACTTCGGCGCCTGGCAATGACTTCCTTGTTCATTTTCCCCAGCTGCGTAGGATTCCACTGCAGAGATTGGACCAGCCTCCCAAGGACGGGGAGGTGGCGTGGTCCCAGGTGCCCTGGCATACACATGTGTATGAGCATTTGGGCCAAGCCCCAGGGTCGGTAGGTCTGAAATCAAGATTGCTTATCACGTTGGGAGGCTTTTAAAAACTGGTTGCTGTGGAGTCGACTTGGCCCCATGGGGGTCCCACGGGAACTTCGCCCCAGCAGAAGATCACCCAGCCTTTCTTCCGAGGCGCCTCTGAGTGGACCTGGGCTTCCAAACTTTTTTCTGTCCCACCCGGAGAGTCCTGTCATGCACTGTTGAGGGTATTAATTACAGCTGAGCTGGAAGGTCTCAGGGCCACTGTGGGGGGGCAGAGTGTGGGGGGGGGGCTAAGTGCTTAACCACTGCACTACCAGTGGTGCCTGGTGCCCTGGAGGCCTGGTGGTTACATGTTGGGCTGCTAGCCTCCAGGTCGGCAGTTTGAAACCACCAGCTGCCTCTCGGGAGAAAGACCAGGCTTTCTTAGAAACCCACAGGGGCGTTTCTACCCTGTCCCGTGGGGTCCCTGTGCGTCGGCATTGACACCGAGGCAGCGAGCTCGGCTTTCCCTGGTGTCTTGGTCAGGTAAGCATCGGGTTGCTCACCGCAAGGTCCGTGGTTCAAGCCCCCCAGCTGCTCCTCGGGGGTGAAAAGGTGAGGCTGCCTGCCCCTGTAAAGAAGATTCCAGATGAGGTCGCTGTGAGTGGGAACGGGCCCCAGGGCAGGAGATCGGATTCGGCTTTGGAGTCACAGTGGCTTAAAGGGGTCCTGGTGGCGCAGCGGTTAAGCACTGGCTTCAGCATGGAAATAGCAGCAGTTGGGACCCGGGAGCCACTGGGCGGGCAGTCTGCTTCCTCCTCTGTGAGGACAGTGGCAGACACCCACAAGGACGGCTCTCCTCTGTCCGCCAGGCCTCCAAGCTTTCATTGGCTGCACCCATTCTCCGGATGAGCGGTCGAGTTTCAGGGTGGAGCCTGCTGAGCGCCTTTCGCCCAGCCTCTCCCCCCATCCTTTGCAGTGGCTGTTCTCTCTGCTAGGATGCCCCGCCCCCCCCCCCAAGCTCCTACTCTACCTGGCGGGCTCCTACATAAACTGCAAAACCCAACTGCTTTGTCCCCCTCCCAAGGAGAGACCCCCTGGATTCCAACCTCCCCTCCCCTCCCCTCCCCGGGGTTGGACACTTCTGTATCAGGCCGTCCAGATGAGCCCTGGTGCTGTGACGGTTACGTGGGGCTGTGTGGCAGTTACATAATCTATCGATTTTTTTTGAAGGTGAGTCTAGCCTGTCAATCAGGTCACAGCCTGGTGACCTCATTTGGAAGCTCAAAGGAGATCAATAGCTCACTGGAGACCAGACGCAGGCTCTCTCCCTGGAGACATTCCTGTTGACAAGACACATGGAGTTATGCCGATGGAGCCAGAGCCCTGGAGCTGGAGGAGCCACGTGGAAACCCACGCCAGTGCTGAGATGCTTCCACCACCACTGGATCCACAAGACTTTCCACCCACTGGCCTGTGATCTTCCTGCACTCAGCATCACTGACTGTGCTGCATGGGTCTGAAGAGGAATTTACAGAGAGGTATCGGACAGATGAACTAATATCGGATCTATGGACTTGGTCTGGGCTTGGCTGGGATGTTTTCTTAATAGACAATTACTCTTTGATATAAAGCTCTTCCTTATACCCCCGTGACTGTCTATGAACTTGCTTCTCCGGCTTACCTAGGCTAGCACAGACTGCTCACTGCAAGGTCAGCAGTTTGGAAGAACCAGCCAGTCTGGGGCGAAAGACTAGGCTTTCTACTCCTGTAAAGAGTCACAGCCCCGGAAGCTCACAGGGGCAGCTTTGCCCTGTGGTAGAGGGTCGCTGTGAGGTGGGGTCGACTCAATGGCAGGGAGTTCGGTTTTGGTTTGGTCCGGATAAGAGTCCAGAGGAGCTGGGACCTGCCGGGCTGGGTGCGGGCACTTGAGAGTCCTTGGCACCTGTCCTCCTTCCCAGCGACCTGGGCTGGGAGAGAATAAAGTCGGGCTGGCTCTGCAGATTCCTCGCAGTGAGTCTCTTGGTCTCGGCGTTCCCATTTGGAAAATTATAAGGACAATGCGAGCGCTCAGCGGCTGGCCAGCGAGGTGTCGGTTTGAAGCCCCCCACCCCACTGGGCTCCGAGGGAAAAACGCCGGGCAGTCTGCTTCCGTAAAGATGATTGTTGTTGGGGCTATTGAATCAATGTGGGCGCCCCCGGAGACAGCACGGAACGACTCTGTGGTTTTGTTTTACTGTGGTCTTTACAGTGCAAGCCCCCAGGCCTTTCTCCCTCAGCCCAGGTGGGTGGGCTTGAACCACTATCCTTTGGGTAGCAGCCAAGGGCATCACCATCTGTACACCTCTGGGGCTCCTTCCAAGAACACCTGAGGGAGTAGTTTGAGCCCTTGATTGGGGGGGAGGGGGCGATTGTCTCTGGGTCAACTGAAGGGCACCAAGCCACTGTGACCCCAGGACTAGGGGTGACCCCCCCTATCTGCCTTGGAGCTGTTATTCTGTCAGTGATGTCTCCGCCCTGCTCCCTCCCCCAACTTCTGACCTTGGACCTGACCTTTCTTGGGTCTGCTGCTGCTGCATCCTCTCTGACCTGCATGTGGATGGGGGGGGGGGGGCCCATCCCCATCCGGCTGATCAAATCCACCAATGTCTGGCCTGGGAAGCCCCCAGCAGCACCTCCCACCCCCAACCTGGTCATCCTGCTGCAGGTGTGGCCCTTTCATATCCCAGTGGACCTGCCCCTGTTTAAGGCCTGGCGAACTGATGGCTGACTGCAGTGTGGACCCCCAGGCCATTAGCTGGAGGGAGCAGCCCCACCCTCCCCATGACCCCCAGGCCAGCACTGGGCTGGTTCAGCCTGCAGTCCTGCTCCAACTGCTGGCAGTTACAGACCTTGGGCAGACCCTGGATGGCTACCTGCACCTGACCTTGGCATACTGTAGCTACTCCAACATCATTGCACACTACGGCTGGAGCCAAGGCTCAGCCGAGACCAAGCTGGTGGCCTGGGTGGTGTCCACCTGGCAGGAGGCCAGGGCCCGGGTGTGTGATGACCGGGGTGTGATGACCGGGGTGTGTGGCCCCGTCTCCAGGGGGACCTGCATGAGCGCTCCCACTGGGCACTGCCCCCAGCGGCCATGCTGGAAGGGCAGACCCCGCACAAATTCTCCCTGGCCTAACAGGGAAGACCGTGCTGCAGGCCGGGGACAGGCTGGTGGTGCCAGGGCCCTGCAGGACCAACTACGCCTTCATGCCCATGGGCGACTCACCAGACCCCAGGTCCTGGCCTGCCACTTGCAGGCTCTGGATGGGGACCTGGCTGGCTACAGGAGGCACAGGCTTGCTGGAAGCTGGGCGGGGCAGCAGGTACAAGGTAGTACGCAGCATGTCTTGGTTCACATGAGCCGGCCCCTGCCAGGAGGGCTCACCTGCTGGACACTTCACCGCCAGGAGAGGCCTCCCTGGCTGGGGGAAACCAACCTGTTGGAACTTCACCTGCCAGGGGCAACCTCACTTTTGGGGAGCTTGTCTGCTGGGGAGCCTACCTTCAGGACTTCACCTACTGGTGCTTCCCTGGCAATGGCCTTACCTGCCAGGCCTTCCCCGGCCAGAATCTCACCTTGAAGGCTGCTGTGGATCAAGGTGATTGTGTTTGTGTATCAGCAAGGGAGTATGTCTGGCTGTGGGGACGTCTTGGTAAGAGGAGCAGTGTGAGGGGGTAGGGCTACTGGGATGTTATGGTTGTGATGTTCATCTATCAGGGACCTCACCTGCTGGAACCTTACCTGCCTCTTCAGTTCCCAGAGCAGAGCTGAAATAAGAGGATGTGGGGGGAAGGTGCTGAGCGTGCCTGACTGAGATGCTGGGGCAGGGTGGGGGGACACTGAGAAGGGTAGGGGATGCTCTGTGGAGGGTGGTGGTGTCTTGTGTGGGGCTGAGGGTGAGCAAGACCACCAGTGTGCAGGTGTTAGCTGAGTATGTGTGTGTGTGTGTCAGTGGGGGTATGTCTGAGTATGTGCGTGGGAAGGGCAGTGTGTGAGGGGGTGCGGCTGTGGACCAAGTGTGTGGTTGTGTGTGTGTATGTCCGCAAAGGTGCGTGTATGGCTGTGAGCAGCTCCTGTGACTGCGTGTGTGAGAGGAGGGTCAGTGTGAGGGTGTGGGGGCTATTGGGATCCTAAGTGCGTGTGTGAGGGTCAGTGTGCAGGATGCGGGGCTGTGTCGGTGAAGAAGAGTCCGATTGTGTGGTTGCTATCATCCATGCGCATGCTGCACGGGGTGCACTGTGGCTGCGACTATGTGTGGGGCAAGCTGTGATGATCTCTGGGTGCCGGTGTAGCTGTGTGTCACTGTGGGGGGCTGCGCTGTGACTGTGGGGAGCCGTCCCACTCAGCATGTGACCCTCGAGTGTGTGAGCCTGAAAGGGCAGCAGCGAGGCTCGGAGCCGGTAAGGCCGTTGGCGAGGACGCTTGTGACTGGGTGTGAACAGTAGATCTGTAGGGTCATGATGCTGTGCGTGTCTGGGGCAGAGGCTGTGCGTGAGCCACACGTGATTGTGTGATCGCCGTGGGAGCGGTCATCTCTGAGCACTGTGTGTGAACAGAAGTGTGTGTCTGAGTGTGTGCACGTCCGTGTGTATGTGTGTGTGGCAGTGGGGACCCGGATCCTGTGTGTGGTGTGCGTTGCCAGGAACCCGAGCCTCGGGTCTGCGGGGGCTGCTGTTTACACTGCGATTCTCTGC
>NW_022111359.1:6228867-6232007 GCF_000313985.2 Echinops telfairi | reverse complement strand
AAACCTCACAGTCAGAGGCAGTGGGGGTGGACAGGGACCCCAGCCAGCCAAGGCCCGGGAACTGCTTTCTGAGCAGACCACCCACAGGCTCCAGCTCAGCCCTGCCTCCAAACCCTGAATTCCCAGCTTCCTGGAAGTCCTGCTTGTTAGCTGCCTTCAAGTGTCTCTAGGTCCTAGGGGAGGGGTTCTGGCTGGGCGACCCGTGAGGACAGTTTCAGCTATGGAATGAGGACCGGTCTGGAAGGGTGGACCTGAGCTCAGACGTGTGGGAAGATGTGGGGGCCTGGTCAGTGGAGGGGACCGAGCCAGGGAGGAGGGGTGAGGCCCGGCCTTAGAGGGGCGCCCCACAGAGCCTCTAGTCTGAGGCATGAATCAGGATGAGACTTCCTCTTGGTGGCCCTCTTCTATCACACACACACACACACACACACACACACACACTTGGACTCTTCCCAGACTGTGAGACCCACCAGAGCCCAGTCCTTCAGCCGGCCTGTCAAGCATCAAGGTGACACCGCGGGCGAATATAAACACAGCTCAGTGTACTTTCAGTTTTCCTGGGGGCGCGTCGTCGTAAATCCCCCCTCCGGCCCAGCCAAGGCTTTTATGGGTCCAGGACTCAGGTCCCTGGGGATTCAGCTCTGCTCCAACAGGCGCTGGTCCAGCCTCCCCACCCCACCCAACCCTCCCAGGAGGTAGGCTGCACGGGTATTTTTAGCTGTGGAAGAAGACAGCAGCATGGAGTTCACCCTGATGAGACCGGGCCATCAGGCAAAGCAGCTTGGGTCCACTCAGACCACAGTCTCATCTCCCTCTGCCCCGGCAACCCTCCCGCTTCCTCCCCACAAGCCCGCATTGTGGGGAGGGGCAGGTGGGAAGAACTCTTCCCCCCACTTTTCCATGATCCCGCCCTCTGCATGTTTTCCTCCCCCCTCCCCAAAGCATCACCCCCTGCAGAAGACACCCTATCACCCGCTTTCCCCCACCGCCCTTTTGGCGCTGGGTAGCCCCGGGGAGCGCGGAAGCACGAGCCTGGCTTCATTTTCCCACACTTTATCTCGGTACAGCTCTCGGGAGAGTCCGTCTCCGCGGCCTCGACGGCATCGTTGGCGCACGGTCAGTCTGCCGCGGGCCGTCTGGCCCGGCCGGGTGAGGTAGGGTCACACGCAGGCGCACTCGCGCGCCGACAGCTCGTGCACGGTGTGGTAGCGGCTGTGCGTGTCCAGGAAGGACACCTCGTCCTCGTAGGCCGTCGGGCGGCAGCAGGGCTGCGCGCGCACCCGCTCCCGCCGCACGCGCCGCTGTTGGCGCAGGCGCCGCAACCCCAGGTCATAGAAGCGCGCGGCCGCCTCGCACGCGCCTGCGCAGTAGCGGAACAGCACCGTCTCGTCCGACGTGTAGCCCAGGCCCAAGTCGCTCACGCGCACTTCGAGCTCGCGTAGCCCGCACGGCCGCGTGTTGGAGCGCGCGCGCGCGCGCCGCCGCCGAGGCCCCGCCCGACGGCGTGCACCTGGGGGCCTCCCAGCCCAGGGCGCCAGGTCACGCAGTTCCACCGCATCTGGGGCGCCCTGCAGCAGTGCTCGGTCTGCGGGGGTGGAGAGAGAGAAAAGGGGGACAGGGTAAGCTGGGGGTTCCACCCACCCTCCCAGGCTCATCTGCAAAACCAGAGCCTTTCTGGGGCGCCCTGGACGCTGCGGCACCATCTTTAAACCTTGCGGCACCGTCTTTGATCCCTGCTTCTCCCTCTCCCAAGGCTTTATACAGGGACTTGGGGCAGGAGCGAATGCTAGGGGATCGGATCTAGCCCCCACGCTGGACCCTCATGGCTGTTCACACCCTAGCTAGCCCTTTCTCAGCGCCGGGGGTGCGGGGCGGCGGGGGCTACTTTCCCTTATGCTCTCCTTTGAGCTGGGACCCGCTATCCCCTCCCCATTGACCCCCACTACTCGCCCTGAACCCCACCCCTGTGCTGCCCTGACCGGGGCCCCTTCCGCCTTTAACCAAGTCAGTCCTTAACTTACTTTCTCTGTAGTCCCCACCCCCTCACCTGGGTTGTTCACCCTTAGCAGTTTCCCCATCCAACCAAATCAGTGTTGGGCCTCTGAGGATACAGAGTGGCGATGGGACAGGCAAGGGCCCCTCCACGGGTGGCGGGGGCAGCAGTTAATCTCAGAGCATCCCATGCTGCTGCAAACCCTATGTGACAGACTGGAACTGCTCCGTAGGGCTTCCTACATTGATCGCCAGGTCTTTCTCCCTCTGAGCTGCTGGGTGGGGTCGAACGGACAACCTTTGGGTTTGAAGTTGAGCGCTTAACCATTGTGCCACTAGGGTCCTGTGTGACAGGTGAGGAAAGAAGAGTCCAAGGCCATGCCACCAGCAGGCAGCCTCACAAGGCTCCAGCCTGAGCCCATGTTGAGCCTAAGCCTGGCTCCCCTCTGGTTCCCAGAGCCTCAGAAGTCCCAGTCTACTCTCCAGCAGCCCCTGACTGGAGCAACACAGACCCGGGAGAAAAAGAGGGGAGAGAGCGAGCAAGGGAGGGAGTGAGCAAGAGAAACAGCGGTAAATGGAATGGTGACAACGCTGAAGGTAGACCGCCAGGCAGACAGGGCTTCCAAGCCACCAGGCAGGTGGCAGTCATGCTTGTGGTCTGGAGAGCAAATCCTCAGTGAGGTCCCCACCTGCCCCAGGGGTACTGCACCTGGATGTCACAAGAGGGAGCTTCCTGGGGGGCACTAAGGGAAGGGGCTCTATGCTATGCAGGAGTGGGATGAATCGTTTCTAAGGCGGGACTCAGAAGCCAGACAGATGCAGGCTCTGAGGCTGGCTGCAGCAGCAGACAGGGGCTGGCCCTGCTCAGTGCCTCAGTTTCCCTGACGGTGCGTGCAGTTTGCATTGACCAGGAGTGCCCTCCGGCGGGTAGGTGCCAACCTAGATCCTTCCCGGAGCTCCCACCCCAGAGGTGTGTCTGGGAGTCACTGGTGGGTTGGTACAGACAACAGAGCCCCAGTTCCAGCTGGATTTCAGATATACAACAAAAAACTTTTAAGGTGGTCTCTCTATCCTTCCTCTGCCCCTTTCAAAGGTGGGCTGGCTGCATGCACGGGGTCTGGGGTACAAAGGGACAGGATGCAATGCCA
>NW_022111359.1:6226531-6227885 GCF_000313985.2 Echinops telfairi | reverse complement strand
ACCCTCCCTCCTCCTGCTAAAAAAAGCCTGGTGACCCCTCTCCACAAACTCAAGTTCCACCATGAATGGTGTTGATATTACAAGTCCCCGTGTCCAATAGAACAAGCCCCGAGGGTTTTCTGGAATCTATCTACACGGGAATAGAGGCAGGTCTTTCTGCCTAGAGCTGAGTGGGTCCATACAGCCTTGGTTAGCACCATGCTGCCGCGCCATCCACTTACATACACCTACACAAACCCCTTTATCCCTGCTGACCAGTCGAGCCGATTCATAGAGGCCCTACAGGACAGTGTAGAACCGTGGGCTTCCTAGGCTGTATATCTTGACTAGAATAGAAAGCTTCGCTTTTTTTTAAAAAGCCGCTGGTGGGATCCAATTGTTAACTGGATTGTTAACAGCCCACGTGAAACCCACTGCACTAGGAAGACTCCTTCATGTCCACCCGAAATGGGAAGGGGAGGAGCTTACACTGGGCCAGGCGGGCGATCCGGGCGTCCAGGGTGCGAGGCGGCCGGCGCAGCGGGGTCCGGGCGGGTCCCAGGCGCTGGCTAAGGAATAGGCCATCTCGACACATCCAGACAGAGAGCACCGAGCTGCAAAGCACCGAGGCCAAGGCCGCCGCCTTCCAGCGCTGCATCCTCGGCCTGTGGGCGCGGGCACGGTCAGTCCATCAGCAAACGGGGCTCTGGGCACACAGTTGGGGGGTGTGTGTGTAGGAACCTGACCTTGAACAACTCCTGGCTTAATGGTAAAAAATAACGGAGACACGATTCACCAAGGAACCACTCAACAAGATCGGGAAAATCCCGGTGGAAGAGAAACCGACCATGGAGCCGAGACTTTTAGAATGGGAAGGATTGGCCAGGCTGAGGAGGGGCACGGGATCTCGGTGCGGGGCGTGGGGGGGCCACCAGTGCAAAGGCCCGGAGGCAGGAAGCAGCAGGGCCGTTCCCAGGGAACAGCCAGCAGCAGGTCGCAGTGCAGGGAGGTGAGGCCATACCGGCAGGGGGCGCTGCGGGACAAAGGTTCGGGGCAGGGCCGGTGCTTGAGCTGCGTCTGGCGGCGGGACCTCTGTCGCTTAGATACTGATGTCCTCGGAGGACTGCCTGCCCCTCTCAGGGCCCCGGTTTCCCCTCCGGATGGATAAACTAATGACCAGCGGTGGACAGCGCTGCAGTGAAGCTGCCCGGACCTTGCGTCCCACCTCCAGGCCTTTCCACCGCGACGCCTCTCTTCGCCCATCCCCTCCCCCTCCCTTTCTCCCCGCTCAGCTCCTGCATGAGACGTCCCCGGGCGGGCGCAGGCGAGGGGCCCCCCGAAGCCCTCTGCCGGGCCGCGTGGGGCTCCCTGCACA
>NW_022111359.1:6215795-6226213 GCF_000313985.2 Echinops telfairi | reverse complement strand
GCCCTCCCTCCACTGGGGGGGCGGGCAGCAACCACTCCACCCCCCACCAAGCCGAACCAGCGACTTAGTGATGCCCCGGTTTGGTCAGATCCTGGGATGGGAGGGAGGCAGTTGGTCTTGTCATCGTTTGCACAGCGACTCCCAGCCGCGCCACGACGGCAGCGCAGAACGCACTGCTCCACAGAATTCTGAGAAACTCGCCAGACGTTTCTTTGGTGGCGCCGCTGGATGTATGGGAACCGCCCACTTTTCCAGCCAGCAGTCGATTGCTTAACCATTTGATTCCATCCAGGGGGCTCCTAGGGAGGCAGTAGTAGTCTGACCTTGCCCCTGGGGACACAGGCTCAAAGAGCATAAGGCCTTGTCCACGGGCACCTGAAAACTGAATAGAACTGAGATTCGAGCTCAGGGTCACTGTCCTTGGTCTCCCGCACTTTACACACGTTGTCAAGAGATCAGTCCCGGGAGGAGGACATCATGCTTGGCCTCATGAAGAGCCAGTGGAAAGGAGGAAGGCCGGGGAGAGATGCACTGACACAGTGCCTGCAACCATGGGCTCAGGCCTAAGAGCCACTGTGAGGATGGATAGCGCCGGACAGGGCAGTGTTTCCCTCTACTGAGTTGATGGCACCTGACCACAATCTCTCTGTCTCCAGGAGCTGGGATGGGTGCTGGGAGCAGGTGCTGTGGAGTTGGTGGGCACTGACGAGGTCTCTGATAACCTGTGGTGTCCACAGGAAGTGGGCCCCCTGAATTGGGCGCCGGGGCAGGGCTACAAACCAACCCTGGGAATGGTGGTGTTCTGATTAAAGTCAGCTTGCGGAGAGTTTGGCTCCGAGGCTCAAACCAGCCAGACCCCACAGGGACAAGAGACATGGCCAGCTGCTTCTGTCCTAAAGAAGGGCAGACTTGGAAACCCCGAGGGCGGTTCTGCAGTGTGGCTCTGCAGGTCCGAATCCACTCTGCAGCCCACGTTTGGTTTGTTGTTGGTCATCTGGACAGAAGAAGCCTGCCAGGTTTCTCTCCTGGGGCCAGCTGGTGGGCTTGAACCACTGACCTATGGGTTAGCAGCCGAGCGCTTAATGAAGCGCTGTCAGGGCTCCTTAGCAATGGATGGACAGACACCCAGCAGTGAGGCAACTAGTCGCTCAGATCCCAAAGTGGGGGGGTGTCCAGCTCCCCACCACCCCTCTTCAAGAAACTCACCCGTTTATTAAGCACTGACTGAATACTAAGCCCTGTGGTCTCAGTTGTCATCTGTCCTTTTAAATCCTCCCAATAAGCACACCCATCTGCTCGCTCCCCTGAGGTACCGTGTGCACCCACTGTGGTCCGGCCCAGCGGATGGAGCCAGTCAGGACAGACCAGGGCTACCTGGTGGGGAAACAGATCGTCTGCACAGAGACCAGAAGAAAATGATTTCAAGTCAAGTAACTGTCACAAAATGATGGATGATGGACGGAGGGGGTGGGGACAGCTTCCCAGGCAGAGGGCACAGCCCTGGGGCAGGACCGGGCCTCGCAAGGAGGCCTGTGTGGCTGGAGCAGAGTGGGAGAGGTGGGGTGAGAAGGGAGGGAGAGGATGGGGCAGGGTTTTCAGGGCCCCGTGCGAGGGTATTGGATCGCAAAGGCTGAACAGCAAGCAGAAGTCAGGCCCGGGACCTGTCAGGAGCCCAAATCCACCCCTATTACCTTTTAACGAGCACGGATTCTGCTCTGTTCTACCCATGCCACATGTGCGGAGTCATTCCACACTCCCAAGAGAGCTAAAGAGGCAGGTCGTGGCCCTCGCCCATTTTACAGATGAGAGAAACGGAGGCCCCGAGGGGGTGAAATGACTTGCTGACGGAAGCGGGAGTCGAGTCGAGCCCAGGCATTCAGGGAAGGGAAAGAAGACAGGGAGGCTGGCACATCCCAGCTCCCCACCGCCCTTCCGGCACTGTCAACTCTCAGAGAAGCATGCTCCAGTGTCCCAGCGGGGATGGAATAAGTGCCGCCGGCCAGCACATGCAGCCTGGGGCTCTGGTTCTCAGCGGCTACCCAGGGCTCAACAGCACAGGAAGGGTGGAGGAGGTGCCCAACCCAGGATGGTCTGGCCAGAGGGGGCCCTGGTGGCCTTGGGAGACACAGACCCCCCGGAGCGATGGTGCGGGCAGGAGGCAGGGGCCATCTGTGGAGGGGCCCAGCACCAGCACTGATAAGCATCTGCTAACAATGGGCCCTTTCTATTCAGGGGGTCACCGGACTGGTTTGTCTCTGGCACCCACTGGCCAGAAAGGTGGGGCTTGATGCCGGTGTGCACGATGCGTGTGTGTATGTGTGTGTGTGTGTGTGTGTGTGTGTGTGTCTGCCTGTTGCCGAGGCTCCTGATGCTGGGGGTGGCTCTCACACACAGCACTCATGTGCTTGCACATACTCGACCCTTCCCCCACACAGACACTCACACTCGGGGCCATTTTCACACTCAAACTTCACACCCCACCTTGGCTTTTTTATCTTCAGACACATTCAGACTGTACGGCCAGACACGACCAGACTCCTACCTCCCCACCTGTTATACATGCACATCCAGATGTTCACACTCACACCCACACACGTGGACCTGCTTACATCCATCCACCCAAACACAATCACCCTCATGCTGCAATACTATCACACCCACACATCCAGACACGATCACACTCACACACCAGGATGCTTGCACACTTGGGGGTCCATGCTCAAACACCAGCACTGCATGCGTGTCGAGGTCCCCACACCCACAGGCTCAAACACTCCCACACTCAGGTTTTTGCACACACACGTACAGTAGGGATGTTTACACACAGACTAGCACATCCTCACACCAGGGTACTTCCACACTCACATTTGAACACTCACACTCACACGCTCTGTGCTTCACACACTCCAGCATCAGATTTTTATACTTAGGGGCATTTTCACACACATAGAACACACTCACGCTCATGTTATCACACTCGTGCACTTGAGCAGACTCATACTTGCACACAATCACACTCCCATTGGGATATGTTCCCACTCACAATTTCACCTGCAAGTACTATCACACACTCACACTATTGCACACTCACCCACACAGCATCACACTTGTACATATGGACATTTTCACACTCACATGTGCACTCCTGCTCACACACTTGCCCCACACTCATCCACACAGTGCCAACACCCTTTCACGCAATCATTCTCAGACCCCAACCCTTTCCACACTCACACTTTTCCACATTCTGCCACATATACAAACAGCACCATCTTAGATATTTTCACCCGAACACTCAGCCACCATCACACACTGGAGTGTTCACACAGTATCACACTCATGCCCGGGTGTGGGGGGGTGTTTATACTCACACACCCTAAGGCATCTCCTCGGGTGTTTCTCTGCTCACACCCCATCATGCTGTCTCAGCATGCTGGCAGCACACAGGGCAGCCCTTCACACAGACACACACACAGGGCGCCTCAGAACACACCTGGGCACAGGACGCTAAATAAGGCACCAGGACCCGCAGGAAAGAGCAGGAGAAGGCAAGGGCAGGGTCCAGGCACACAAAGAGGCAGATACTTCCCCACGATGGAGAGCAAGACCGATGAAGTGTGTGGAGGACAGTGTGACTCAGGAGGGAACTGCCAGGTCCAACCACTGACCCCTGCCTGGGGGCAGCATCTCCAATGCCACCTATGCCGCTCAGCCAGGGGCCTGACCAGCGGTTTCCCCGGCACCCCAGTTAGGGGGAGAATGCTGTGGCCCTGGAGAGTCCTCCCTGCCTTCCTTGGGAACTGCAGCAAAAGGATGCTAGGAGCAGAGAATCACAATGCTGGGGCAAAGGGGGAAACTGAGGCTTGGAGAGGTGACGGGGCAGCCCAAAGTGTCACAGCTGGGCAGGTCCTTCTGATCTCAGGAGCAGAGAGCTGGGGTGGGGGGTGGGGGTGTTTCTGGCAGCTTCCTTGGCAGTGCCAGGAAATGCGACTCATCAGTCTCATGCCCAGGCAGCACCCTGGACTCCACCCTCCCACCAGGCTTCCCAGGGGACACCTGACAGGCATACCTGGGTCTGGGGTCAGCGGCCTCTGTCCCCAGAGGAGGCCTGGAATCCGGGCTCTTTCCCATTAGGCAAACTCCTAATCATACTTCAAAGCCCCAGTGGTCACAGCCCCTCCTCCAGGAAGCCTTTCCTGCTCCCCAGCTCGGATCCTCGGCCCCAAGTCCTCTTTCATGCCCGGCCCCTGATGGTGTGGTGCATGGGTCGCATCTGTCTTAAAAGGGCTGGAAGTTTCTAGAAGGCTGGCCTAGGCTGTCTTCTTTAAATACAGGACCAACTTTGACAACTGGGTTCCCAGAGGAATGGGTTCCCACGTGGCACCTCCCGCTGTGCACCCCCTTCTTCCTCTCCACCTCATTCCTGGGCACGGTGCCTCATGCCCCAGGGGAGCTGAGGGAAGGCTGGGGAGGTTCTGGGAGAGCTTGAGCCCTGGCTCTTGGGGCTGCCGGCTGGGCTTGTGGGCACCGGACCCAGCGGGCAGGCGCGGGGGTGCACGGCAAGTGTCTGCGGGTGTGCAAGAAAGGCGGAGGGGTATCTCAGGTATGGCACTCCGGTCTTGCACGTCAATGGAGGGCGGGGCACCAAAGAGCAGCTTCTATTGGCTATCCACGTTTCCGCCCTCCCAGCTGGACGGGCTTATTGCGTGTGCAGGATCCATCCGCCGCTGGAGGAAGGCGCTTCTGTCCAGGATGCGGTCACGTCCACGGGGCTCAGGGTGGTCAGAGCTCCCCCCTGCTAGACCTCTTCGTGGCTGAGTACTCGGGGCTCGCTCCGCCCCCGCTCCGTGCCTCAGTTTCCCCATCTGTATACAAGGCACCTGGCAGCATTTGGTGGTTTTCGTGGCTGGATGACGTCGAGTCGTATTTTTGAATCATCGTGGCTCCGGAATTATAGAATCCCAGTGCCCCCTCCTCCCCGCTCCAGTTTCCTCCCACTGCTACCTTTGCCTGAGCAGAGCGCCAGGTCTTTCTTCCGTGGAACAGGTGAGTCAGCAGCCCACCGTGACGGGGAGAGGGGCATTCAATTTCCTGAAGCCCCGCAGGCAATGGGCACGGAAGCGGTGGCGACTGTACCCAGACATGGACTGCCCTTGCTTCTAAGAATGTGGCACCAGATGCCCGCTAGGCTGCGGTGTGCAGACGGGCCTGCCCCAGGGCAGCCCTGACCGCCGCCCTTCCCCGTGCCCCATGAACCCCTGGGGCTCCCACTGACTGGGAAACTGAGGCCCCAAAAGAGGCAGGCCTTGGCCAGGGGCCTGGGCCTCTCTCAAGGCAGGATTCAATAGCGGTGCAAACAAGAAACAAATCCCGCAGCCCACAAAAATGTGCCCCTCCCTCGGAGGGCCCCAGGGCCCGGCCCCGCCCCATGGGGGGACAGGGAGGCCGGGGCAGCCTCGACCAGGACGCACATCTGGGGGCAAACCAGGAACATCTGGTGAGCACAGCTGGTTCCGATGCCGCGTCTGAGAGGGCCGGGGGGCCAGCCTGTGGGGTGGCTCCATTCGTGTGTGTGGCGGGGCCAGAGGTGGGGGGGATGCAGACGCAGATACACACCACCAAAGACCTTTCCACGCCTGGCGGCGGCGGCGGCAACAACAAAAAAGGGTCACCCCCCTCTTCTGTCCCCCCTACCCTGGAAGCTAACTGCTGCACAATCAGGAGAGTCAACAGTGGCTCCCCGTTACTTCTGGGCATCAAGTCCAAGTGCTGGGCATGTCTGGGTCTGTCTTTACCAATTTGAACCTGAAGACTCGGCAGACAGAGACAAGGGAGTGACCTCTGGAGAAGAATCAGAAGCCAGGGGTCTGTGACAGGCTGCTTCCAGCCGAGACAATAACCGTAGCTCCTCGCCCCACCCCCCCAAAAAAAACCCACAAAAAACGAGAAAGCAAAGTGACACTACTGTGTGATTCAGAGTAGGTCGCATGGACCTCTTTACCCCCATCTCACGGATGCGAGAACCAAGGCCCTAAGAAGTGCGGTGTCTTGCTCAGGGTCACGTGCAGTGTATACGTGGCGGAGCTTGACTTTGAACCGAGGAAGACTCCCACCCATCCTTCAAAGTCCCAGCCCCAACACCCGCTTGTCCACATTCTCAACGACTGTGGTCTGTGGCCGGGAGCCCTCGTGGTGCAATGCTTAAGTGCTGGGTTACCAAGAGGTCAGCGGGCTCCACCGAGAGAGAAAGATCTGGCAGTCTCCTATAAAGATGTCGGTCTAGGAAACCCCCAGGGGCAGCTCTACTCCGACCTACGGGGTCAGCATGGATCGGAATACTCGGAGCCGTGGTTGGCTGCAAACGGAACAGCTGGCAGTGCAAATCCACTGGCTGCTCTGTGGGAAAAAGATGCGGCCGTCTGCTTCCGTTAAAGATCCCAGTGGAGAGCATTACTGGGAGGCAGCCCTACCTACAGGACAGTTCTCCCGTTTGCCCTACAGGGTGGTAGTGAGTTGGAATGGACTGGGCAGCGATGGGTGCCGCAGGGAGCTCCCTCAAACGACAGCAGCAATGTCAACCATCACCCCTGTTGGCTGTTCCACGCTAGGCACGGAACGCGTTGTTTTCCATACATCTAATTCCCACCACATGCAAGTTGGACATTGAGAAGAACCGATGCCTTTGACCGGCAGTGCTGGCGAAGAATGCTGAAAGTACCACGCCCACTGAAAGAACCGACAGATCCTCTTGGAAGAAGCAAGGAGGGCAAGATTTCATTGGAAGTGTTGGGGACACGTTACCAAGACAGACTGAGCCCCGGAGGAGGACATCACGGTCATCAAAAGAGCGGGGCAGCAGAAAAGGAAAAAGAGGGAGGAGCCGTTGGCGAGGTGGATGGACACAGTGGCTGCAAACGTGGTTCAGACATAACAGGGGTGCGTGAGGATGGCTGTTTCCGTCTGTTGTCCACGACTGGACGGCATCTGAAGATGTCCTCATAGCCAGCAACAATCTTCCACGTGGGAAAACCAAGGCTCTGAGCAAGCAGGTGACTTCCCCAAGGCCACAAGGCAGCCAATAAGACACCGAGCCCAGATGTGACCTTGACCGCTACCGGAAGAGCCCTGGCTCTAGGTGACAAGGGTCAGGTTGGGGAGAAGGGGAGGAGGAGAGGGCTGGGGCAGTGTGAGCCTCCCTGATTAGGGAAAACAGAAGGGCTAAGACTCAGAGACAGATTTGCAAAGACACGACAGCAGGGGAGAATTAGCAAGTAAAACTCCCCCTGGCTCCCTCCCCTCAAAAGAAAACCCTAAAATGTGTTGTCAGTGCGTCGACCTCATCTCATGGTGCCCCATGTGCCTCAGAGGGGAACTGAACTGGGCTCCTTGGGTTTTCCACTGGCTGCTTTCCCCCCAAGGTGATTGCCAGGCCTTTCTTCCGAGGCACCGACCTGAACCTTTCGGTCAGCAGCCAACCACCAGGGAGTCCTGTCAAGAGTCCATGTGGTGAAGAGCCAGGGTGCTGGGGAGTTCTGGGTACCGGGGTTTGTGCTGAGAGTTGGAAATGGGTTGGGGGAGGACTCAGTGGGCACCATCGTCCCACCACCACCACCACCACACACCTCACCAAGCTCACCCTCTGGTGGGAGAGAGGAGTCAAAAGCAGGAGAGAGATGAGGTGATGTTACTGTTGACAAGAGGAACCACAAAAACAAACAGGTGAAACAGGCGTGTCTGGGGATTGGGCAACCAAGGAAGGCTTCTCAGTGGAGGTGGCATTCGTGCCGAGACCAGGAGGATGGGGAGGAAGGTGCCTCGTGCAGACGGAGGGAGAATACGGCAGAGAGAAGGATGTGTCCAAGCAAAGGCTGGCCCTGACCCAGGCCACCCGTGTAGCTGGAAGAGGACTGTGAGGGGAGACAGGGGCTGAGGGAGTCCCACCAGCTCCCCCAGGGGCCCTTCCCCACCAGACAATTCCGGGCACAGGCTGAGCAGGCAGGGTTGGGGAGCATGTGAGCTGGCTGGGTTGGGGAGCGTGTGGGCTGTCCAGCTGCCAGCTTTTCAAACCCGCCATTTCCGGCCGGCTCTCTGCGGCTGTCCCATAAAATTTCCACCTTGACCGTGCTGGGTTGGCGCAGGAGGCAGCCAATTGAGCCTCTGGGGCCAGCAGGGCCCGGGGGGCGGGGGGAATGCTCCCCAGAGTGGATGATGGGATCGGATCAGCCTAATGAGGCCTGGCACAGCTGGGCTGCTGGCATGGGGCCCAGCAGGTGGCGAGGGGAGCCCATGGGTCCTGCAGGAATGGCCAGCCATCAGCCGGGACAGAAGGGGAAACAGAGGCACAGCCCCTGGGGAGCCGGTTTCTGCCATCTCCCCCTACCTGAGGTTTTATTTTTGACCACTCTTCTGATCTTTTCCAGGGCCTGCGCATAGCCTAATTCCACTAATTGCGACCAGGTCATCTTTCCATTTCAACATCTTTGAAAGTGGGAGGCTGATAGGCTGGTTTGGGGGCCTCTTGTCTGCCTCTACCGCGCCCCTTTGCCCCATCAACATCCCTTCACGTCATCATCTGCTGCATCCTCACACAGAGAGGGGCAGAGCAACATAACTACACAAGTGCAAGAAGCCTCCCTCCACCTCACTTTCCTCAGCTGCAAACAGCACTGAGCAAGTCTGCTGGGCCAGGCCAACACTTGTAGGTGCTCCCTTAAAGCCCCTCCCACCCTGCCTGGAGGGACCAGGGAAGGTCCTCTCACGAAATTCCCTCAGTCAAGACAGCTGGCTGGGCCCAGTGACACCAGCCACATTAACTCGCTCTCGTTTCCTCTATTACTAATCTCCACCTCCAGGGAGCCTTCCTTGATTGCCCCAGCCCTGTACACCCTCGAGAACAACCTTTCTCTCCCAACCCCAGGGCTTACCTTTAAGATTCAAAAGCTGATCATGTTTCTTCCTGCCACTAGACTTTGGTATGTGCGGTTCCTTCCTTAAGAATGCCCGTTCTTTCTTTGCCCACTTAGAAAACTCCTACTCATGCCACACAGCCCCAGCTCCAGTGCCCTTCCTCCAGAAAGCTTTCCCTGAGTTCCCTGTTCTCAGGTAGAACCCTTGCTCCTCACTCGGCCCACACCCCCAGCCTCCTGTCTTTGTGGCTCCCAGGAAGGACAGAGCCCAGAAGGTCTGACACCAAAGAATTGGCCACACCAGGGCTGTTTGACAAGCATTTGCTGAAACAGTTTCTGGATTGTGTCCTTGTGCCTGGCTGCAAATGTTTTGGTCTTTTTTCCTGTCCCGGACTCTTGAAAGCAGGACCTTGTACCCGGTCCCTGAAACTAGAGGTCCCTGGCAGGGAAGACACCCTGATGGTGGAATTTCCGACACTGAAGAGGAGGTGTTTTGATTTTCTTTCTGGCAAAACGCCCCCAGACCCAGCTCCTTTTGGCTAGCTGGGTGTGGGTGTGGGGGTGCTATAGAGGTCTCCGTGGGGGGATCTATGGAATGGCAATTTAGGAGTCCACAGTGAAGGGAATGAGGAGGGATGTCCTAGGGCCCCAAGGCAAGGGACTGGGGCAGGGAGAAGTTGGCAAAGATCAGAACCTTCCCCCCTACCGTCGGCCTAGGCCAGTCACGCCCCATTGGGGCTTCCTCAGCCTGGGGCGCTCTGAGACAAAGAGTATCATGGAGCACAAGGGCAGGGCAGCTGGGAAAGCCAGGGGTCTGGGCTCCTTCCTTCCGTTGCCCCGGCCCTCAGGCCCCTGGCCTTACTTCCCAGATTGGGGCTGGGACATGACCTTGCAAGCTAAGCCAGGCGGGTGGACCCTCCATGTATGCTGGTGTCTTCTGATGGGGGAGAAAGGGTATTTTTCCCTCCAGTGTGCCCCCCCCCCAGTCTGTCCACTGTCCCCAGCCCCCTGTGCCCATTGACACCCTCCCCACCAAGCTCACTTTCTGGGAAAATTTCAAGAACATCCCAAGCAAGAGCTACCTTTTTTTGCAAGCGCAGGGGAAAGCGGGCACCAAGTGCCCCCTTTCAAATCCAGTCTATGCCCTTAAGAGACTACCCTCCCCCCCCCCCCAAGGGTTTCGCGCCCTCTGGTGGCGGAACCGCGGCTTGGGGCGGAGAGGGCCCGGCCCTTACCGGAGGACACGGTGTCCCCGGCGGCGGCGGCGGCGCGCAGGGAACGGCTGGAACGCGCCACTGACAGATGTTTACTTGGGCGCAGCTGGGCCGCGACGGCAGCCTCCGCCCGGGCTCTTCCAGTTCCGATGCCCGCCCCCCACGATCTTTTGGGGACCCGAAGGCAGGAGGGCGGGTGGGCTGGGTCTCCCGCGTCACAGAGACTGCGGAGGGGGCTTCTGGCCCGCCCCCTTCCAGCCCCAAACAGTCCGTTCCCCAGACGCACACACTGGGGGTT
>NW_022111359.1:6213607-6214964 GCF_000313985.2 Echinops telfairi | reverse complement strand
CTGGGGATCTCGACGACGCCCCTTCGGGAGAACCAGGATCCTAATAGATCTCCGATTCCAAAGTCTCCCCTTGGGACTTCAGGGTCCCAGTGCCCCCACCCACGGAGAGCTTGGTCTGACTGGCCGGTGGGATCACCTCCTTCTGTCCGGGTCCTCGATGGAAGGTCGAGGCCTCCTTCCCAAAGGAGTTGTTCTAGGGGGACCCCAGAGCTGTACTCGACCCCAGGGGGGGGTGTCGACCATTCCATTGGTGAAGCCGGGGGGCCTACTAGCTCCTTTTTGGGGTCCCCTTTCCCTAAAGACGCCTCTAGGAAGCTAAAGGACATAAGCGTCTCCATCCCAATGACCTCTATCCCACTGAAGATCGTGGAACGCCCCCCCCAGTTTCTCCCTCCCCCACTCCCTTACCAGAACGCTGGAACCCCAAAAGCCTACCCCTCGGATAGCTCCTCTATCCTTTTCCAAAGAGCTGGATCCCCAAGAAGCCCCCCCCCAAGACAGCCCTTCCACAGAATCAGGGGGCAGAGACCTCTGAGGGTCTCCCTAAGTCGGCCCTTGATGCCCTAAAACTGACAGCGAAAACGCGCCCCCCAGGAAACGGGAGTTCCCCCGATGTGACCCCCTCGCCCTAGTCCTGCGGAAGAATCCAATCCCACCCCTGGCTTCCGACAACGCCTCCTCCCGCCCCCAGTCCCTTGATATCGGGACCCCAGCGCCCTGCGCTCCCCACTGGACCCGCAGACCCACCGGAGCCCCTCGACGGCGCCGCGGTCCCAAAGCGCCCCCTGGCGGCCCCGGCGGACTCGGCGGGGGTGGAGGGGCGGGACCTCCGGGGAGTGGGGGCAGCCTTGGGGCCTTCCTGGGACCGCCCCTAACGTTCAAGCTGCACCTCGCCCGCTGCCACCACCCTACCACCCCACCCCCGCACGCCTGCGCCTCCACTACGTTCCCGGGCCCCCAGCTCTGCTGTCTGTGTTTTGGGGTCTCCGTCTCCCTGTGGCCCCCACCATCTACCTTCTCCCGATCCAGAAGCCTGGGACTCCTAGAGCGAGGGGGGCCTAAGGAGCCGGCGCGCACCAACGGTTAAGCCGCAAGGTTAGTGGGTTCACACCCATGGATTCCGGGAGAAAGAGCTGGCGATCCGCTCCCAGAAAGCTCGCATCCCACGGCCCTGGAGCCGATCCTGCACAGCAGGAGGGCACTGCTGCCTAAAGTTTGGGAGGCTGCAAATTTTTAGGAAGCCAGAACGCCTCATCTTTCTCCCGCAGAACAGTTGGGAGCTGGAACTGCTGACCTGGAGGCGATTAAGCCGCAGCCCCACGACAGCAGAGAGAACCCCGCGGGGGCGCTTGGAATC
>NW_022111359.1:6208821-6213507 GCF_000313985.2 Echinops telfairi | reverse complement strand
TCAAGCCGCACCTCGCCCGCTGCCACCACCCTACCACCCCACCCCCGCACGCCTGCGCCTCCACTACGTTCCCGGGCCCCCAGCTCTGCTGTCTGTGTTTTGGGGTCTCCGTCTCCCTGTGGCCCCCACCATCTACCTTCTCCCGATCCAGAAGCCTGGGACTCCTAGAGCGAGGGGGGCCTAAGGAGCCGGCGCGCACCAACGGTTAAGCCGCAAGGTTAGTGGGTTCACACCCATGGATTCCGGGAGAAAGAGCTGGCGATCCGCTCCCAGAAAGCTCGCATCCCACGGCCCTGGAGCCGATCCTGCCCCTCGGCGGCTACCCTGCACAGCAGGAGGGCACTGCTGCCTAAAGTTTGGGAGGCTGCAAATTTTTAGGAAGCCAGAACGCCTCATCTTTCTGCCGCAGAACAGTTGGGAGCTGGAACTGCTGACCTGGAGGCGATTAAGCCGCAGCCCCACGACAGCAGAGAGAACCCCGCGGGGGCGCTTGGAATCAGGAACGACGCCATGCAACCACCTGACCCGCCCCCCAAGGGGCCTGTGTGACTCCCTTGCACGGTGCTGGGGGCACGCAGGTAGTATGTCTACCCACTGTGCAGAATGAAGAGGGGCGTCAGGCAGAGTCAGCGAGGTGGAAGGGTAGGGGGGTGAGTTTGTGGATGGGGGCGCGTGTCAGAGAAACGGACCCGTGGGCTGCTCCGTGCCTCAGTTTACCCATTGCCCCGCAGGGGTGTTATTCGCAGTGAGGGTAGAATGAGGGCCGTGGTGGTGACCAGTGCTCACAGGCAGGTCATACTGTTGATGAATACTCTCCCGCAGGTCCCTGACACGCCGCTCCTCACAGGGAAACACACACTCACACATGCACGGGCACGCGACGGCGGAGCACCGACAGCCACTCCCACACAGATGCCATTCGATTCACACACGTCACCACACAGGAGCACACCTCACGGCCATCGCTACACTGGCACGAACACTCTCACACCCGCAACTGCACACTCACACCTGCATGCCCACGCCCACACCTGCATCTGCACGCGCACAACACCGCCACGCCCAGCTCCTCACACACAGACACGTGCTAAACTCCACTGAGCACATGGCCCACAATCCCACACCCACCATCACTTTCACGCGTGGCTGTGTACACACACACACACACACTCAGCCAACTGCAAGACACACCCAGGTCGACACATGTGCACAGCCACAGCCACTTACAGTGAAAGCTGTCACGCCCCCAACCCCCAGCACACTCCCCACCCCACCCTCACCCCCTGATCAGGCCACCCTGGCTGGTACCCATAGCCACCCCATCAATTCACACCATTCCTATCACGTGGGAGCACACACCCCCCATCTATCACCCACAGTTTTCACACAAAGACCCACAACACGCACATGCCAGCAGGGTGCCCATTCCACAGCCACACACTCACAGAAATCAGTGACACTGTCTCTCTGACACACACACACACACACACACACACACACACACACACGCTATCCCTGTCTGGGAGGCTCAGTCCCCTGCACACCCGCAGTGGGGTCAGGAGCCCACCCCCACGCCAAACAGCCAGCATTAAGCTGTCACCAGCTGCCCCTGGCGGCACCGCGCTCACTCCTGCCTGTGGGCGAGGGCGTGGGGGTGGGGGCACGCAGACACATGGGGCGCAGGACACACACATGTGCCCACCATGTGGACGCTCATAAAAAGGTTGCCCTGGCAACAGGGACTTGAAAGACTTGGTTCTTCCTCCGAGGGGGGTGGGAGGGGCGCAGGGGCGTGAGGCGGGACAGCATAGGGAGGCTGGTAACCCTTAGGAACAGACACAAACATGAGGAACTGTGCCACACTCAGCGAGACGCACACACATCACCCTGTCACGCTCAGGGACAACACACCCTTATACAGGGCTCTGCTATACTCACGGACACACACACATATTACCCTGTCACTCTTGGGGACACACTCTTACACAGGGCCCTGTCACACTCAGATACACATGCACACATCACCCTGTCACTCTCAGAGACACACCTGCACACATAGGGCCCTGTCACACTCGGGGACACATTTTCACATGGACACACGTGGGGACACATCCACACTCAGGTGTGTGTGCGCATGCACACACACTCACACATATGACCCATCCCTTCCAGCATCAGCTCCCACAAAGCAGGGTCACCTCAGACAACCCAGTGTCCCCACCCCCACCACCGTGTCATGGATCCACATATGCTGTCACCCCCCGGACAAGGAGTGACAGACTGAGACTCCATGCCACTCTGACTCACTCCTGCAGCAGGAATTGGGGTGCAGGCAGACACACCCTTCTCACCCCAGCCTGGCCCTGCTGGCAATTCTGCACCCCCACCCCCAAACAGGACCCCTGGGGGCCAGCACCCTTCACCAGGCTCTGCCCCCAAGGATGCATCCCACTGTGTTGCTGGGAGGTCCAGGGACCTGGGTGGGTTTCTTTGGGTCTGTTTGCAGGAAACACTTGGATTTCACGCTTTATTTTTAAACCTGGTCTGCCTCAGACTTGGGCTGCTGGGGGCGGGGGGTGGGGTGGGAGGGTGGGGGAACGGTGTAGCCTCAATTGCACAGACCTGGAGAAACTGAGGCATGGAGGGGGCCAGCGGGCACCTACAAATGCATGACCTTTTCAGGGCTTCTGGACTGAAGCTCAAGGACAAAGCCCAAGGTCACAGCCCCAGCCCAGGGCCGGTCTGCCCTCCCTGGTGTTTGCCCTGAACTGATTCTGCTCCCCTTGCTCCTGAGCCACCCCTACCCCCTTCCCCACCAGGCACTTGCTGGTGATGCCACCCCCTACCCTGCTGCCCTGTGCCTACTTGGCCGTTGTGAAACCCCAGGGCTGGAAAAGTCAAACCACTGACTCAAGAAAGCAGCTCGAGCCCGGGCAGGGGCGGCTGCCCTATCCCACAGGACTGGCCCTCTGTCCAGCCCGGGTAACCATTGTCCCCCAGGGGGTGTTCAGTTCTTGGTGGAGACCCCAGCGGAGGTTCTGGGAGGCCGGGGCTGCTGGCCAAAACTCGGACTTGGCTGCTGGCGAAGTTTCCATCTTAGCCCGGGAACTGGTCCAGGGACCCCCAGGGACCAAGCCTACAGGAGGAGGTGACCAATGGGGACCCCAGGGACCAGGCCTGTGGGGGAGGAGGTGACTGGTGCCCACAGGGCTCTCTGTCCCAGCCAGAGCATGGGTCAGATTCTCACCAACCTGTGGGAGCAGGGGCTCCCTGGGCCTCAGTTTCCCTGATGGCTCCAGCACTGGCTGCCTTTCATCTCATGGGACCCTCGCAGGGGTAGTGTCCTTGTCCCATGGAGACTTGATGGGAAGCACCAGGGTCCCTGGGACACCTCAGGGCGGTTAAGTGGCTTCCCCCAAACTCGGCTTCCACAATGAAGCGTTTGGCTGTGTTACCCACCCGCAGACTGGACACTGCTCAGAGGCTTCAGGCCTGGCCAGGACACAGACGGGCTACCCCTGCTGGGCTGGGGTCAGTGGGGGCGGGGGCGGTCCCCAGGCCACAGGAAGAGCTTGGGGGTGGAGGGAGGGAGGAGGCTCTGAAGGCTGTGGGCGTCAGGATGGGGCTGAGTTCCAGGTGGGAATGGGAAAAGCAGGCCCTGAGGCTGTCCCCACGGGGCCATTTGCAGCCGTGGGTCTTGGGTCAAAGGCTGGTCCCCGGGGCCGGGCCAGCGGGGCGGGAAAACGATCAGGCTGCCGAGGGCCAGCAGAGGTGAGTCTGCGGGAAATGGCAATTAGCTGGAAATTGCAGGAGGAGCTCTGAGCGCTGGTGGTGGGAACTTCGAAGACAGCAGAAGTGACTCCGTGGCCTTCCAGGGCACCCGGGGCACATGCCACACCTGCCTTACCTGAGCCAGCCTCTGCCAAAAGTGGGCAGCGGGCAACGGGCAGGCCACTGAGCGCTAACCAGACCTCAGAGGCACGTATGCATGCACATGCACACACTGACGCAGACACACTCTCTCACACACAGAATAGCCGACACACCTCGGAGACTCAGAGAACACACGCACACCCATCCTTAGGTATACCCTGACTGACCCCAGAGACAAATGCATGAACTATCACACTCAGGCACACACACGCATAGATAAACCCTCACACACACCTGTAGATAGAGCCTGACGCACTCTCAGAGACAAATACATCAATCTACTCTCACATTCAGATACACCTTCACACAGAGACTCAAACACACACACACACACACACACATATACATTCACACATTCAGATACACCCTGACAGTCCCTCAGAGACAAACACATACACTCGGACACACACACACACACATATAGACACACGCTCACACACAGACACACCCAAGCACACAGAGACACACCCTCACACAGAGACATGTGCACAGGCTGACACACACGCTGGCTCACTGGCACGCTCGTCCTCAGACACACAGTCACAGGAGCCCCAGTCCTCGGGTGAGGCAGGGTGTGCAGCCAGCCCAACGTGACTCTCACAGACACACAGAGCACATGCCGTGAACTGGACACAGAAACACGGCACGTAGGAGACATGCATGCAAGCAGGTACACCCGCACACACAGACACAGAGAGCCCGACGTGAAATGGACACGGAGACACACACTCATGCATTTACACACAGACATAT
>NW_022111359.1:6206256-6207503 GCF_000313985.2 Echinops telfairi | reverse complement strand
GGTGGTGGGGAGACAGGAGGAGAGAAACAGAGAAAGAGATGGAGAGAGGGGAGGCAGAGAGAGAGAGATGGAAAGAAAAGAGACAGAGGCAGAGAGAACCCAACTTTGGGGAAAGAACCAGGAGAGGGGAAGGGGGAGGAAAAAGAAGGTCTGCCCCATGCCCTGGGCTCCTGCTGGGTGGGCTGAGCCCCCGTTTCAAACCCCCTGCACCAGGGAGTCAGTGTGCTCCCTCACTGCCCTCCACCCTGGGGCAGGGGACCCAGAGCTGGCCTGGTGTTCCTGGGACGCCCCTTGCTACAAGCTCAGAGCAGCTGGGACCCCCAGGGCAGCCAGGAGATAAGAGACAGCTGCAGCCACAGATAAAGGAGTCCCGGCCACAAACCCTGGGCAGCAGCTCCGGGCACCGGGCCCAGGCCACACCTGCCCATGCCGCCTGGCTTGGGTGAGGGGAGAGACAGGGTCAGGGGTGGACAGAGACGGAGAGACCAAGAAACACAGAGGGAGAAGGTGCCTCAGTTTCCCCAGCCATGACATTTGCTCAGCAAGGGTTCCTGGAGCAGCTACTGTGGGTCCGGGCCTGGATCTGGACTCTGAGCCCAGGGTGGCCAAGGCAGACGAGGCTCTACCTCCTCCGACTCCAACCCTGAAGTCCACTGGAGGCTGCCAGCCTCCACCCCAAGCACAGGCAGCATGGGCCATGGGGGCAGACTTGTGGACAGGGGCAGAGCTCTAGTGGAGCCACCGTGGTCAGGGACAGCCTGGAAGGTGCCCACAGGAGGAAGAGGGGAGCTACAAGTTGAACATAAAGGAAAAACAAAACTCACAGTGACCCCCGTAGGGCAGAGTGGAGCTTCCCCGTGGGGTTTCTGAGGCTGTAACTCTGTATGGGACCATCCTTCTCCCTACAGTAGTGGACCTGTGGTCAGAAGTTGTATTTGTCTGGGTACATTAGAGAAACAAATCCACAGAAACTCATGTATAAGAGAGAGTTTTATATAAAGGTTAAGTGCACATCAAGAAAACACAACCCAGTGCTGCCCAAGCCCACAAGTTTAACATTAACCCATATGTCCAACACCAATCCACAAAGTCCTCCTCCATCTCACAAAACAGATGCAGTGATGCCGACTGCAGGAGGAAAACCGAGTCAGTGAATGTGTAAATATCTCAGCATTGGCAAGGGTCTCCACACGGCTGCTCCAGCACCCAGGGCTGCATCGGGGTAGGTCCATGTGGCTTCTCCTCAG
>NW_022111359.1:6202537-6204846 GCF_000313985.2 Echinops telfairi | reverse complement strand
GAAAATATTTGATTTACAAATAAGGAATCCTACTTCGCGGAATTTCATTTATCACGGTAGGGTCTAGAACCGATGAACCGCGATAAACGAGGGTTCACTGTACACTCTTTTGTAGTGTTCTTGTCCATAGTTACAAGTGACAGCTTCTACGGTGAACGTTTTACCGTCACAATGAACTCTGTTGGCTATGAACACTCATGTCATTCTATCAGCATCTTCCCCCACCCTCCGCTCTTCAAACCTACCAGGAAAATGGAAACCTATTCAGTGGGGATCCTCTATTGCCCCCCTCATTTTGATTGTAAGTGCCTTCATAAATGCGTGTAATTATGCCAGTTGCCTCATGCTTTTCTCTCCCCACTGTCTTAGATAGCCAACTTCCAAATTGCCCATCCTGAGGAGACCAGTACTCTGAGGTGACAAGCAAGTCCCTTTATCAGAAAAGCCTTCTGTTCTGATTGGAACTTGGAGCACCTGTTTCCATAAGCAAAGTCCAGTCAAGAGCAAACCATCAAATTGCAGCAATTTGTCGCATTGGGCTCCAGTCAGTTCACCCCAACCACCCTCGCTAGGTCCAAGGATACCAGCCGTAGGCTCAGAAGACCACACAGCCCTCCCTGCACTTCAGCCACCCCTTCTCTCTCCCTCTCCTCTCCAGTCTTTGCGGGCCAGGTCAACAGGTGCCAATGGGACACGTCCAACCTCAGTCTGTCTTCATTGCTGGGCCTTCCCCACTTTCACTCACTGAGTGGGTGCAGATGGTCACTAGCAAGCTCTCCAGGTTCCCTACTCACCCACTGGCTCTCTTTTTAACCTCCAGTCCTGGAGGGAAATCTTCTTGTGGGCTCAGACTCTTCTTGTCATTGTACACCCGAAGACAAACTGCTTGCTCAAAAACAGGCATGCCCTGCATCCTCTACTGCAAGTCTTGCCTTCAGATGCAAATTTTCTGCTCTCTCAGCAATTCTGCTGAATACTTTTTCAAATGCAAGTTATCATACTGGCAAGATTTTGGGTAGGGCTCTGGTTTTCCACCTCAGCCCTTGCTGATGAATATCAAAGATTCCCACTACTGATAAGCTGATTCTTAGAAGATTCAATCCACAGGGATACTGCCTTCAAACCATCGGCCTGTGTTTGTTTGTGGTTTTGAGGCAAATTCCAATTGCCCTTTCAGTCTACCCAAGGAGCATAGTGGGTTATGCATTGGGCTGCTATCCATAGGGTCAGCAGTTCAAAACCACCAGCTGCTTCCAGGGAGAAAGAGGAGGCTTTTTAATTCTGTAAAGGGTTGCAATCTTGGAAGCCCACAGGGGCAGATCTACCCTGTCCTCGAGGGTCACTAAGAGTGGAGTCAACTCAATGGCAATGGGTTTGGTTTGATATGGAATTCTAGTCTACCCAGTAAGGGGTTGGCTGAAGGTAGAGCAGAGTCTGTTATCTACAGTACCCAGCATTGATTTCCATCGTACCTGTAGGCCAATTTTCTAGGTAGGAGAAACATTTCTAGATCCATGTTGCTGGGAGGTGTTATGGAGTTTGCTTGTTTTTTAAATCATTTTATTGGGGGCTCGTACAACTCTTATCACAATTCATCCATCCATCCATTGTGTCAAGCACATTTGTACATATGTTGCTATCATAATTTTCAAAGCATTTCCTTTCAACGTCAGCCCTTGATGTCAGCTCCTCATTTTCTCCCTCCCCCACTCTCCCTCCCTCATGAACCCTTGAGAATTTATAAATTTATAACACACACTCCCCCATGTCTTACATC
The DNA here is from genome assembly GCF_000313985.2 of Echinops telfairi. Taxonomy (NCBI): domain Eukaryota; kingdom Metazoa; phylum Chordata; class Mammalia; order Afrosoricida; family Tenrecidae; genus Echinops; species Echinops telfairi. The sequence goes on along the minus strand of NW_022111359.1, from coordinate 6,203,069 downwards.
TCCCTTTACCCACTTTTCGGTCATCTCCCTTTACCCACTTTTCTGTTCTCCATCCCCCTAGGAAGGGGTTATGTGTAGATCATTGTGATTGGTGCGCCCTTTCGCCCTCACCTTCCCCTTCCCCTCCTGGTATCACTACTCTCATTATTGGTCCTGAGGGGTTTATCTGTCCTGGATTCCCTGCGTTTCCAGCTCTTATCTGTACCCGTTTACATGCTCTGGTTTAATCAGATTTGTAAGGTAGAATTGGGGTCATGCTAGTGGAGGGTGGGGAGCATTAAAGAACTAGAGGAAAGTTGTATGTTTCAACAGTGCTATACTGCACCCTGACTGGCTCGTCTCTTCCTTGTGACCCTTTTGTAAGGGAACGTCCAATTGTGTACAGCTGGGCTTTGGGTCTCCGCTCTGCGTGCCCTCCACCCCCATCATTCACATTGATATGTTTTTTTGTTCATGGTCTTTGATGCCTGATACCTGATCCCATCGACACCTCATGATCACACAGGCTGGTGTGCTTCTTCCATGTGGCCTT
>NW_022111359.1:6176560-6201234 GCF_000313985.2 Echinops telfairi | reverse complement strand
AAGTGGCGAGGGTTCACTGTATATATATTTAACACAGTGAAAATATTTACGTCTACTGACAAGATATTCTTGGTTTCGTTTCTTGAGCTGGGCTGTGTGAATATATCACAACTGTGATATACCAGTGACACCACCATCTTTGCTGGAAAAGAAGAGGGCTCGGAGCCCTAAAGGTGATGTCACAGGATACTGCAAGACATAGGTAGCATCATATATTGCCCATAAGTGACCTGTACGGTCCTTCTGAATAACCCATCTCGTTTGAGCCCTCTCCCCACCCCGGGAGAGCATCCCATCACAGTCCCGCTTCAGTCAGGACCAGATCCGGCTCACGGAACATGCACAGAAAGAACAGTCCCCATCCTCAGGTCAGCCCAGAAGGAGAGTACTTTGGCCAAAGGCCAGAAAGGGGACCTCCGACCAGAACTCGGAGGACATTTGACAATGAGAGGGATGACCAGACAGTCACGTGCTCCGGAACCAGAACCCGTCTCTAAAGCACAGTCATCAAGAGTCCTTAGAAACCTGTTATATACTCATCCCCTCGATTTACTTCCTGGGGCAGGCGCCAAACCCAAACTCGCTCCTAGGAGCCCTATAGGACAGGATAGAACTGCCCCCTTGGAGTTTCCAAGGCTGTCACTGTTTACGGGAGTAGAAAGCTCCGTCTGTCTCCCTCGTAGGGGCCTGTGGTTTCGAACTGCCGACCTTGGGGATCGCAGCCCGACGCTTAACCACACCACCACCAAGGCTTCCTTGGGGTAGACATAGGAAACTGCAAATCCCCTTGTATTCAGGAGCTGATCTTGGTGACTTTAGTGCCAGCTAAAGTGGGACTCCTGATTTGGGCTCAAACAGATTAAAGCCTTCCCCTTTCTCTTCCACCTGGTCTCTGTCTTGGTCTTCGGCCCTGCCCGGTGAGACCTGAGTATCGCTCAGGAGTGCAGTCAAGTGTTCTGGAATCCCCATGCCTCACCGTGTTGTCCACACTTGGTTAGGATCCACACAGCCGGACGCTTTTGCAAAGTCAATTAACCCCAGGTAAACATCTACCTGGTATTATCTGCTTCCAGCCAAGATCTATCTGATGGTCGATATCGGGATACGTCTCTTCTGATATCACCTCCTCTTCTGTCTCTATAGTGCATTCCCCTAAACTATCAACTGCTCTCAAAGACTTTCCAGTAGCACCTTCTCTTCCCCACCCCCGCACTCTCTTTCCATCCGAATGCAGGTGACTTGGGGCCTCTGGCGGGTGGAATCTGCAGACCCTGGTCTGATCCATCATCTTCTGTAACCCACCTGGCTTTTGCCCCAAGCGGCTCATCCATCCCCCATGTCCTTATCCGGTGCTCCAGCAAAACATGCCTTACGTTCCTTTCAACCCCTGCCCCTAAGAACAGGCTATGTAGCCATCCCAAACTCAGAAGTTCCACTTCTCACACCCTCTCCTTTTTCCTCTTGTGGAAGCCCATGCTTCCCCAAGTCTGGGGCCATTCCCAAGATGGCGTAGGAGTGGTGTCTTTGACACCCCCCTAACTTCCCAAGAAGCAGAAGAATCCAGAAACCTCAGCCCAAAGCAGGTTCCTAGGAAGCCGTCGCCACACCTGCCTCCAACCTCCATCCAACCGATTCTGCCAACCACCGCCCCTCACTCAGCTCTACGTCTCTGGTCATTTGCTGCAAAACACACAGTACTCCCAGGTCACGCTCCCAATGATGGGATTTTCTTAGGGAAGGGTTTCACGTGCAAGGGAGGCAAGTGACAAAGACCATGGCTGGGGTCAGGCGCACCTTAGTCCTCAGTGTGACACGCTTGCTCTTCGACACAGTAAAATGGTCACGTGCAGCAGGTCTGCCCGAGGCACCGGCGAGATCCTTTGATTTCTTTTCTGATTGCTGCTTCCGGGAGCTCTGATTGTGGATCCAGGCGAAATGAAACCCTTGACAACGTCAACCTTTGGCCCGTTTACCATGATATTGTTAGGTAGCTAGAGTTAGGGACAGGAGGTTGTCCCTCCCATGCCTGTAAAGGCCCCTGAGAGGAGGTTGGCAGGAAATCAGGCAACCATCAGATGTCTATAAAGACCCCCAAACAGAGCATGCTCATATTCAAGCCCGGAGTCTGGTGGGAGGTACACCTGGGCGGTGCAAACTAGGCCCAGGCTCATGACCTCACTCAGGTGGGCTTAACTCAGCCAACCACGCCTCCCTTTACCCTGCTCCTGGTCAGAGGCAGGTGGAAGGTGAGAGGGTCTCCCTCCCCTGCTCAGGTGCCCATGCCCACTCTGGGCCTGCTTGGGACCCGCGGCCTCTGGGCCCACATGCTCTTAGCCTCTAGGGGGTTCTTGAGCTTCTGGCCTCCTGCAATTACCACCTCCCCAGTTCCTCTTTAGACTCACGAAGCACATGCAATGATGCTGAATGCAGGAAGATCACAGGCCAGTGGGTAGATGGTCTTGTGGATCCAGTGGCGGTGGATGCGTGTCCACACTGATGTGGATCTCCACATGGCTCCTCCAGCTCCAGGGCTCTGACTCCATCTGCATAGCTCCATGTGTCTTGTCAATAGGAAGACTTAGCAGAGAGAGTGTGTGTCCCACCTCCAGGGAGGAAGACTGGCGTTCCCAGAATCCTCAGAAGGCCATGCCCACACAGAGGGCTCATTGGCTATAACCTGATTGACAGGCTAGACTCCACCCCCTCTCTCAGGTTGACAGTAGATTATGTAACCGCCACTGTCCTCACAGTAACATTCTTGCTTTTCAACACCGTGAAGAAGTCTGGTGCAGCAGATGTGCCTCGAGCAGTGTGTCCTCTGCTCTCTGGACGTTGGTCTGTTAGGGACGTTGCGGGTAGGTGCTGTCCAGTTGGTGCTAAATCCAGGTGACCCTGTGTGCAGGACCCCAAGACCTGGTCCTGTTGTGTCCTCTTCACAATTGTCGTCATGCTTGAGCCCATTTGGCAGCCACTGCGTCCGTCCTCCTTGAGGGTCCTCCTCTTTTTCTTTCCCAAGCACGATGTCCTTCTCCAGGGACCGGTCTCTCCTGACAACAGGTCCAAAGTCTGTGAGACCGGGTCTCACCATCCTTGCCTCTCCGGAGCACTCTGGTCTTACTTCCTCTAAGACAGATCGGTTTGTCCTTTGGGCCGTCTCTGGTACTTCCAGCATTCTTCCGCAGCACCTCATTCAAGTGCATGGACTCTTCCTGTCCTTTTTCTTCAATGTCCAGTTTTCACATGCATGGGAGGTGATGGAAAAGATCGCGGCTCTCTGAGTCATTTCGATGGGCATTCCATCCACTCCTGGAGCCCTGTTTTTGGCGAATGCATTCAGGGCAGTGTGAACGTCTTCCTTCAGCACCACTGTGATGGTTCTTGCTCATATGCTGCCTCCTGAGATGGTGAGATGCCGACGTGACTTGTAGTGTGTGTTCTTTGCATCTTCTCGATGTATCATTCAATATTTTGCTTCTCAAATCTTTCAAAATCGCCACTCGGGGCTCCGCTGAAACTTGTTCACTTTGGGTGACTCTGCTGGTCTTGGAAATACCAGTGACATAGCTTTCAGCATCACGGCAACACGCAAGCCACCAGTGTGACAAGCTGGCGGACAAGCGGTGGGGTACTTTCTTTGCCCGCGCCATTATTCTAATGCATCGATTTCCTTCATTTTGTTTGACATGCTGGTTTCGCCTTGGGTGGCTAACCACAGGGCCAGCAGTTGGAAACCACCAGCATCTTTGTGTGAGTCTGAGTAGATACGAGAAACAAATCCACGGACAATCATATGTGTGTAAGAGAGAGTTTTATATAAAGGGTAATTGTACATTGAGAAAGCATCTCAACGCAGTGCAGTCCAAGCCCATAAGTTCGATATTAGCCCATATGTCCGATACCAATCTATAAAGTCCTCGTCTGACTCATGAAGCCATATGGAGACCCCTGCCAGGGTTGAGATGCTCCCACCGCCACTGGATCCACAAGACTTCCCACCCACTGGCCTGTGATCTTCCTGCATTTGGCATCATTGCATGTGTTGCATGAGTGTGAAGAGGAACTGATAGACTGATATCAGAAAGATGGGCTAATATCGGATTTATGCACTTGGACTGGACTGGGATGCTTCTGTAATATACAATTACTTTTTTATATAAAACTCCTTCTTACACACCTATGCGTGTTTATGAATTTGTTTCTCCAGTCAACCCTGACTGACACAGCATGCATCTGAGGGGAGTGGGTCTGGCCTGCCTTAGTCCTCAAACTGACCTCTTAGCATTTGGAGGCCCGAAAGAGGTCTTGCACAGCAGATCTGCCCAGTGCACTCCATCGCGTGATTTTTTAAAAAAAGTTTAATTGGGACATAATCTACCTATCATATGACTCCGTAGTTCAATCGTATGCAGAAAACGTGGACAATCATCACCGCAATCAATTTTAGAACATTTCTTCTTTCTTGTACGCATTCTTATTAGCTCCCCACTCCCCGCAACCTCCCCTGCCATGTCCCCAAGAAACCAATATTCCAGTTACTGGCTCCATCGATCCACCACTTGGTCTCTTGACAGTGGCTTCCATGGGCACTGATGATGGAGTCAGGTCAAAGGAAGGCCATGTGTATTTACCAGGATGTCCATCGGTTCAGCTTGGAGTTTTGTTTTCTTTTCGGTGAAGCGTAATCTGTACCCCCCAAAACAAAAACCAAACTCACTGCCATCAAGACGATGCTGACTCAGTGACCTAGAGGACAGGGTCAAACTGTCCCTGTGAGTTTCCGAGACTGTCACTCTTCACGGGCCGCAGACAGCCTTTCTCCTGTGAGGAGCGGCCAGTGGTTTGGAACTGCTGACCTTGAGGCCCACAGCCCATTGCTTAACCACTATGGTGCCAGAGCTCCTCAGCTAGACAAGAAGTCTGTCTCACAAGGACGCCTGGTTTTAAATTCCGACGTCCGATTCCCAGCTTGTCCGACAGAGGGCAGAAGAGGCCAGAGCTGGGAGACCAAAGGCTCCCAGTTCCCAGGTCTTATTTCTCTCCCAACTTATCAAAGCCGGTCTCCACCCCGCTGTGATGAGCCCAGGTGGCACAGCGTTTCAGTGCTCATCTGCTCAAGGAAAGGCCGGCAGTTGGATACCCTCCTCCCCAGCAGCTCTGCAGGACGACTTGGTGACCTCTTCTTGTAAAGACTGCAGGCCCCCCCCAACCAAAAAAACACCCCCCCAAAACCAAAACACTCTAGAGGGAGTTCTGCTCTGTTGCACGTAAGGGGTCACCACAAGTTAGAACTCCCAGGAAGGCCACTCGCGAGAACTAGTCTGTTGTCACCTCCCGCAAGTCCCTCCTGTCCCTTGGGGAGGCCTTTTCAAGGTCAGCAATGAGATGCCCAAGCCAAGACGAGGCTGAAGATCAGAGGCGACAGCCTTCCGGAGGGACTGCAGCTCCACGCAGAGAAAGCCCAAGGCCTCGCCACGGGCAATAGGCAGCACGGTGAGAAACGGAGACGAGGCTGAGGTTGTCCAGTCCCTCTGACTCGGATCCGCAGTCCAGGTCCCTGCAGCAGTCGAGACGGCGCACAACGCTGCTGCTCTCTCAACAACTCCCTGCTGTGGAGTTGAAGCCGACTCACGGGGACCACACATGTGGCGGAACTGCCCCTGTGGGTTTCTGAGACTTAACACTGTACGGGAGTAGAAAGCCTCATCTTTCGCCTGTCCGCTGCAAGAGACCTCGTTAAAGTAACTTTGAGGGCTAAGGGGCGCCATGGTATCTTCAGTCACCTCATGTACATGTGGAAGTTGGACAGTGGATAAGGAAGACTTCAGAACGGATGCATCCGGATGATGGTGCCAGAGCAGGGTATTGAAGGACCCTGGCCTGCCAAAACACACGCCACCTGTCTTGGGAGAAGTACAGCCAGAACGCTCCTTCGAGGCAAGGGTGGTGAGACGCAACATACTTTGGAGCGACTATCCAGAGAACCCAGTCCCTGGAAAAGGGCACCAGGCTCGGCAAAATAGCCAGAAAGAGGAAGAGCCGTGACGAAATGGATTGACACCACGGTGGCAATGACGGGCTTGTCAATAGGGCAGCACTTGTGGGGAAAGCACAGCACCTGGCAGTGTTTCATCCTGTGGGATTCAGAAGCCCTTGTGCTGTAGCGGGTTCTGGGTTGGGCTGCTAACTGCAAAGTGAGTGGTTCAAAGCCACCAGATGCTCTGAGGAAGATGGAGCTATTTGACTCCCACGAAAAGTTTTGGTTTCAAAAACCCACAGGGGCCGTTCTACCCTGTTGTGGCAGTTATATAATCAGGTGTCAACTTGAGACTATTCAGAGTGAAGGGGTGGAGTTTAGCTTGTCAATCAGTTCGCAGCTTGATGGCCTCGTTTGGAGGTGCAAAGGAGAGAAATCGCTCACTGGAGGCCAGACCCACAATCTCTGCTTCATCTTCCTGCTGACAAGACACATGGAGCTACGCTGATGGAGCTGGAGCCCTGGAGCTGGAGGAGCCACGTGGAGACCCATGCCGTGCTGAGATGCTTCCACCGCCACTGGATCCACAAGATTTTCCATCCACTGGCCTGTGATCTTCCTGAATTCAGTGTCATTGCATGTGTTCCATGAGTCTGAAGAGGAATTTATAGACTGGTTTCAGACATATGGGCTAATATCGGATTTATGGGCTTGGTCTGAACTTGGCTGGGATGCTTTCTTAATGTACCATTACTCTTTGATATAAAGTTCTCTATTACACACATATGAGTGTCTCTGGATTTGTTTCTCTAGTCAACAAGGACTAACACACCTGTCCTATAGGGTTGCTGTGAGTCAGAATCAAGTCAATGGCAGTGAGTTTATCCTGAGGTGTATTCCTGAAGATGGTTTGGGACACATAATTATAGTAACATAATGACAACAACTAAAACTATTTACATTGATTGAATCCTCCCCTCTTGAAGGAGATTCTTCGATGAGAAGACTGAGACCGAGAGGTCCAATAACAGGAGCAATGTTCCCGGTGACTAAGTGAAGGGACTGAGTTTTGAAGATGAAAGCCCCTGGCTCCCAATACGACACTGAACTTCCTTCAAGGAACAAAGGGTGTGAGGGGTGCAGCAGGACTTGCGCAAGCGGTGACTTGATTAGCTTCTGTCTTCCTTTGCACACTGCCCTCCAGGATTCCCACCAACTCTGGGGTAAAAAACAGACTCCTCAGAGTTCCAGGTACGAGAAGCATTTGGATCCCCAGCTAGGCGTCGTCAAAGCCGAACCACAAATGTTACTGATCGCGGGCTTCGGGGGAAGCGGGACCCTGAGGAAAGGAAACGGAATGGAAGATGTGGGAGGACGTGACCCTTTCCATTTATTTTATAGATCTCGGATAACGGATGAAGATGCGGCATCTCGTGAGAACGTATGATGTGAAGAACCTGGTTCCAGTCTCTCCTCCCATCTGCAAATCAGTAGACCCCTGAAAGAGACACCAGCCTCTTTGATGGAACGGACTTAAGGATTCCGCTTGTTAAGAACAAGTTTTTGTTTTTTCTGGTGACTGACTATAAAATTAACTGGGAAACGGGAAAAGCTTTCTTGTGGTGACATTGCCTCTGATACGCAGCCTCTGTGAATGTTGACGTGATTGCAAATAGAGTCCAACTTCATTTTCCAGCAAGTATTCATCACAAGTGTCTGCAGAAGCTCTGTCTTGGACGTCATCTCCATGGACTGTTTTCTTTCGGTCCAGAATGTAGTTGTGAAGAGTGGGTGACAGTTACGTTCCATTTTGTGGAAGTCAGCACAGAACCACAATGATATTTGAGCAGAGTCACTGGTCTCTATTTTAATAAATATATCAGTATGAAAGAAACAGACAAAAAAACAAACCAACCCCAGACTCCTCCTTGAAGTCCACGCGGCCCTGTAAGTCCTGCCCCCTCCCCTGTTCCTCTGCCCCACTTGCTCACTCTGCTCTGCTCGAGCAACAATGGCCTCCTAGCTCACTCTTCCTCCAACTCAGCGGGCCCAGTCCGACCCCAGGACCTTTGTGTGAGCTCTGCCCTGTTAGGACCACTCTTCCCTCCCTCATCCCAAAGGCTCTCTCCCTCACTTGTTTCCAACATGTACTGACGTGTCACCTCCTTGGTGAAGGCTTCCCGGAATGTCTTGGCCACTTCCCTCCTTCATTAACAAGCCCGCAGTTCAAAACCACCGGCAGCTCAGAGGGAGAAAGATGGGCTTTCTACTTGCTTAAAAAGTTATCCTTGGAAAGTCACAGGGGCGGTTCTACCCCGCCCTACAGGGTCGCTGTGAATGGGAATTGACTCGATGACAGTGAGCTTGGTTGTGGTTGTTTAATGTTTATGGAGAAAGATGAGGCTTCTTACTTCCATAAAGATGTACAGCTTTGGAAACCCACAGGGGCAGTTCTGTGCGATACAGTCACTAAGAGTTGGAATCCACTCCACGGCAGTGAGTTTGGGTTTTGGTTGATTATATTTATGGAGTCCTGGTGGTGTAGTGGTTACACTGGGCTGCTAATCAGAAAATCTGCAGTTTGAACCCATCAGCCACCGGGCAAAAGAAAGACAGGGCTTCCCACCCCTGTAAGCACAGGGCCAGTCCCAGAGGGTCGCTATGAGTTCCGTACTGGCAGCGAGTTTTTATTCTGTTCTTTCAAGTATTATGTTATGTCTTCTCATTTCCCACCTGAGCAAATCATGGGTATGGATTTTCGTTTTATTCTCTGCTGTCTCTCCAGTACCTCGAACTCAGCAAATTAGTTGTTGACTGAAGAAGTCCCGCCCGAGCCTAATGGAACTTAAATGTTCAAAACTTCAAGCAGGAAAAACACGACATGATGGTGTAGAGAGTTCGGCACGCGGGCCGCCAGTTTGCAATCCCCGTGAGAACACGTGACCCAAAGGTTCCCACCTACTTGTACGTCGAGGCCCCGCCCCACGTTGACGCGGGCACGGCGAGGGAGCGCCTGCGCCTGCGCGTCTGTCCAACCGGCCCGGGAGACACTCGCGCGCGACCCGGAAGACTTTCCCCGCCACTCTTCAGAGGGCGCGTGAGGGGGGCCGATGGCGGAGGGAGCGGCGGAGGAGGCCCCAGCAGACGGGGAGGGCAGTTCCGCAGCCAGCGCGCCAGAACGGGGAGTGGCGCCTATTAAACCTCAGTGAGTCGCGGGGACACCCATGGGACCCTCCTGGCTCCCGTAGCGCGGCGCGAGCGGTGAATGCTGGGAGGTGAGGCAGCGGCGCAGGGTGGGAAGCTCTCAGCCTTCTCTCCTCCGGGCCGTCCCTCGGCCTCTCAGGATCAGCGGCGGGCTCTGAGCTCGCGCACGTCGTGGACTGTCACACACGCGCTCAGGACACCACAGGGCATGCCGGAGTGGGCGGGGCTTAAGGCGGTGGCCGCAGTGCATGTTGGGGCTTGCAGTGTTTAAAGGAGGCGCTAGGAAGTATGGCGGCTGCGGGTCGCGCTGCAAGGCATGCTGGGATCTGTAGTTTTCCTTCCTATACCGTCTAGTGCTCCGTAGTTTAGCTCAACAAACTCTGGAATCGTGACGGTAGGGATCAAACAGGCCCATCCGGGCTGTAGCTGGCTGGTCCTATGTGGTGAAATTCCCTGGGGTTCTCACAGCCCCTCCCGGCATTCATTGAATCTGAGTTTAGAGGATTCTATATTTTAAAAAGTCTTTGTGAATCGGTCAATGGTGTGCAGAGCAGATGACCAGTTTTACATTCAACGATTCAAATTTTGCTTTATCTCGTTCATTGCAATCCCCTTCAATGCACCCCGCCTTCTCTCTGTGTTTCCTATTTCCATCCCGTTCTCTCCTGACCCTTTGGAACTTTATCCTTGTACCCATGCTGCCCTGCATATCACAAATGGTTGGTTTTTCTATGGTGTGCACACTTCCTTATCGTTAGAGGGCCTGTCTATTGTTTGGCTGAGCAGAGAGCCCAGAGGGCGAGTTCAGTTTGAGAGCATCAAGGGTGCAGGCAGCTGTCGCGACTTGACAGTAAAACCAAATCCACACCATGCTCACTGCCATTGAGTTGATTCTGACTCACAGGGACCCCAATGTTATTGTGAGGTGACCGTGACATGGAGCCAGCTCCAACCCATAGCTACCCCCTGCACAACAGCTAAACACTGCCCGGTCCTAGGCCATCCTCAACAATGGTTCCGATGCCTGAGCCCAATGATGCAGCCACTGGGTCAACCCATCTCCTCAAAGGCCTTCCTGTTTATCACCGCCCCTCCACTCTACCAAGCATGATGTCCTTCTCCAGGGACTGGTCTCTCCTGACAACGTGTCCAAAGGATGTAAGACGAAGTCTTGCCATCCTTGCCTCTAACGAGCACTCTGGCCATGCTTCTTCCAGCACACATCAGTTCCTCCTTTTAGTGGTCCAGTGTTCTTTTCCAGCACCGCAATTCTTCTTCTTTGGTCTCTCTTACTCAGTGTCCAACTTTCACGTGCATCTGAGGCAGTGGAGACTACCACAGCTTGGGGTCAAGAGTACCTTAGTCCTCAAACTAACTTCCTCAAAGAACATCCTATAAACAACCCGTATCTGCACGACAGAGTAAAATTGCCTCTGTGGGTTGGCAAGACTGTAACTATTTACGAGAATAAAAAGTCTCATCTTTCTTCCACGGAGTAGCTGGTGGTTTTGAACTGTGAATCTTGTGATAAGCAGCTCCATATCTAAACCACTGCGCCACCAAGGATTCTCGCTCCAACCAGTAAGCCTGGTCTTTTCCTGTTTGTGTGTTTGTTGATATGATTTTGAGTTCTGTTCCACATCTTTCTCCCACTTTACCCAGGACCTTCTCTAGTTCTTCTGGCCTGAGGGTTGTGGACACTGATGTTTTTGACTCATTAGTCCATCGGACTCATTGCTTCCACGTGTCCTCGGTGTTCTCCCTCTTCTTTCTCTGGACGGGAGGGACCCATGGTTGTCCCTAAGAGAGCTGCTGATGTGTTTTTAAGACCTTGCCACTGCTCACCCCAGTAGGATGTATTTAGAACACCGTCTTTGTGGATTACATCACGCCAGTTGACCTTGGTGCCCCCAGAGGGGGGGACTCTTGGACAAGCCCTCCTCTTGCTGCCATCTTCCGGCAGGTACCTCACCACCAAGGAGCAGTTCCATGAGTTCCTGGAAGCCAGGGGACAGGAGAAGGCCACCCAGAAATCTCAGGCAGCCGAACCAAATGGCCCAGACCTGGCTGAGCCAGAGGCCAAACGGGCCCGGCTGGAGGATGGACGGATGGAGGAGGCCACTCAGCCCCAGGAGAAGCCCCAGGCTCAGAAACGGGCCCGAGGCCAGAATAAGGGCCGGCCCCACCTGAAGCCCAGCCACTATGACGGGAACCGCCTCTGCCCCTCCGTGGTCCAGGTGAGGGTGTGGGGGGGTAGTCCCCTGAGGGTGAGGGTGAACAAAACATTGCAGGCTCTCAGTCTGTGCCTCACTGCCCCTCAGCCCTGTGTTCCGGTGGACACAGAAGTCCTTAGCGTTCCCATTTTACAGATGAAGAGACTGAGGCACAGGGTGGTTGCCCACCATTGCATGGCCGAGGCTCTGACACGGGCTGCTTGGTTGCCCTAGCCCCTCTTGGTCATCTCATGCCCTGCCCCTGTGCCCTGCCTCCCTGCCCAGGGCTCTGCAGCCAAGTGTTTCTATGGCGACCGTTGCCGCTTCCTGCACGACCTGAGCAGCTACCTGGAGAACAAGCCGGCAGACCTAGGCCCCTGCTGCGTGCTCTTCGATACCTTTGGCAGGTGTCCCTACGGGGTGACCTGCCGCTTTGCAGGAGCCCACCTGGGTCCTGAGGGCCAGAACCTGGTGCGAGAGGAGCTAGTGGCCCGAGGGGCCCAACCTGCACCCGTCCGCAATGGCCTAGCCAAGGGCCTGCAGCAGCAGCTACGCAAACGCCAAGTCCGCTTCGAGCAGGCCGAGCAGGTCCTGCACCAGTTAAACCAAGCTCCTGGCCCCGCCCCCGGGGCCGCCGAGACCCAGGGTGTGCCCGGGACGGGCGCTGTCGACGTCCAGCAGGCCCTGCCCGAGCCGGACACCACTGCCCTCCCCAGCAGCCCTGTGCAGACCTGCGGGGCCCTGACAGACGAAGACGTCATCAGGCTGCGGTCCCGGGAGAAGAAGCGAGTACGTGACCAGCAGGTGTCCCTGCTGACTCTGCTTCTGCAGCCCAGACTGAGCCGGGGCCACAGTGACATGGCCATGTGCACAGCCCCAAAGGGTCACGGGTGGGCAAAAGGGAGCAGGAGAGAAGAAGGGAGCGTCGGAACTGGGGCTTTGACGATGGAATAAGCGCTCTCCAGTAGCATAGAATGGGGAGAGCCATTCCTGGTGGAGAGGGTTTGGCCTGAACAGGGGCCCCCAGGCGAAGGCCAGTGGGGTCCAGGGAGGGCATGATCCAGTGGGAGCAAGAGACGGGGTGTAAGAGGCCTCCCATTTCTGTCCCTTCAGCTAGACATCAGTGGCAAGTTGTACCTGGCACCCCTCACCACGGTAGGCGTGGGCAGGGCGGGGCGGAGGCAGGGTCACCCCAATGGTGTCCAGCGTCCATTTGTCCCCACCCGGGGGCTGGCTGGGTGTCGGGGTCCCCGGTACTGCACTCTCATGGGAGCCCATCCGCCGCCCCCAGTGCGGAAACCTGCCCTTCCGGCGGGTCTGCAAACGCTTCGGGGCGGACGTGACGTGTGGGGAGATGGCCATCTGTACCAGTCTGCTGCAGGGCCAGACGTCCGAGTGGGCCCTGCTCAAGCGCCACCACAGCGAGGACCTCTTCGGGGTGCAGGTTAGCACCCACGCTATGGGGGCGGGGTGAAGGTGGGGGGCAGCTCACGGTGCCAACCTCCTCCCGCCCGGTGGAGGATCCTGGTGCCAGAAGGTGGGGTCCTGGGGCCATGCCTCTCATCATTGCCCACCCTCTCGCAGTTGGCGGGGGCCTTCCCGGACACCATGACGCGCTGCGCCGAGCTGCTGAACCGCACAATCGAGGTGGACTTTGTGGACGTCAACGTGGGCTGCCCCATCGACCTGGTGTACAAGAAGGTGACGGGACCCCAGAGGGCGGCGGCTGGGGACCTTGCCCACAGAATGGGACTCCAGCCTCGGTTTCCCCAGCAGGAGCGGGCAGTGAGCCCCTGCATCCTCCCATGCCCCGTGTCTCTGGAGGTGCCCCCCACCTGCCCCCCTCCCATCTGTTCACCCTTCCCTTCCCCCCATCCACTCCACCCCCAGGGCGGCGGGTGTGCCCTTATGAACCGTTCCAGTAAGTTCCGGCAGATCGTCCGCGGGATGAGCCAGGTGCGTCCAAGGCCCCCCGCCCAGGTCCCTGATCTGTTCGCCTGCCCCCACCCCCCCTAACCCTCTGCCCGCTGCCCCCGCCCCCCGCAGGTGCTGGATGTGCCGCTGACGGTGAAGATCCGCTCGGGTGTCCAGGAGCAGGCCAACCTGGCCCACCGCCTGCTGCCGGAGCTGCATCACTGGGGTGCGGCGCTGGCCACGGTGGGTCCCCTGAGGGGGCACGGGGGCATTGGGGCCTCCCTCGGGGCACAGGCCTCAGGCCTCCCTGCTAACGGCTCTCCACCCGCCCCTGAAACTCTCTTTCCCTCCTCGTGATCTCTGACCTTCTGTCCCTGCGCCTCCTCTCAGTGCCTCTCATGGTCTCTGCCTCTCTCCTTGTCTCTGATGTTCTCTGTCTCTCCATCTCTCTCCCTCTGTCTCTCCCCGTCTCCCTGACTTCTCCCATCTACCTGTCGTTCTGGGGGTCTCTGTGTCCCTCTCTCTACTCTTGCTCTGTCTTTCTCTCTGTCATGCGGGGTCTCTGCATCTCTGTCTGCTTTTCTTTTTCTGCGCCTCCACGTGTTCGGGTCTCTCGACACTCTCGGTCTGCCTGTCTATCTTTCTGGGTCGCTGTGTGCCTCTCCCCTGTGTCTCTCCCTCTCAGCCTCCCTCCCCGCCCGCCTCCGTCTGTGACTGCCTCCCCGCAGCTCCATGGCCGCTCCCGGGAGCAACGCTACACCAAGCTGGCCGACTGGCAGTACATTGAGCAGTGTGTCCAGGCCGCCAGCCCCATGCCCCTGTTCGGTGGGTGCCCAGACCTCCCTGAGCCCTCCCCCGCTCGAGACACAGCCCCCGTCTCCCTGCTGCCCCTGTGGGGCCGTGGGCCAGCAGGAAGCCCCGCAGCGCTCAGACACTTGCTCCCGTTCTTTCAGGAAATGGGGACATCTTGTCGTACGAGGACGCCAACCGCGCCATGAAGACGGGCGTTGCTGGCATCATGATTGCTCGGTGAGTAGCCTCATACCCTGGATGCCCGAAACCTGGCCTGCTCCTCCCCCACGATCCTGCGGGGGCTCAGGGAGGGGGTGGAATAAGGTTGGCGTTTACACGTTTCTGTGGCCACTTGTTATGGGTCGGCGTTCCTGGGCTTTGACAATCGTGGGACCTCGTTGGTGGGGTTTGGAGAGTGGGGGTGTTGGGGAGCCAGGGCTCTGGCTTAGGCTGGGGCTGTCCACCCAGGGAGCCATGCTGCTTCTCCCAAGCCCAGGCCTGCAACGGGTGGTGGGCGCAGGCTGGGTATATCAGGCAGTGGGTATAAGCAGGGCAGTGGGTGGTGGGTGCGGGCTTAGGCTGCATGGTGGGTATGGGCTGGGCAGCAGTGCTTCAGCCTTGGCGGGCAGTGGCCTCACCCCCGACCGCCCCCTCACACACCTGCCACCCACCCCAGGGGGGCCCTGCTGAAGCCGTGGCTGTTCACGGAGATCAAGGAGCAACGGCACTGGGACATCTCGTCGTCCGAGCGCCTGGACATCCTGCGGGACTTTACGCACCACGGCCTGGAGCACTGGGGCTCGGACACACAGGGCGTGGAGAAGACCCGCCGCTTCCTGCTGGAGTGGCTGTCCTTCCTGTGCAGGTGGGAGGGGGTGTGGCCCAGCTCTCTGCCCCCACCCCCTGCCTGCTCTGGCCCCGCCCCCTCATCCAGCTCCATCTGCAGGTACGTGCCCGTGGGCCTGCTAGAGCGCCTGCCCCAGCACATCAATGAGCGCCCTCCCTACTACCTGGGCCGGGACTACCTGGAGACGCTCATGGCCAGCCAGAACTCGGCTGACTGGGTCCGCATCAGGTGGGTCCGCATCAGGTGGGCAGGCTGGTGGGGGTTGGGGCTGGGGCAGTGGGGGGGCCTGAGCCTTACCCCGCCTTGTCCTCTCCCAGTGAGATGCTGCTGGGACCTGTGCCGGCCAACTTCGTCTTCCTGCCCAAGCACAAGGCCAACTCATACAAGTAGCCGCCGTGCCATGCCGGAGAGGTCCCCCGATGGCCAGGAGCTGACAATAAAGTTTATTCTTTTAACTCTGAGGCTCTTTTGTATTCCTGAGGCAGCCCGGTCCCCATGTGTCCCTGTCCCCGCAGGGCCGTGGGGGCCAGGCCTAGGGCCGACGTGGGGCGGGGGGGCGCTGCTCTGAGAGAAGCTGCAGCCCTTGGAGCAGACGCAGGGCCCTGGCGTGTGGGGAGAAGTGGACAGGGGACGGTTGGGTGGGCCCTGTGGGCAGAAGTCAGCGGCAGGGGCTCCCTGGCCCAGCCCCCGAGCCTGGAACCTTGGCCCCTGGAACCCGCTGCCTGAGTAACCCAGCAAACAGAACCCGGCCAGACTCCAAGCCGCTCTGTGGCTGGCTGTCCGCACTTCCAAGTGTGCCGCTTCCTGCCCGGCCCAGCCCAGGCCCTACTGCCCCATGCAGCACCCCAAACCCTTCTACATGCCCTCTGCTCCTCAAGAAGGCTTTAGTCCCCGGGTCCTGGGTGCTGAGGGGCCAGGCAGTCAGCCCATGGCCTGCGCCGATGTGCTGCCCACAGTGGGTAAGGACACCCCACCCCCACCATGGAGTCAGGGCCCAAGGCTCTACCCACTCGGCTCAGGACCCGCCCTCCTGTCTGCAGGTTCTTCCACCCTGTATCACCCCCCAAACCCGGAGAAAGAGGTGTTTCCGGCCCCGCCGGCAGGTACTGGCCTCCCCTCCCCGCAGGACCAGCGAGTGGGTTCCAGGAGAGCCCATGTCTCCAGGTGGGCCCTCCAGCAGGGCCGGAGTCCTGGCCCCCGCCCCAGTGTGGGAAAGCACGGCTTGTGTCCCTTGTCCCCATGAGCCCTAGCTCACAGGCTCGCAGGCCCCACCCCCCAGGACACGGTTTGTGCCTTCCGCTGCCCACGGGCCCCCGGAAAACACTGCCCTGTTTCCCAGGGACTGTCACTGAGGCTCTTGTCTCCACCCCCACCCCCATGTGTTCCAGGATGAGGCCTGTTTGTCAGCCCTGTGGACGCCAGTACAGGGCCATGTCCCCCTCACCTTCCCCAGAATGAGGTTTCGTGCCCCCATCCCGTGTCCCCCAGGATGAGGCCGTGTGTCCACCCCACCAGGTGCCCCAGGACAGGGCCATGTTTCCCGTGTCCCCAGGACGAGGCTGTGTCCCCCCACAGGTTTCCAGATGGCCCCCTGCGGCTGTTTCTTTGACCCTCGCATCTATCGCATCGAGTGGGCAGCCTCTGACTTTGGCCAGACCTCCCTCTACAAGCTAGTGGCAACAGGCACCGGGGGACAGCCGGGGGTCCCAGCCTTGGGTCCTGCCTCCCCGGGCACCTACCTTCTGGAGCCTCAGTCCTACCTCAAGGCCCAGACCCCCCAGCCACCACCCTTGTACTCCCACTACCAGCCAGTGTCCGGGGCCCGCCAGTATGTCGTCCCTTACTTCCCCCGTGAGGGCTCTGCCCCCGAGGCTCTCAGCTTCATGGGAGACGGGGGGCCCCCAGCCTTCGTGGAACCAGTCCCCCCACCACCTGCCAAGGACAAGCGGCCGCCGCTGCTCATCACAGTGCCCAGTGAGCCGCCGCTGCCGCCCGGCCCCTACAGCCACCTCAAGGGCCGCCTGAGCCAGTTCTATGGGGCCGACGAGGTTCCCCAGGACACCCTGGGATTCCCCACCAAGGAGCCACCAGCCGGACCCAGCCCACAGCCTGAGGTCCCGGCAGCTGCCCCGTCGCTGGCTGTGGGCGAGGCACCTGAGGCCGAGGCGACCCAGGCCCTGGTGCTGCCAGACAAGGTGCTTCTAGAGGACGCCATGAAGCTGTTTGACTGCCTTCCGGGTGGCCCTGAGCCTGGGCCCGAGGGTGGCGTGCACCGGGCCCTGGCCATCCCACAGCCCGACAGCGGTGGCGGCGGGGACGACTCGTCCAGCGACATCCGCTCGCTGCACCTGCCCGACGAACTGCTGTCCTTCGACTACAGCGTGCCCGAGATCCTGGACACCGTGTACAACGTCGACTACTTCTTCAACTTCAAGGCGCTCGACGAGGAGCCGTCCCCGCCCCCGCCCCCTCACCCAGGACACCTGGCTGTCGAGCCCCCGGTGGTGCCCGGCCTGCAACCCAACCCACCTGGCGCTGGCAGGAAGAAGGCTGGTACCTCGGGCGCCAGGAAGGGCAAGGCGGGGGTCAAGGGCAGGCCGGCCGCGGGCACCCCCCCATTAAAGCACATTTGACTTCTGGCTCAGGGCCAGCTCTGTGGCTGCAGGGACGTGAGCAGCACCTGGCCGGGGTGGGCTGGCCCCCACGTGCTACTGCCTAGCCGGGTGGCTAGACAAGTTGGCACTGGGCAGCCTGGCGGGGTGGGATCCCAGACACATGTGTGCACACACACCCCCTCCCATCCCCCACGACTATGACCATACCCCCATGTACAAGGCTGCAGTCAACCGTTGTGGCAGATGAGAGATCCATGACCTTTTATTCCTGCTTTCCCACCAGCTCTGTGAAGCCCCCTGAACACGCTCTGCAGAGGAATACCTACCCCCCTCGCCGACACACAGACATGCACACAGTGACGGGCGGGCGGACGGACACGCAGGTATTCACACAGTAACATACCCAGACGTGGACACAGTGATACGAATACAGGTCGCACCCACTGATACACAGTCACACATCGACACCAACACCAACTGGAACACACACAGGCACGCGCATGCACACCCATCACTGTGCGGTAGACTGCAGCTCCCGGCCTCCGTGTGCGTGTGTCTGGGGCCACCAGGCCCAGAGTCTTGCCCCAGGTCTGGTCAGGGGAGACCAAGCTGCCCAGGGAGGGAGAGAAACTCCCGGAGCCCAGCAGCGGGCAGGGCGGGTTGTTTCTGAGTGGCCCTCTTTTCTGGCTCCCAGGCAGCCGGGGTGGGGGTGGGGGGGCATCAGCACAGGCCCCGCTTGAGGGCACACACGCGGGTCCACAAGGACGCGTGGGGGGTCAGGGAGGCTGGCTGAGGGTGCGTGTGGACATGTGAATCTGGTGCCGGTGGGGGTGGTATGGAAGGCATTCAGGTGAGCAGGCACAGATGTGTGTTTGCAGGGACAGAGGCAGGGAAGCACCTCAGCGCCAGGCTCATGTGTCCCTCTCTCTCTCGCCCTGGGGACTCCAGTGTACTCTCCTCCTCACCTGTGCCAGCCACGCCCACAGGTAACCCTGGAGGGCCCCCCACTCCCAGGGAGCAGGCGAACAGAGTCAGGGAGGTGTTTGCCAGGGGCCTGGGAACAAACCTGCCCCAGCCTCTCTGCGGGGGTGTGGTGGGGGTGCGGGAGAGACCAGGGACCCTCGTTTGGGACCCTCCCCAGGTGGGGAGACCAGGAGGACAGGGCCAGGGGCTGAGGCCAGCCTTCAGGTCCTCCGGTCTGTGGGTGGGATCTGTATGTGGGTCAGCACCTCTGAACCCCTCTCCGGCCCCACTCCCAGTGGCCAGTGAGGGAACCTTGGAAGAGCCAGGCTGCCCACTCTCACCCCTACCTGGACGAGCAACCTGCCCCCCAGCCCAGCGACTGCTTTTAGTGCCCAAACTGGAGGCCAGGCGAGGAGGATGGGGTGGTGGAACCGGTCACAAACGGGTGGCGTGGCGTGGGGCTACAGTGTCTGTGGGCAGAGAAGGGGAAAGCACTGTGTGAGATGGAACCCAGCACACACACACACACACACACACAAAACAAACCCAGGGAACGGGGGCGCCGTGGCATCAGATCCATTTGGATCCACAGAGACCCCACGTGATCTGGACACTGCCCCATGGGGTCGTCCTGGCTGGAATCTTGGGGTGGGGGTTCTCCAGACCTTTCCTGTGCGGCACTGCCCGTATGGTGAACACCCACCTCGGCAGAGCCAGGCTGTGTTGTGAGGGCACCGGGGCTGCACAGGGCCGAGTGGAGCTGCCTCCAGGGGTTCGAGAGGCAGCTATCTTCTCGGGGTTTTCCTCCGGGGAGCCGCCAGCTAGATGGATCTGAGCCGTCCACCGTGCCGTGCCGGCTGTCCTCCCAGGGCTTGGCTGTTGGGTGATGGGGAGCTACGACGGTGGCTTTACCTGCAGATCCAGAGTCCCTGACAAGGTGGCCCGCCCGTGAAGGGGCCGACCCCACTGGGCCTTGGCAAGCTCTGCGGCGCCTGTCAGGGACAAACACACGTCCCAGCCCCGCCTCCTGCCCTCACCGTGGGAGGAGTGGGGTGGTGGGAAGACCCCGTGCCAGCAAAGGAGGACCCCTTCAGCCAGCCAGCGGACCTTAGGAGGCTGAGCAGAGGAAGCTGCCGGGGGCAATAGCGGCGGCCCGGTGCCCCACAGATGGAAACACTGCCCGCCCCTGCGCCTGGTGCATCCATCTTGCTGAGCACCTCCCTCCACTTCACAGGATGCCCTTCTCCAGGAAGACGGGTCCCTTCTGAGAACATGTGTCAGATGAAGTCTCACCATCCTCGCCTCGCCTCTAAGGAGCGTGCCAGCTGTAGTTCTTCCTAGACAGGTGCGGCCGGTTGTCCTCTTGGTCGCCCAGGGCACTTGCGATGCACCGAGCCAGCCCCGTCGTTTGACCGTGAACGGGGGCGGGCGGGGTTTTCCGCGCTGAGCATCAGCGCGGTCAGAAGGCTGGTGAAATTGGTCCGGGCGTTCTTGAGAAAGCCGTTTAGGATTTCAGTTTAGGGAGCAGGCATGGTGGGCAGGTCCAACAGTAGAATCCCCACCCACAAGCGTGGTGGGTCCAACCTGGGCTGCTCACCCTTAAGGTCAGCCGTTCGAAACCACGGGCAGCTCCCCGGGAGAAGGGTGAAGCTTGCTACCCCTTGTGAAAGTACATGGACTCCACCCCCACCCCCAGTGTGGGTGCTCCAACAGAACTTGGCTTCACAGGGTAAATATTGTTTTTGTCGTCCCCCCGCCCCACACACACGTATGAGACCAAGGTCCCTGAGCTGCTGCAAGAAACTAGCAGACAGGCATAGATAAGAAACGACTTTACTTTGAGCAGGGGGGACGAGAAAATGGCATTTAACAGCAGTATTGTAGTCTAAATCCTGCTGGAAACAGTGTTTTTTAGTGTGTTACCTTACTCGGATTAAAAACAAACAACCCCAAACACTGTTTCTAGACACACAGTAGGCGCTTGGAGTCGGAATCACAGCACGGGGGCGTCCGACGGCCGATGTTTCCTGAGAAGGCAGGTCGGCAGGCCTTTCTTCCGCACACTGCCCCAAGCTCCCCAACACCCGCTTTTCCTCCGTCGTCGGCCGGGGCCAGGGATTGGGGGGCGTGGCGGGGTGGGCGGCGCTTAGGAAACGTGTTTGTGTTTGTGGAAGAGGCGGGCCCAGAGCTGGGTCTTGGGGAGGGCGTAGACCAGCCACAGAGACAGCAGCACGGAGACGATCATGAGCACTATCAGCAGCTCCATGGGGAAGATGGCCATGGGGAAGGCTCCGAAAACGTAGATGCTGAAGGTGGTCTGCAGGGTACAGTAGCTGCCGGGGTGAGGACGGCGGGCACCGCTCGCACTTGCTGTTCCAGGGCCGCTCTGCCCCAACCCCTCCACCACCACCACCACCCCCCAGGCCAGAGAGCCACCCCCACCCCTACCCTCAGACCCAACTGTGGAGTCGATTGGACTCAGTGACCGTCTAGGGCAGAGCAGGCTCCCGAGTCTGTCTGTCTGTCTGTCTGGTGGGGCATGACCAGAACCAGGCAGGTCAGACGCAGGGAGGGCAGGCCCAGCTGAGTCGGCCAGCAGGCCGGTTTTGCAGAAGCAGACGGCCAGACCTTGACTCCGGGGCACCCCTGATGGGCTCACACCTACAGCCAAGAGCCCGTTCACCAGGGGGTGGGGGAGCCTGGATGGAAAGGGATGAATCCCCCTGTCCCCTTTCTCTCCTCTGGACACCTAGCTCCCTGCCCCAAGACCTCCCCCACCTGGGACTGTTCCAGAACTGGTCTAGGTCCAGGCCTGAGGTCTCAGGGCAGGTAGTGTCTATCCGTGCTTTGCTGGAAGGGACTTGTATGTGTCCCTGTGGGAAGTGGGGAGGGGTGCTGGTGACGCAGTGGTTACATGTGGAGCTGCTAACCACAAGGCAGCGGCTCAAAACCACCAGCCGCTTGGAGGGACAACGAAGAGGGTTTCTGTTCCCGTAAAGAGTTAACAGTCTCAGGGACCCACAGGGGCAGTTCTACCCTGCCCTACAGGGTGTCTGAGTCAGCAGTGACCTGATAGCGGGGAGGCAGGTTTGGGGTTTGGGTTGGGAGGGGACAGAGGGTAAGCAGACGGTGGCTTTAAGCAAGGGGAAGGACACAGAAAAGGGTGCCACTTCACAGTCCCCCTACACTGGGACAGGTTAGAAGTCAGGGCCAGCACTCTGAGAAGGATGACAATGAGTCCTCTCGTTAGTCATGGAAATGCTGGGGCTGGGGGTGGGGGTGGGGGGCAGCCCTGGGGCAGGGCCCATGGCCTGTTTTGTGGGGCAAATACTTCCACTGGTGTGAACACCCACACGGGTGTCACCGCCCCCATCCTGCGGGTGGGGACACACCCCACCAGGGCCGGATGAGAAGCAGCATGGACACCTGACTGGTGCTGCTGGCAGCAGCAAGGTGGTTGTGGCCCACAACGGGAGGTCTCTGGGTGTTTACTTAGTGAAATACCTGTCACCAGGGCATTAAAATGCCACATTTCCCTGGGGCAGTCTAGACTGCTGGCAGGACTGAGCAGGAGCCCCCACCTCCCTGCGGAGGGGAGGGTAAAGGTGTGTCCCCCCAACATGTGCAACTCCCTCCTCCCCGAAGACATCTGGCCCTTCCTGGGGTGACCCTCACCTGTAGTAGGGGTCCACAATGGAGAGCCAGAAGATATAGATTCCGTTCCTTTGGTTAAAAATGAGTTTGTTGTCGGTTGGGCCACCCACGATCTCATAAGGGACATCAGGCCACTTCAAAGGGGGCCCCTCTTCAGACTCGTGGCAGCTCTCATAGTTCTGGGGAGGAGGAGAACAGAGACAAGTTAGGCCACATCTTCTCACTGGCCCCAGGCCCTCCCCTGGCCAATGTCATGCTGGCTACCCCCCAGGCCCTCCCCTGCCTCACCCTGTCCCTCCAATCCTCAGCCTCCAGGAGGTGACCGAATGAGCAGCCCTGTTTCCCTGCAGCAGGAACTCTGCCCTGGGCACCCAGCCTCCTCCATGCTCTCCTCCTACCCAGCTGTCCTCACTCTTGCTTCCCAGACTCCTTTGCAGCCAGGAGTCTGGCTCAGACTGACCCCCCTCCCCAAAAAAAAATAATAAAGCAAACCAAACTCAATGCCGACTCACAGCGACCCAAAGGACAGCCTGTCCCTGTGGGTTCCTGAGACTGTCACTCTGTACAGGAGAAAGCCTCATCTTTCTCCCACGGAGGAGCTAGTGGTTTCGAACCACTGACCTTGTGGTTAGTAGCCTACCTAGTAACCACTGCACCACCAGGACTCCCTGTCCTTTAGGATTCACCTCCACAATGGTGACTATCTAGTCTACTTCTCTAGATCTAGTCTGTATATGTTTGACCTATTTATCTGTATCTCCTAGAGACCGTAACTATTTTACAGGAAGAGAAAGCCCCATCTTTCTCCCACTGAGCTGCTGCTGGTGGTTTCGAACTGCTGGCCATTTGGATCACAGCCCAATGCATAACCACTGCTCCACCAGGGAGCCTCTGAGTCAGCATTGACTCAATGGCAATGAGTTGTTTTAGCTTTGTTACATCTGTATATCTAATCTATATATTTGATCTCTATCCCTGTACCCATATCTATCTATGCGATCCTTAGTAGCATAGTGGGTCACACATAACGATGAGGCTTTCTGCTTCAATAAAGAGTTAATGCAGGAAGCCCACAGGGGCTGGATCAAGATGAGTCCAACTCAGTGGCGGTGGCTTTTTTTTTTTAAATATAGAGTTTCCGAGACTGTAAATCCTTACAGGAGTCAGACAACCTTCTTGGTCTCCCTTCAAGGGCCTGGTAGGTTCGAACCAGCAGCCTCGGGGCTAGCAGCCCCATGACTAACCCCCAGGGCCACTAGGGATCCTATGCATTTTGCATGCAGGAACTGTTGAGTTTCAGGCACGTGTTTTGCCCTGTGGCTTTTCAAGCGAAAACAAAGGGGGTGACTCACGTGCAGCCACTGCGACCAGCACAGGAGATGCCTGCCCAGCTGGGAACCAAGGGCGAGCCAAGCCTCCTCGGGCCGCGCCCCGCCGCAGAGACGTCGGGGACGCAGGGAGCGCGCTCCACCTGTTGGCGGCCCTGGCTGAGTGTCCGCACTTGACCTTGAGCGGCTCACGGGACTCCAGGCCCCAAACCTGAGCGCAGCTGTTTCCCACCCACGCGGGAACCCTCCGGTTTCTTCGCTCCACGGTCGTCAGGGCCTTTACTGGGTTATTCTGCAGGCGAACGATTCAAACACTCGCCAGAGTTAACCATGAAAAACTTTTAAAAAAGGAAGGAAGGTACAGAAGCTCTTGCTGAGACCAACGGACTGTGGATGTAATTGGCCCCTTCATGGTGGGTCTAGGAAGCCCTGGTGGTGCAGTGGTTACGGCTGCTAATCGCAAGGTCAGTAGTTCGAACCCACTTTGGGCTGCTCCCTGGGAGACGGATGAAGCTCTTTATTACCATAAAGAGTTACAGTCTGAAAACCCACCGGGGGGCAGGAGTCAGAGGCAACTCCGGGGCAGGGAGATTTTGGGGTGGGGTGGGGTGGCACATTGAACTGCTAAAATGGCAGCTCAGCCATGGAAACCCCACCATAGTCTGCTTGGGTCAAGATGCACAGCCTCAGAGAGGCACAGGGGGTGGGGGTGGGGGGTGTCTACTCTGCCCTGGACGCTCGCTGTGATTGGCTCATAATGCAGGGAGTCCCTGGGGCGTGCAAGTGCTGACATCATCCAAAGGTTGCCCGTTCCAGGCCACCCAGAGGTGCCTCGCAAGAAAGGCCAGGCGACCTGCTTTTTATCTGGTGCCGCTCAGCTCTAGTCTGAGAACGTCGCGAACTTACTTCAAAAAGCCAGAAAGAAAGGCTTGGACATTCCCTCGAGGGTTTCCCAAGGTCGCCGGTTAACAGTCATGCTCAGGCTCCCTGGGGGGGGTGGTGCCCCTGAGGCCCCGCCCCACTGCCCCAGCAGCCCCGGCCATCTGCATGCAAGTGTGCCACAGACGTCACCTCTCGGGACCAGCGGAAAGGCAGGCCCTCCTTGGCTATAATGGTGCTCCAGTTCTGCGGCTGCCATTTGCAGTTGGCGTCCTCGGCCGTCATGGAGTA
>NW_022111359.1:6172335-6176317 GCF_000313985.2 Echinops telfairi | reverse complement strand
AGGGGCGGGCGGGGTCCCCCTGCCCTGCAATCCCCAACCAAACCGAGGCCCACTGCCATCAAGGCTTATAGGACCCGGGTGGAACTGGCCCTGTGGGTTTCGGGTACTGTAACTCATTTTTGTTTTTCTTTCCCCCTGGTATCCCAACTCTTGATGAGAGTAGAGTCTCGTCTCTCTCCCACAGAACAGCTAGTGGTTTCAAACCACTGACCTTGAGGTTAGTGGCCCATGCCCACCCCCACCAGAAAAAAGGACAAACAAAACACCTCACTGCCACTGGGTTGATTCCGACTCATAGCAACCGGATAGGACAGGGTAGAACTGGCCCCTGTGAGTTTCCCAGATGGCAACTCTGGATAGGGGTAGGAGAGGGTGTGTGTGTAGAAAGCTCCGTCTTTCTCCTGCTGGTTTCAAACTGCTGAGCCTGTGGTTTGCCGCCCAGCATGTCACCCCCACTGCACTGAGCAAATCCTGGAAGGGCATCTGTACATCTCGGGCTGCCAGGGAGGACTTTCTCTTCCGTGTTGGGATTCCGTGGTGGTGGTGGCGTGGGATATACACAGAACATGTCCCAGTTTAACTTTCTCCACTCAAGTCAGTGACTCGGATATGGGACATTGTCTGGGTTGGACAACCCTTGTCCTCCTCCTTTTCGGAGTGGACACATGCTCCCCAGCCCCTCAGCTTCCTACCCCATCTTTCCACTTGCTGTTAGTCCAACGGCAAAGAGAGAGTTCTTTAAAAAGCACAGTGCCTGAGGAGGGCACACTGTGCCAGGTTCAGCCATTGTGGGTTCTAAGGCGATATTTCAGGGTACAGGCTTAGAGAGTCCCTGAGGGGCAACAGTTTCAGGGGTTCACCCCGTCTTCTTGGAGACTGGATTCCTCACCACTCCTTCACAATTCCCTTCCACAATCAGGTGTTTCTTGGTTGAGGTTTGACTGTTAACGATGGTCGCGATCTGAGTGAACGTTTGCGAACTAGCTTCTCATTCAGCAACCCGCGGGATATTTTGTTTCGTGACGTTAGTGACAAGCCCCTGGGGACCCACGCTGCGGTACTTCTCCTGTTGTGGTTAGGTGTTGTCGCCATCCGCACAATCGTTCTTATGTAGGACCCCGTGGATGCAGCCACTGTGTCCGCCCGTCTTGTCCAGGGCCTCCCTCTTTGCCTTGGCCCCTCTACTTGACCAAGCAAGATGTCCTTTCCCAGGGACTGGTCTCTCCTGACAACGTGTCCTAAGGATGCCAGACGAGGTCTCGCCATCTCTACTTCTCAGGCTCATTCTGGCTGGACTTCTTCCTAGCTAGATGTGCTTGTCCTTTTGGCAGTCCGCGGTCCTGTCAAGATTGGCGATTCTTCTCCGGTCTTCCTTATTCAACGTTCACAAGCCGAAGGGGCTATTAACAGTACCATGGGTTGGGTCAGGCACACCTAGTCCGCAAAGTGACAACCTTGCTTTTCAATATGCTAAAGAGGTCTTGCGCAGCGGATGTACCTACTGTAATGTGTCCTTTGGATTTTTTTTTTGGCTGGGGGGGTCAGGCGGGGGGGGGACTGTTGCTTCCATGAGCAGTGATTGTGGATCCAAGAAAAATGAGATCCTTGACAACTCCCATCTTTTCTCCATGTTCCGTGATGTTGCCTGTGGTAGTTACGGAATCTCCTGTCAACTTGCAAAGGGGTGGAGTCTAGCCGGTCAATCAGGTTGCAGCTTGGTGACCTCATTTGGAGGTGGGAAGGAGATACATTGCCAGACACACACTCTCTCTCTCCTGCATCTCCCTGCCAGGCATTCCTGTTGACAAGCCACGTGGAGCTACGCTGATGGCAGCCCGAGCCATGGAGTTGGAGGAGCCACGTGGAGACGCACGCCAGCACTGAGCTGCTTCCACTGCCGCTAGATCCACAAGGCATTCCACCACTGGCCTGTGATTGTCCTGCATTCGACCTCATTGCATGTGTTGCTGAGCCTGAAGAGGAATTTATAGACTGGTATCAGACATGCGGGCTAATATCAGACTTATGGACTTGATCTGGACTAGGCGGGGATGTTTTCTTGATATACAGTTCCTCTTTATCTAAAGCTCTTTCGTCTACCCATATGCGTGCCTACGACTTTCTCTCGTCCACCCAGACTCACACATTCCCTATGGTCCAGCGGCGAGGGTTTTGGTCTTCTGTACACCGAGTGGCACTGGCGCAGTGGATGTGTGGTGCTGTCGAGTTGGGTTGGACTCACAGCAACCTGCTGCACAGCAGGACAAACCACCAGGCCCCACAAGGGTTCATCTGCTGTAGCCGCTGTGTCCCTCGGTCTTGCCCAGGACCTTCTCTGGTTCGCTGACTCTCTACTTCACCAAGCACGACGGTGTCCTTCTCCAGGCACTGGTCTGTCCTGGCACCATGTCCAAAGGACCCGAGAGGCCGTCTCCCATCTGCGCTTCCAGGCGGCATTCCGAGTGTGGTTTCTTCCCAGACAGACTCGCTTGTCCTTTTTGCCGTCCGTGCGAAAACTTTCCACATTCTTCTGCAGCGACTTCTTCAGCCTTGTCTGTCACGGTGCCGTACTGTGGGGACTGACGGGGGTGTCGCTGCGAGGCTGGGAGCGGTGTCACTGGTATTGGGGTGACACCAGCAGGGTCCCCCCCATGAGCAGCTTTCAGCAGACTGCTCAGGCTGCGAAGAACGCACAGGCTGTCCCCCTATGGGTGGCAGCGGAACAGGAGCAGATAGCTCCGTGGCAGGTGGCTAACGGTCCACTGGGCCACTAGCAGTCCTTACTACTCAACCACCCACCGGGCGGGGCGGGGGTGGGGGCTGACCAAAGGGGAGCAAAACACGGAGTGGAACTCCAAATCGTAAACCACCCAGACTTTCCTGGACCAGTTGAAACTAGAGGGCTCCCCAGCTCCACTGCCCTGAACCCAGACATCCCCTGAGGTCACCTCGCAGTGGGGGTGACAGACCAAGCTCCTAGAAGAACAGGGGTCCCCTCCGAGCCCCACAGCACTTCTCGGAGACATCGTCTCTGGGAGACCAAGGGGCTGGGAATAGAATGCACAGAGGGGAACCCCCCAAGGGGAGACGGCGAGGAGATGGTTGGGTGGGCACCTCTGCTCTGGGTAAGCCTGGCCCTGGCACACATGAAGATATGCCCACCAAGAGAGAGAATCTCACGCAGAGGAGGTGGGGGTGGGGGGTGGCGGAGTAGAGCCCTTGGGGACGTGTAAAGTCGGGGTGCAGAGGGGATGGCTGTGCCGAAAGAGGGGAAGAGGCAGGGGCCACGTTCCAGGGAGAGGTCCATGGGGCGAGGGCAATGAGGGGACCAAAGGGCTTGGGGGAAGGGAAACCCTGGGACAAGGGGACACACCACATCCCCCCCACACCCCATCATAACCACTGGGTCTTACAATTCCACCACTGGCTTCCATGGGTAGTCGTAGTAGAGGAGGAGGGGGCAGCCGAGTAGGTTGTAGGGGTAATATGCAATCAAGTCTTTGTTGGCCTTTCGATGCAGGTACTTGGGGTCATAGGCCTCCCTGCGGAGAGGGGTGGGGAGTGAGAAGGAAAAAGGACGTGCAGGTGAATTTTGAGTCAACCTGACCGGGCTCTGGGGCCTTGGGACAAGGACTGTCCAATTCTCCGTTGGGAGAAGGTTGCATGTGATTCAAGGAGCCCTGGCCGATCAGCGGGTAAGCGCTTGGCTGCTAACCGTCAGGGCTATGATGGGAACCCACTGGCAACTCCTTGGGTGAAAGGCCTGGTGACCGGATTCCCTCCAGATGTCACCCTTGGGAACTCTGGGGCAGCTCCACTCTGTCCCCTGGGGTAGCCCTCCGTGGCATGTGGTTTAAGTCAGTCGGACCTAAGTGGAGCAGACCAACTCCTGGAATGTGGGTGGGCCTGGTCCAATCAGTTGAAGGCCCAAAGAGCAAAGGGGGAGTTCTCCTGTGGTGTGCTCCACCTCCGGAAAAAAAAA
>NW_022111359.1:6160843-6171334 GCF_000313985.2 Echinops telfairi | reverse complement strand
GAAGCTCGGGGAATTGTTTCAACCAGTGGACGAAGTCCTGGGGGCACCAGCTTTTCAACAAGGGAGCATGTAAGAGGACTGAGACCCTTGCTGCTGAAGGCCGGGGACGGCAGCCTTCAGTATGGATGGCAGCTCCCTGTAAAGAAGACCCAAATCCTCACCGCCGGGCCCAGAGGCAGCAACGTGGAACAGGGAGAGAAGGTCAGGTCGAAGTTGCCAAGGCTTTTGTTTCTCTTGGATCCGCGTGAGTGCGCATGGAAGCCGCCGTCAAGAGATCGCACGATGCATCGCACTGGGTACCCCCGCTGCACAAGACCCCGATCAAGTGTTGAAGAGCACGTGCTCCGTTGAGGATTGAGGCGCGCTGGACACAGCCGTTGTACTTCAATTGACTCCTGTGCTTGTGACATTTGGACACTGAGTAAGGAAGACCAGGGGAGAATCCGTGCAGGTACATCGTGGTGCTGGCAAGGAATACTGATGTACTGTGGACTGCTCAGAGAACAGGCAAATGTGTCCTTGGAGGCAGGGGAGCCAGAACACCCTCCGAAGCAAGGAGGGCGAGATTTCCATCCCGCGTTCATCTTACCAGGACAGACGAGTCCCTGGAGGGCAGCGGAAAAGAAGGCCGTCGATGAGATGGACTGCCACAAGAGGCTGAAACCTAGCAACAATGGTGAGGCGGGTGCAGGACCGGGCCATGGTTTGCTCTGTTGCTATGAGTTGGATCTGACTCCCGCACCCCTGAGCCCCGAATAAAGTCTGCGAACTTGGCTCGGCCGTGAGCCTATCTTCCATGTGGCGATCTGAGGTGGTCCTCTTGTGTGCCTGGAAGCCTCACCTCTCTGGGGTTAATGAGAGATGGGATTCGAGGCGCTTCGGTTCGTGAGCTAGGAGGTAACCTACAGGATCCCTTATGAGATATAAAAGGAATTCAAGCAAGCAGGCAGAAATCAGAGGAATCTCCTCCCACTGAGAAAGAAGAGTTGGGAAATTCCTAGCCCCAGGGAGAGACACCGAGGGACAGGGTCCCCCGATTCAGCGCTTTGGGTTAGGACCTCTCACCTCCGGAACCATCAGAGAGCACACCTCTATGAGTGAAGGCCACTCACGGGTGGCCGGAGAGAACCAAGACACCCGTGCTGCCTTCCCACAGGATGTCCTTGATGGCATCTCGAACCAGCCTGGTCGCAGGCCGGCCGTTCGCATTCCGTGTGTGCCCACTCCACAGAAAGGGGGCCCGACAAAGTGCAGACAGTGTCACACACCATCGCCCCGAAGGCGTTCGGTCCTAACAGTGGCATCTCCAGTCCCCCGAGTGAAAGCAGCTTACACACGGCTGCAGCGGGACAGAGGCAGGGGGCCTGCCAGAAACTCACGCCCGGTCGAGAGGGGCGCGCGGAACGAAGGGTGCCGTGGCTGGCATCTGCTGGACTGCAGCTGTTGGCAGAGACTAGCTTGTCTGTGCCCCATAGACCACGCAGCGACATCCTATGGTGCGGTCACAACCCACCTGAGAGCACTGAGCGAAAGGGCAATCCCAGAGCACACGCCGGCGCTCCTCGTGTGAACCTGTGCGCGGAGCAAGACGCGGTCCCTCGCACAGAACAAGGGGAACACTGCACGGCTCAACATCAGGAGCGATGTGCCTTGGGGTTGCCTCCTCTCGGGAGACTTACTCGGTTTGTGTTGAGCAAAGCATCCGGCAGGCTGGACCACATGCCAAAGAGCATGGCATTAGGATGGGAGGAAGGCTCAGCGGGTAGAGGAGTTTTGGGGACTCAAATCCAGGTTTGACCCCAAGACTCACACTCCCAACGGGTACAGTTCACGACCTCTCTTGGGTGAATGATGTAGATGCTATCCGGCGAATAATGGGGGGGCAGCGAACAAGGAAGAGCAAAGAAGAACCCATGTAGTTGAATCGGGGTGCGAGAGGAGAATGTCAAGGTGCCACGGACTGCTGAAAGCACAGAGACCCATCTGTGTTGGAAGAAGTCAGGCCGGCGTGCTCCTTAGAGGCGAGGAAGGCAAGATTTTGGCTTACATACTCTGGACATGTTGTCAGGAGAGACCCGTCCCTGGAGAAGGACCTCGTGTTTGGTCAAGAGGAGGGGCAGCAAAGGAGGAGAAGGCCCTGGAGGAGATGGACGGGCACAGGGACGATTGTCAGGATGGCTTGTGAGGATGGTGCAGGGCCGGGCGGTGTTTCTTCTGTTGTGCAGGTTGTGACAGACACCCCCCCACCCCCCACCCCCGTCGTCGGTCAGTGGTGGCTGCCTGCTGCTGTGAAACCGGAAGTCCTGCCGTCAGTATTTCAAACACCAGCGGGATCGCTCAGGATGGGGAGGTCCCAACGGAGCTCCCAGACTAAGACAGGCTAGGGCTGGCAGTGGACTGGGGGGAAAACTGCGTGGCCCCCAAGAAACAGTGTCCAATATGTCGCCCATCCCGATGATGGTGCATGGCTGGCCACGCTGTGTTCTGACCCTAAGCGGGTGGTGACTAATGGCAGCGAGCCGCAGACGTAGAAACACCCAGCGGTCACCAGCTCTGCTTCTCTGGGGACCCCTGGGTAGGACAGATAGCAGATGGCCCCTTATCTTCACCCTGGAACGGAGGGTTCGTTTCAAGAGTCTCACCCTCGGGGGCCCCCCTTGCGGTGGGCTCTGCCGCCTCTCCCTGGCCCTGCCCTTCCAGCGGTCTCCCTCTGACAGTGGCCGCCTTGAAGTCATTTTCCACCCGCCGTGGGTGCAGCCCCCTCCCCCTGGGAGAAGCCTGTGCGGGGTCGAGGGGTCGGGGCATCCCAGGCTCACTTCTCGATGGTGTAGGTGTAATTGTCCTGCAGCACCACGGGGTCCAGGACGCCTTTGGAGCAGGCAGAGAAGTTGCTGCAGGCAAGGAGAAAGGGTGAGAAACTCCAGCCCCGAGAGAAACCCCCAGACGCCTCACAGGGCGCGGCTTTGACGGAACAGAAATGTGGTTCCTTGTATAGAACTCGAGCCTGGGGCGCTGGCTCTGTCAGCTCTGGGGAAGGTCCTTGTCTGCCGCGGGGCCATGTTCCTTGGGGGCAGGGGTCCTCAAGCTTTTTAAACAGGGGGCCAGCTCACTGTCCCTCAGACCCGTTGGAGGGCCGGACTATAATAAAAAAAAACACCTATGGACAAATTCCCATGCACACTGCACATATCTTATTTTGAAGTGAAAAAACAAACAGGGCAGAAACACCCGGCGGGCTGGATAAATGTCCTCGGTGGGCCGCATGTGGCCTGCGGGCTGTAGTTTGGGGACGCCTGCTCTAGGGTGTTCTGTTACACACACACGTGCTTGCTTCTGAGCCTGACCTGCTCACCTACTCAAAGGCGAGTGGTTGACACCCCCCCCCTTAGGTCCTCATTTTTCCCCTCCCTGCCCCCCCCCCCACCCCCTATTGTGCCTATAGGGCCCGGTGAACTTAACAAAGGACTACTATGCTCAGGTGGGATTTGGTCTAGCGCCCCATCCCGGCGGAGCCTAGACCCACTGCTGCTGCCCAGTCAGACTCTGACCCTGAGGGCAGCGGAGAACTGCTCCAGAGGGTTTCCCAGGCTCCAAACATTTGCCGCGGCAGCAGACCACCACGCCTTTTGCCCGGGGACTAGCTGGTAGGTTTCCAATTGCCCACTTTCAGTCCGCGGCCGAGTGCCTCACCACCATGCCAGCGGCAGGCTGACCACGCATATGTGGCGTGGGGGCAGGTGTGGTGAACAGAGTCCAATCTATTGCATGGAGACTGGGGAATGGGAACCCCTTGCAAAGGCTGAGCAAGTGGGCCACGCCCCAGTTAGGTCCCTCTGCATCCCACAATGCATGCCGACGCTGGTCCTGTGTTTGGGGGGCTGCTTTGGGCAGGAGCCCTGGACACACCCGGCCTATACTCTGGCCCTGGCCTGGCAGGCCCAAAGCCGGGGGTCCTGCAGCTTGGTGTCAGCAAGAATAAACCCCCTTGTCCCCTCCTGTGGACATTCCCATGGACCCCAGGGGCACAGTCCTCAAGTCCGAGGTCAGCGGTTGGCTCATAGGCCTGGGGCGAAGGCTGTGGTGTTCAGCTTCTGCGTCCTGGGAAACCCTAGGGGGCACTTCTGCCCTGTCCCCTGGAGAGGGGAGCGACAAGTCGGAACTGAGTTGCTGGCCAAGGAGGGGACTGGAGGGGACTGGCAGAAGGCCAGGGAAGCTCATTGGCCATGTTGGGGATGACAACAGGAGATGGTTGTGGCACTGGGCGGGCCATGAAGCTCTCCCCCTGCCACCGTGACCAGAGTCAGAAGAAAGGAAGGAAGGCCGTCCCATCTGGAGAGTGACAGGAGACTTGGTGTCGCATGGGGGTGGGGGGTGAGGAAAGGGGGAGGGAGAGGCTTCCCCCCACACTAGACACCTGGCAGGTCTGAGGTTCTGTGACCATCAGGTGTGACTTCGGTGGCGGAGAAAGCAGTTAACCGGGCTCCAGTGGAGTCGAAGGCGCCCATGCTCATGTCGGCCACCAGGTGGCGACAAACCAGGTGCCCCTCCCCACAGGGTGGCGGTACACAAGGGAGTGCGGGTGGCACCTTGGGATCCGATTGGGCCCCAAAAGGGAAATGGTGTTTCTGGTACATGCCACCGCCTGGGTGACCCTGAGCACACGCCACGTGCAGGGAGCCGGACCAGGACCAGGAGCCGGACCAGGACAAGGGCCGCCTGACCCAGCTCAGGGTGGGAGGAGGGTGCTGTTGTTACATGGGGCAGTCTGTTTGCACCCTTCTCCTTTTTCCAACCTTCCCTCCCTTTCTCTCTCCCTCCTTCCCTCCCTTCCTTCTATTCTTTAAAATAAATGTTGTTTAAACTCGATCAATGTGCCACAGAAGAATTGACCCCGGGGTCCATTTTCCTCTTCCTCCTCCGGAACCCTTCAGATCAGCATTCAGGTCTGAGGGTCAGGGACCTGGAGTGGCTTCTTTCCATGCGTCCTTCCCCTCTCCTCCCCTCTCTTTCCTGTCCTACTGGAAGTTTCCCCCACTTCCCGCCCACGCTAGCTTGTCTTGTGAAACTATTCTTGCTGGTGTGGGCTGTTGTCAGTTGCTATGGCGTCCACTCTGACTCTGTGACCCCATGTGTGCAGGTGCCACGGCTCCATAAGGGTTCAAGGCGGGGACATTTGGGAAGCAGACTACCAGGCCTGTCCTTGCAGGTGCCTCCGGGCGAATTGGAACTGGCTAACTTTTTGGCTGGTGGTTGGGCACGTAAAGTTTGCATCACCCAGCCACTTTCGCACTGATTCTGGGCACCAATCTGCCGCTGCTGAGATATGTGACTAGATTTCCTCTCCACCCTCTTCATGGCATGGGCTTCTTGCTTCTTGGTTTAAAAAACCTTGCTCACATATTTTTCTATATATAAGGGAGCTTCATAAAGCATGTGGGGAAAATGGAATTCAAGGATGGTGGGATGTCCCCACAAACTTTCTGAAGCTCCCGTGAACAATATATGAACAAAGCTTTCCTGTTCTGAAAAAATGAATGCTGGTAGGATCCTAGATCACCATCTAGGTGTGTGCTTGCCCTGGTGCAGTGCAAGGCTGGAGTTGGCACCAACTAGCTCCTGGGAGCTGGCAGTTCAATCTTTAGGAATTTTGTGGCTGACTGACACCTTATGCTTCTAGCATAAAATTAGCTCAATCCAACTCAACCCAAGTAAACCTAACCCAATCCAACCCAACCCATCCGATACAATTCAACTCAATCCAACCCAACACACCACGATCCAGCCCAAACCAACATAACACAATACAACTGAAGTAAACCCAATCTAATCCAATCCAACACAACTCAACCAACCCAAACCAACCCAATCCAATCCAACACAATGCAACACAAACCAACACAAACCAGCACAACACAGCACAATACAACACAACACAATCCAACACAAACCAACATAACACAATACAACTCAACCCAGCTCAATTCAAGTAAACCCATTCTGATCCAATGCAACCCAACCCAACCCAACCCAATGAAATACAACTCAACCCAATCCAACCGAACACATCACGATCCAGCCCAAAGCAAGACAACATAACACAATACACAATACAACTCAACACAACTCAACCTAAGCAAGCCCAACTCAACCCAACCCAACCCAACCCAACCAAATACAATACAACTCAACTCAACCCAATCCAACACAACACAACATGATCCAGCCCAAACCAACATGACACAATACAACTCAACCCAACTCAAGCAAACCCAACCCAATCCAATCAACACAACACAAACCAACATAACTCAACCCAAGTAAACCCAAACCAATCCAACCCAAACCAACCCAGTGTAACACAGCACAACACAACACAACTCAACCCACGTAATCCCAACCCAGACCAAGTGAAACCAACCCAAATAAGCCTAACCCAAGCAAACCCAAGTAAAACCAACCCAGTCCAACCCAAATAAGCCTAACCCAAACCAACCCAAGCTCACTGTTCTCTAGTCCCCACTCTACGGATATGCCATGCCACCGCTCAGACCTTTTCGAAGCAGTGACATTCACTTTTTATGTCATGGCACCTGCTACTTCTTAGCTGCCCATGGGGATTGCTAATTTGGAATATGACTGACCGGAGCACACCTGAATTGGGACTAGAGGAATCGGAGCTGGCCGTTACACATTCGCCAGCACATCTGCCTGAATGGAGAGGACATAGCAACATGGACGGTCTGCTCTCTAGGGTAGCCGTGGGTAAAATCCGCTGCCACTTAGTCTGTTCTAATGCGCGGCTGTAGATGCTGCGGGGCAACTGATTTTAGACATTTAAGCGAGAAAGGAGAAAAAAAAAAAACCTCAACAATTGTAATCAACATGAGGAATTAGGAGATGAAAAAGAGAGTACACCGTTAGGCAAAGAAATGTGAGTGGCGCCAATGTGAGTGGCGGAAGGTGAACAAATGTGCTACAGACTTAAATTCAAAGTCTTGCTACTAATTATTTACCTTTCATTATGAAGATGCTGGGCTGCTAGCACCAAGGTCAGCAGTTTGGAACTACCAACCGTTCTATGGGAGAAAGATGAGACTCTCTACTCCCATAAAGAGGTAGTCTTGGAAAGCCATAGGGCAGTTCTACCGTCCTACAGTGTCGCTATGAATCCCAGTGTGTTCTGATGGAGATGTTGAACAAACAGAAATGTAGATAGAATAACTGATACTCTTGTCTATGTATCCAGCACTCAATCCCATCTACACACTCCAAATTCTCTTGCTCCAGTATAGAGTCTCATCCAATCCCATCCATCTATACACTCTCAATTTCTTCTCCTCCAATGTTCTCCCCCTCTCATCCAATCCCATCCACCTCCAGATCCTCACAATCCCTTCTCTTCCAATATCCTCACATGCTCACCCAATCCCATCCATCCACACACCCTTACACGCCACTCCTCCAATATCTTTCCACTCTCACTCAATCCCATCCACCTCCACATGTCTCCTCCTACATTGGACACACTTACTTCTGAACGATGATCTTCTTGCCCAGGTCACATCCAATCGAAATGAGCGCCGTCTACAGAGAAGAGAAAGACAAACTCTGACCCAGGAGGCTCCCTGGGAGCCCAGCCACAAGGAAGGCCCATGTGAGGGTCAGTGTTTTCTTTACACTGAGTTGGAATCCGTACTGAAGGCTGCAATCTTTGATTTTCTTTTTAATTTTTTTGTTGTAATCCTTAATTTTCATCAGCAGGTACTTCAAGTCCTCATTTTCAGCAAGTGAAGTTATGTCATCTGCATATTGCAGGTTGCTAATAAGCCTCCCTTCAATCCTGTTGCTGAATGCGTCTGCATATGAGGGGGTACCTCCCCAAACTCTGGATTTGTTAATTTCCAAAGCTATGTATTTAATTTTTTTTTAACAAAGCAACCTTATTACCTTCAAAGTACTCTCTATGACACTTAATACATTTGTCAAATCTTCTATTCCATTCTTGGAAACATTTGTCAAACTCATCTGTTTGGATGGCTGACAGTACCTCCCTTTTTTTTTTCTTCATCTTTTCTACATCATCAATCGCTGTCCTTTCATGTTCCTCTTCATTTGAGGAAACAAAAAGAAGTTGCACGGGGTGAGGTCAGGTGAGTACAACTGGTGTACTGAGATGGCTGCGTGAGCAGGTGCACTGTTGCGGTGGGAAAACCAGTCCCCCGTCTGCCACAAGCCAGGTCTATTTCGAAGCACAGTGATATGCAATATTTTCAGAACCTCTAAATAGAACTCTTGATTAACAGTCTGACCTGGTGGAATGAACTCCAAATGCTCTACGAGAAGACATTTTTGTCTGTTTGGGACGATGACGGCTATTAAGAACAAGGTTTGTCATCAATCAACATTTCCCCTGTTTTGAAAAGATAAAGTCACTTCTTTTTATTTATTTAAGTCATTTCTACCGTTGAGTTTTCCCCATATCTTTATTTATTTAAGTCATTTCTACTGTTGAGCTTTTCCCATAGTGCTGCCCTTGTAAGCGGTGTTCAACGTCACAACAGTGTCTGCGGTGTGTTTCCTCCAGGAGCAAACAAAACTCCACAGCGCGCACTGTTCCCTTAAATCAAAAACCGAGGTTCAAGCAAAACGGCTCTGACGAAGACATTCACTGTGAGCAGAGAGATCCTTCCCAGGTGACGTCACTGTGTACACCAACTCAGAGCAAGTTGCTCGATGCTCACCTAGCAGGAAAATGTGAACTATGAAAGTTCTTCTCCACCCAGTAAAATTCCATTTTGGGGGGTTACCCCCTTGTATTCCCAAAATGAGTTACCATCTCGGAAACTCAGAGTGACCCTGTCCTGTAGGGAGGTGCCTCTATGACAGTGAAGGTCTTACTTTGTTTGTCTTGTTTTTCTTTTTCAGTGCAGCCTGGACTTCCTCCTTTAATGCCACTGGTTCTTGACCACATTTGACCTCCTGAAATGGCGGAACATTGGCCAGTTCCTTTTGGTACGGAGATGCAGCATATTCCTCCCACCTTCTTGTGATGCTCCCTCCATCCTTCAATCGTTTGCCCGCAGAATCCTTTAATTTGCAACTCCATTGCAGCCTCCAGTTCAGATCCTGAACGAGGAGTTGGCCAGCCCCTCAAAGGAAGCTGGCCTTGGTCTGCCACCATTTTCCTTTCATGACTTGGACCGGAGGCCAGTCAACATGGGACGTACCATTGGCTGGAAGTCCATGCAGGAGATTTCCTTGTTGGCCATGTCCACAGTGACAGAGGATAACGTGGGCCGTTTAATGCTGCAAAGGAGACGAGAGCGTGTAAGACTGGAGAGAAGCGTCACAGTAAGAAGACTTGGCTTCATTCACTTATTCATTCACTCACTCATTCACTTTAAGATATTGACTGACAGGACCTAATGCCGGGGGTTTAAGTGGAGAGAAAATGTTTTGAGAAGGATGAGGGCAATGAATGTACAAATGCGCTTTACACAATGGATGTGTGTATGGATTGTGATAAGAGTTGTATGAGCCCCTAATAAAATGATTTTTTAAAAAATAAATAAAATATTGACTGAGGACGCTAATCTGAGGATAGGCGCATACTCTGATCTTCCATCCTTGAGTTTTTACCGCTAAGTAAGCTCTATTAATTAGCATGTCATTATTCCAAAGAACATCTGCTGACATCTTATTTTCCCTTAATTAAAAAGAAACAGTTTTATTGGCATATAACTCACAAATCATACAATTCAATAGTTCAGTCGCATTAGGAAGAGTTGTGCAATCATCACCCCAATCAATGGCATCTCACTTTTATTACCACTGAGCAACATATCATGATTTTGATTGATTCTTTCACTAGTTTCTATAGCCTCTGAAACTTGTTCTTGAGTGTAGAGGTACTGAAGTGAATGGGAGAAATGATGCAGTAAAAGAGCTGAGCATAGTTTCCAAGGGCAGCTCAAGAAGACAAAGTAAAGTATTGTAATGAGACATGCAAAGACCTGGCATTAGAAAACCAAATGAGAAGAAGGTGCTCAGTATTTCTCAAGCTGAAAGAACTGAAGAAAGTAAAAAACAACAACCCTTAAGCTCTGAGTTGCAATGTGGAAGGATTCTACGTGCAAAATATCGAATGATGCAGAAAGCATCACAAGAAGATAGAAAGGCAAGGGAACAACAAGTGATCTGAAATCGCTGGCAAGGAGGGTGTGAGAGGCCTGGTAGGGATTGATCAAGGGCAATGTAACTCAGAGAAATTACTGAAACCCAAATGAAGGCTAAGCATGATAGTGGGACAAGAGGAAAGTATAAGGAAATAGAGAAAAGAAATAGGAGGCAAAGGGCATTTATAGAAGTCTAAATACAGTCATATACATATATAAATATATTTATATATGATGATGGGGAAATAGATCGTGCATATATTTATAGGTTTAGTATTAAGGCAACAGATGGACACTGGGTCTCCACTCAAGTACT
>NW_022111359.1:6154389-6155985 GCF_000313985.2 Echinops telfairi | reverse complement strand
TCTCGCAGAGAGGCTGGTGGGTTCGAATAGCTGACCTTGTGGTTAGCTGTCAAACACATAACCTACTGTGCCATCAGGACTTCCTATGTATTACTGTATAGTAATTCTTACTTCTGGTTCCCTTTTAAGATAACAAATTGGAACTGCCTGCTATTTAGTTCCTAATAAAGGTGAGGTGATGCTTGAGGAACAGTCCAAGTTCATGGAATGTGCACTGTTCAAATATATCTTTGGATCAAAGGACACCACGTGAAATATCCCTGGACCTAAATGACTACTACAACACCAGGTCCTTTAAATAACAGTCTCGGCGAAGAATATTGGAAGTACCACGGACTGCCGGAAGAAGGAACCAATCAGTCTTGGAAGAAGGACAGAGTGTGCCCTAGACATGAGGACGGTGAGAGTTTGGAGGGGCCCACTTCTGGGGAAGGATGGCACATTGGGTAAAACACAAGGTCATCAGATTAGAGGAGATGGGTTTGACCCATTGGCTGCAACAATCACGAATGTGAGCACAGTGCAGGATCCAGCAGCATTCTCTTCTCTTGTCTGTAAGTTAGGACTGACGGACAGACCCTGGCAGCAATCTTACGTAAGTCGGATCACCAGGCTCACGACATTGTGGTCCTGCTGGGTCTCTGTGAACCAGCAACCTTTTGGTTAGTAACTGAGCATAAAACTACATCACCAAATGTCCTGGTGGGAGAGAGTGCAAAATCATCTCCAGTGAGGACCCTGGCTCAGTGGTCTTTTTTTTTCCCCCCTGCCTACTGAGTCTGTCAGATCCTAAAAGTAGCATCTTAAAATCTCCCCAGGTGATTGCTTTATCCAAGATCTCCACGTGTGTCCAGGCGTTATTTGCCTTGCGTATTTGCCATGTTGCTTGGAGCATCGAGATTTCTATTTGTACAGAGGTACAAGACAAGCACGCTTGGCTTTGAAAGGATATCTTGTAATCACATTGCCATGGCTGTTCTTTTGTTTGTGTTTGTGTTGGATTGCCTGATGAGATTTTCTCGAATATCTTTAGCCATCCTGTTACTCCCCACTTTTGCCAATTAATGTCACATGTGTTCTTCCCCCCTCCCTCTCTCCCTCCCTCCCTTTCCTCAGCCTAGGAGTCTTATCTTTTCACTGGAGAATCCAGCCTTCTTGCACATGTGTTCTCGTAACTGACTGTGGTAGTTCCATAATTTCATGTCCACTTGAAGATTGTATATAAAAGTGTGGGGGTGGGGTTTAGCCTGTCAATCAGGTCGCAAACTGATGACCTCACTTGGAGGTGCCGATGGAGCCAATACTGCTCTCTGGAGGCTGGCCTCTCTCTTTGTCTCTGCCTTGACCCTCCTGCTTGCTGGCCACCCTGAGACAGGCTGGAGCCCTGCCATGTTTTCTGGTCACTGTTGTGACGTTGAGCCCATGGTTGCAGCCACTGTGCCCATCCAGCCCGTTGAGCGTCTTCCTCTTTCTTTCACGGCTCTTCTGCTTTACCAAGCATGATGCTCTTCCTTCTCCAGGGACTGGTCTCTCCTGACCACATGTCCAAAGTCCATGAGGCGACGTGTCTCCGGCCTTGCCTCTCAGGAGCAGGCA
>NW_022111359.1:6142075-6152951 GCF_000313985.2 Echinops telfairi | reverse complement strand
CAGCCTCAGTTTCCCTAGCAAGCTCAGGCCTCACACACTCCCCGGGTTGG
The DNA here is from genome assembly GCF_000313985.2 of Echinops telfairi. Lineage (NCBI taxonomy): Eukaryota > Metazoa > Chordata > Mammalia > Afrosoricida > Tenrecidae > Echinops > Echinops telfairi. The sequence continues at coordinate 6,152,901 of NW_022111359.1, read as the reverse complement.
ACTCCATCCTGCTAGTGGACCATAGCTTCCCTCTTGTATCTTCTCAAGGGGAGCCAGGGTATCTCCAGAGAGAGGGCTTGGCGAGGAAGAGGAGGGGCAGCAGCCTGAACCCACCCAGTAGCTCCTTCGAGACAGGGCACTGCTGCTCTGTCCCGAGGGGTCGTTCTGAGTCAACACCGCCGCACCCCTCCACCAGACCCCGCAGCGTTTGAACCTGGGCTGGGAGGGGGAGGGGAGGCCCTGGCCCTGCGCTGGGCTGGGCTGGGCGTGGAGGGGCACCGAAGCTCACCACTTGAAAGACGAAATTCCCATCCATGGTGTAGTTCTTCTCCCTGATGTCCACCTCCAGGCCCAAGGAGTGCGGGTTGCTCACGGTGACCTAGGGCGGGGGGGACGGGGGGAGAAGTACACCCCCAATCAGAGATTGACCTGTGTCTCCCACAGCTGTGCGTCCATCTGACTGGACCGTGATTCTTAGGGGTGCAGCAGCTACGGTGTCTTGGGAGAAGTGTGCCCCGTGTGGTCCTGAGAGGCAAGGATGGCTGAGACTCCGTCTTACGTCATTTGGACATGTTGTCAAGAGAGACCAGTCCCTGGAGAAGGCCGCCGGCTTGGTAACATAGAGGGTCAACGAAAAAGAGGAGGCCCTGGACAAGATGGACGGACACCGTGGCTGCAGCACAGGAGCCCTGGTGAGGATGGCGCAGGGCCAGGCCGGGCTTCGGTCGGGTGTGCCGGGGGCCACGATGGGTCAGAACTGACTTCAGTGGCACCTCACCACCAACACCACGAGTGTTGCTTCATCTCTTGGCTGCTGCTTCCAGGAGCATCGATTGTGGGATTGGTGGGAGGGCTCGGGGGCAGCTCAGAAGGCTGGAGAACAAGCCAGCCAACGGATTCATGGTCGCCATGGGCTGGGGGCCACTTCCTGTCTGTCAGTTTGTCACCCTGAGGTGGCCCGCAGGCTGCTCGGAGGCTGGAAACAGTACGGCTGGTGTTCCAGACACCAGCAGGGTCAGCTGTGCTTCCAGACTAGGATAGGCCGGCAAGAAAGGCCGGGCAGCCGACTTCCAAAATTAGCCATTGGAAGTTATCCTTGGGGGTGGGGGAATCACAACACAACATCGATCAAGTGCTGCCAGGTGAGTCCCCCATGGGGAAAGGGCTTCCAATGACCCAGTGTTCTCAGCCAGGGCGTGGCGCTTGGAGCCCACCAGGCATCACGAGAGAACACGGGGCTGAGTGGTGTTCCCTCCTGTGGGACAGCGCTGCTGCGATCCCCGAATTTCTGCTTGGGGGGTGGGACAGGCTTTTGGAAAGAGCGACGGGCGTGCAGCGTTGTGCCTGCGCTGCGTTGACCCAGAAGAGGGGAAAGCGCACAGCAAGAACGGATTCCAGTGGCCGGGGAGGCAAAGATTCGACTGTCTGTGGGCTTGTGCCACCACCACCCCCAATACCCGCCAACAAAAAGACACACTTACTAGTGGAACTGGGGGTCTGCGCAACTGGGGTATCACAATCGCGAACAACTCCAAGCGGCTTTTCATGTCCATGGTAAACATCTTGCCCGCAAAGTGCCCGGAGATGTATTCTATCTGCTCAGAAACACAGAAAGGGCCGGGCAGGCAGGCGGCCGAGTTTCCCCGAGGGCATGGTCAACGGGTAGGAAGCGTGAGTGGCTTCCTAGAGATGTGACTTCCTTTTTCTGTCCCATCTCTCCCCCACCCCCTTTTGTCCCTTCTTTTAATGTTTCTCTCTTTTTTTAAAATTTTATTTTTTAAAATCATTTTATTGGGGGCTCGTACAATTCTTATCACAATCCATCCATCCATCCATTGGGTCAAGCACATTTGTACATATGTTGCCAGCATCCTTCTCAAAACATTTGCCTTCTACTTGAGCCCTTGGTATCAGCTCCTCATTTCCCCCCTCCCTCCCCGCTCCCCTCTGCCCCATGGACCCTTGATAACTTATAAATTATTTTAAAACAAACGCACAAAACACGTTTTATCGGCACTTCACCCATGTATCCTACCGTTCAAGAGTTCCACCATGTCAAGACTTGGACAATCTTTACCACAATCGATTTCAGAACCTTTTCTTTTACCCCTGTACTCGTTGCTGTTCATGCAAACTTTTTTTCCCTTCTCTTTTTTCAATTTGGGGGAAACATACACGACAAAGCTGTCACCAGTTCATTCCGTGTCTGTTTCTGCTGTTTGTGCTGTTCCTCTCAAGTGGACTCGGCGCCGGAGGGGGCCTTACGAGGGTTACTGCTGTTTCCCTTTGCTCCTTGCTGGACCGTCATCCCACTAGCCTCTGCGCCCAGCAGGCTCCTCTGCATCGCCCCCTTGACTGCTCCTCCCTCCCTCTCTCCTTCCCCTTCCTCTGGAAGGTCCTTAACCCGACTCTTCCCGGGTTGGCCTTGTTGGTGTTTCTTTGGAGCATACACACCCAAAGGTGTGTCTGAAGATGGCCTGGCTTAGTCTTGGCATTCTTGAAGACTGGACACACACACACACATACACACGCTTTCTCTCCATCTCAAGGCAGCAGAAAAGCCCAGGTTGTCGAGCCTGGGAAACCACGGTTTGGACAAACCACCTGGCACAGTCGAACCAGTTCAGGGCAGCGCCGTTCACAGCAGCAAGAAGACAGAGGCAACCACAATGTCCATCAGCTGAAGCATGGAGAAAGAAACTCTGATCCGTACACACAAGGGAAAACTGCCTCCCTTTTTAAGAAATGACGACCTCCTGGCATGGATGGGCCTGGAGAGCATCGTGCGGAGTGAAACTGTTGAGTGTCATCGAGTTGGCTCGCACTCATAGTGTTCCCAGCCAGCTTGGCAGAACGAAACAGTGCCTCATCCTGGGTCATCCTCACAGTTGTTCCTGCCCATTGTTGCAGCCCCTATGCCCATCTATCTCGTCAAAGGTCTTCCTCTCTTTTGCTGCCCCTCGACTTTACCAAGCATGATGCCCTTTCCCAGGGACTGGTGTCCGAAAGCATGTGAGACTCAGTCTTACCATCTTTGCCTCTAAGGAACATTCGGTTCTCAATGTACTTCTGCCAAGACAGATTTGATTGGTTTTCTTTGTTGTTGGTGGTGGTGGTAGCCTATGGTACTTTCTATTCTTCGCTGGCACCACAATTCAAATGCATTGATTCTACTCATAGTTGTAGAATTGAGTAAGCCCACGTCCAGGCAGGTTCCAAGTCCATGGGTCAGGAGTTAAGTTGAAAGCTTCTCCTAATTTGCATAGCTTCAGGGGCCAAGATCAGCAGAAAGAATGCAGTCTGGTGGCTGAAGAGGTGAATGCATCCAAGGTCAGCAGTTTAGAAGGCACTCTGCTGATGCCTCCCAGGAGCAACACGCAGTATGCCAGGCCATTGACTCAAGCACAAAGAGCCAGCTCAAGCCCAATGAGCCATTTGCAGGATCCAGATCCAGCAAAAAGCAAGCAAGCTTTTCCACTGAGTTCACTTCTATTGGAAGCAGCCACACCCGCAAGAAAACTTACTTGCAAGTGATTGCAGTAGGAGTGTGATCTGAGTAAGAGTGTTGCATTCTATCTGAAGCTAAGGATAGCCTGGCTCATCACCGAACCCATGACGTGGTTGACTACGTTGTGTTTGATCGCATCACAGCAAGTTCCTAGGCCTTAACTGCCAAACCACAGAGAGTTAAGGCCCTGGGAGTCAAGTTGACACAAAACTTAACTGTCACAAATACCATTGGTTATTGAGTGTATGCTATCTCCTAGAATGGTAGTTTTGTTTTGGTACAGTGACTGTGTATTCCTGCCATTTTCTGTTGATGATGCCTGTGTTATTCTGGAGCTCCGGTGGCATAGTAAGGTCAGCAGTTGGGAATCACTGTCACTCCTTGAGAGAAAAATAAGGCTTTCTACTCCTGTAAAGAGCGACAGTCTTGGAAACCTCACCAGGGCCGTTCTAGTCTGGCCTGTAGGGTCGCGATGAGTTCCTTGCTCGGGAAAATACCTCGCAGAGTTTTTAGTATGTTGCTCATATTTCTTCATTGGGGAATTCCCGGGAGCCAGGCAATTGGCAAGTGATGAATCTATTCAATCTGCTAATAGTTTAGATCACACCTCCTTGGTCCTTATGGTCTGAATTTTTTAAAAATTAGATAAAAAACAGCCAACTGTTGGACATGAAGGAGAGGTTCCAAGATGCAGAAGAGAGACAGAACTGACATGATGTGTGCACGTTTAAAGGCTTCTTCCAGCCAGCTAGGAGATGTTGTTCACCTTTATTTGTCAGCAAGGTGGTAGTTGTTGGAGTTTCCATTCCTAATTGAGCTGTTTTCAAACTTTTTTTTGGAGGGGAGGGGGAGTTAATACAGCTATCATATCTTTCTGTAGTTCGATCGCATCCAGCAGCATGGTACAATCACCACCACAATCAGTTTCCAAACATTCCTTTCCCTCCTGCACTCCTTGACCTCGGCTCCCTTTGATGCCCCACCACCACTGTTCCCCAACCCCTGAAACCCTTCTTCTACTTGCTGTCCCTGTTGGTTCATCAATGGGTCCTGGGTGCTGATGGGTCAGTCTTCTCATGGCGCTGTTGCCTTTGCCATATTGGTCTCCCTGCCGAAAGCTAGTGTTCAGAGGCTGGCACTGCCAGGGGGAAGAGGTGTGCTCCATGAGTTGGCAGAAAACCCCTCTGTGTGAGGCCATTTGGAGAGTGATGAGCGGCCGGTGGGAGCCGGAGGGCTGTGAATCCCTTAGGAGCTCTGAGGAGGCATCAGTCAGGGTATCCCGAAATCAAGGCAGCCAGAAGGAAGAAACCGATCTTAACTGGGGCAACTCAGAAGGAGCAGAGCCGAGGAGGAAGGGAGCCCGTCTGATTGTAAGTGAGCTTATCTGACGCATAGGATCTGCTGCACGTAGGACCTGTGGGCACGAGGAGCTCCAAAAATAATAACACCCAAAGCTCCAAACAGAGTTGTACATTTAAAATGCACGTTAAAATAATTAATTTGGAATCGCATAAATGGGTGCATGCTCTCTGTGAGATGTTAAAATACGACAGGCAGGGGTGTGTTTCCTTTCTCACTGCCCGTAGGGCCCCCCCTCCCCCCCAGGCAACCACTATTATTGGTTTGGACTATTGTCTATTTTCTGCCACATCTCTACATTGTGCACCTGTTTTTCAAAAAGAAAATACCTCCCAGGGCAGTGGGGTGTGTGTGGGGGGAGGGGCGTGTTTGGCAGAAAAGAATTAAAATGGTGGGGGGCATTATTTCTGTAAGACACCTCAGAGCAGTGATCTTCACGGTGCCCTTCACCACAGTCAGAGGTGGAGACACTCCCAAAGGCCCACCTATAGGTGGTGGGCAAGCCTCACAGGTGTGGGGTAAGACCCACAGATGGTAGGTAAATCCTGCAGGTGAGGGAGACCTTGGTATAGTCTGTCCGCACAGGGAAGACCACAGGACCAGAGAGAGAAGTGAAGCCCAGGTGACACAGATGGGTCTCAAGGTCGCAAATGTCGTCTGGGCTCTCAGACAGGAAAAAGGCAGGAGGGGTGAATGGAAGGAAGGAAGGGAGGGAGGGAGCAGTGTTGCCTGGGGGCGGGGCACGCAGTTTCTGGCGTGGGGGTGTGGGGTTCTTCATGGGCAGGGCCACACACCTGGCAAGAGTCCACTTCGAGCCTGGGGTCCATGAATATCTCCTGGATGTTTAATTCACATTGCAAAAGGTCAACGGCGGACGATGCCCTGTTCAGGGTCAGGACGAAGATCTGAAGTAGTCCCTGGTCCGTGAATGTCAGGACCTTGTCTTCAGACCAGGTAACTGTGTTTGTAATCTGAGCGAGAGGGAGGGCCACAGAGCAAGCAGGAGAAAAGGGGGGACAGGGAAGGGAGGACGGAGGGAAAGTAGAAGAAAGAGAGAGGGAGAGAACAATTTCTAAGACTTGGAATGAAAACCAAACCTGCTGCCATTGAGCCGATGCTGACTCATAAACAGCCTCCATGACAGGGCAGAACTGGCCCTGTGAGCTCCCGAAGCCCAGTGGTTACACCACGTTGGGGGCTGCGATCCACATGGTCAGCAGTTCGAGACCACAAGAAGCACCAAGGGAGAAAGAATGGACTTTCTACTCCTGCAGTCACAGTCACAGTCTCGGAAAACTGCAGGGGGGGGGGTAACGGTGAGCCAGCATGGACTCAGCGGCAGTGAGTGAGAAACTTGACAAGAGTAGACAGCCTCGGCTTTCTTCCGTGGAGCAGCTGGTGGTTTAGAACCGCTGACCTTGTGGTTAGCAGCCCAGCGTGTAACCGCTACTCCATCGATCATGCTAACTCTTGCTCCCCTCCCTGAAACCCCCCTGCCCCCCGCCCCCATTCAGATGGTATGGTATGGTATCTCAGGAGGAATTTTTAAGGAGAGGCATGAGAGCGCTCGGTGTGACCTTAAAAGACCTTACCAGTGTTTTGCTTATTTCCTTAGAGAGGATGCTGGCCCACTGGCCCACAGGGTTTGCAAGGAGGCTTAGGAGCGAGACAGTTCAGTACGGGGCTACCTCACCTGAGAAAAGGTGGGTGGTGGGCACCCGCCCCGTGGCCCAGGTGGCCCTGCCTCTGTCGAGGCAGCAGTGTGGGCAACCCCACGGGGGTGGTCCGTCCTCCTCAGCCACGTGGGGCCGGGAAGCGTCAGGAACCTGAAGGCTTGTTGGGCAGAATCAGGAGCTCCCCGGAGAGTCCGCTGGACACTATGGCCCCTCCCCACTGAGGACACGTGTCAGGACGCTAGTTAGGACCCTCTCTCACGGGCCCCGCACCCAGCGGGCCTGTCCTTTGCCCCTTCCCGGCCAGGGCACCTCACCAGCAGCTGCCACCACTGTTTAGCTGTCCGACTCTCTGGACTCAAACAGACGAGGAGGAAAGGCCTGGCAGCTGACTTTTGCCAATGACCATCCTGTCCAGGTCCGATCCGGTCTCAGGATGGCATGAGAGGGGGCGGCAGGTTGCTGTGTGGGGTGCAGGCTCCCTAGTGGGAGTAGGCTTGATAACCCCGAGCCATGACAACATTCCACGGCCAGGCAGCTTCCGGGAGGTGGGTGCAGGGGTGGGGCGGGGGGAGAATGCTTAAGGAGGCGTGTGCAGACCCAGGCATCTATGTTCCCTCAGCCACTGACGGTGGACGAGCACTAGCTATAAAGCTGGGCCCGCGGAGCTAGGAGAGCCGCCACAAGTGGACGTGAGCGACGGGGACCACATGGACCGCAGGGACGATGACGGGACATTGCCTGGCCCTGTGCCGCCCTCCTAACCACCCAGACCTGCGTCCCCAACAGCTCGGTGACCATCTGACCCTCTGAGTCGCTGGGTTGTCGTGGGCTGATCTGGGAGAAGTGGATGGCCGCTGAAGCCCCGCCCACCGTGGGTAACCCTGGTGTTCTGGGGAGATCATGGTGGTATCACGGCCAGCCTAGCAGCCCCGCTCGAGGCCCTCGGGCGGGGTGGGCATGCAGCGAGGAGGTGAGTAGAAGCGGCCTGGCCCTCTGCCCTGCCCATACAAGGTGCGTCCTTATCTCCGGGTGCCTAGCTTTCCCGTGAGAACCAGTGGGCGGCGAGGGTTTCCGAACGCTGAAGGACTTACGTGGATGATGGAGTCAGACAGGCTCCCCAGACTGCCGTAATACACGCCGTGGTGCTTTGTGAAAATGGCCACCTCATTCTGTTCTGCAAGGACCACAGAAGCAAACAGTCAAGCGCAGTGAGATGCTGACCCGCGCGCATCGCTTTGCGCTTTTGAACCCAGAATAAGGAAGAGGTCATGGGAGAAAGAGAAAGGCCATCTGTCCCCGGAAAGAGGGCTGGTCTCGAAAACTCGTGCGGGCAGGGCTGCCTGGTCCTTTGGGGGTCCCTTGGGGTTGGGATCGAGGTGACCAAAAGGGCGGCCGTTTTGCCGTTGTGCGCTTTTGACGTTGGTCTCCACCAGCTCTCGGCTTCTCGCCGGGAAGCGTGTGTCCCCAGTGGCTCTTCTCTGAGAAGGGCGCGGGTGGAAAATGATTCGGGAAGACGAAAGGAAGTTTGAAGAAAAGTGACCCCAATTCCATCACCTGGACTGAGGGTCAGCAAGCTCTCTCCTGCAAACTCCCTGCCATCGGGTCCATGCTGGTTCATGGCGCCCCTGTGGGTCCCTCACCATGGAGTCGGGTGTGACTCGTGGTCCCCCCACCCCCACCCCCCCGTGGGTTTCTGAGACTGTCACTGTTGGCGGGAGTAGAAAGCCCAGAGAAGCTGCTGGTGGTTTCTAAATGTAGACCACAGCCCAAGGTGTAACCACACCGCCGCCAGGACTCCTGTCTAAGGGCCCAGCAGGTAAATACTTTCAACTTGGTGGGACTGGAGTGCAAACACAGCCCGGACAACAGGGAAACCCGCAGCAGCGCCTGTCGATAAAGCTTTATTGGAAAAGCAGGCGGGTGGGCCGGATTTGGGGGCTCCTCAGAGGGGCAAAGTCTAGCGAGGAGGACAGGTGACGGGCGGGTGGCGGCTGCGTCTCAGGAAACACGGTGTGCGGTGGAAAAACGCACCGGGAGAGCCACACCGGTGCCATGACACCGTTTAGGAAGAAAGGAGCAGGGAGGGCGGGGGAGGGAACGAGGGATGGAGGAAGTTCTACCCTGTCCTGTGGGGTCTCTGCCACAAGTGGGCAAATCCTCGATGGCAGTGGGTGAGCACCCTGTGTGGGGACCAGTTCCGTGGTTCGTCGTGACTGCCGAATTCACACCAGGGCCCCCGCTTTTAAAGTACTCTGCTGCTAACCACGAGGGTGCAGTGGGAACCCACCATTGCTCGGCAGGACGCCGAGACTCCGCACCTGGCTTTGGTACAAAAAGCAGTTTGGGGCAGTCTACTCTGTACTGCAGGGTGGCTCTGGGCGCGACGCCCCTGGGGCACGGAGGGCCCGCTCGCTTTAAACAGACCAGTGCACCCAGAGACTAAGTTTTGACTTAGCAATTTGGACCACAAGAGAAATACAGATATCCACTGCCACCCCGCCCTCCCTGCCCTAGGTCAAAAGACGCTACAATTTGTTGCACGCTTTGCCTCCAAATTTCAGAGCTGGTCAGCTGTGTTGGGGAAAATCAGCTCCTGGCAGATGGCCCTTTTATTTCCCATCGAACCGAACCCACAAACTAGCAAACAATGGGACAGGCGTCTCCTAGCAACGAAAACCCAAGGGCCCCCGAGTATTCGCCGTCAGTGGCCCGGCTGCCATTTCTGAGTGGAGACCACAGGTCTTCCTTTGGTTCTTTTGCGGGTCTCCAGCCCAGCTGGCCCCAGGGGGTCAAGGGGGGGAAGAGGGGGGGAGCGAGGGCTTCTGGGAAAACACGCACCTACGGCAACGGTGGCGATGGTGATGTTGGCCAAGTCAATGGAATTGTGTATGATTCGCGAGCCCTGGTTCACAGTGATGTCCTTGACCAGCTGGCCTGAGGGAGCAGAGAGTGGACGTGAGAGAAAACCACACAGCTAAGCCCTTCCCACCCGTTGCCTGCCGCAACCCCGCCGCACAGGGTAGGGCTGCCCTGGGGGGTCCGGGGGACAGAGGAAGCCCCTCGAGGAGATGGACGGGCAACGGTGGCAGCAGCCATGGGCCCCGGCATAGCGGCGACGGCGAGGATGACAGGCTTGCTGGTGCCTAAGTGTGGGCACCTGAGGACCCGGAAGAGAGTGGCCAGAGTCTCTCTGCTCAGAATAAGAGAGTCTGGAAGGCCAAGGCTCTGGTGGAGGAAGACCTTCCCATCTGTGGGTGCGAGATGAACCTGGTCACAGTCTGCAGGTGAAAGACCACTCCCCACGGTACTCCCCCATAATAGCGCTACTTTCAAGATAAGTGTGTACAAGCTCATGGTGGGTCGCTCTGCGGCCCCAGGCCCTTATCTATAGGAGCAGACATGTCGCTACTGTACGTCCTGCTCTGGAGGTAATCGGCTCCCCTCTGTCTGCCTCCAGTCCTCGTGGGAGGTTTCTCCCCCAGTGAGGGCAGGAACCTCCAGGGTTAAGCTGCTGCCCACCCACCCTGTTCCGCATGTGATTGGTGGGGTGTGCATGTCCTGAGAATAGATAAGCTTACTGTTAAATGCATTTTGCTCGCTCTCACTCTCTCTCACTTGTTCCTGGCTTCATGGAAGAGGCGAGTGAACGCCCTAAACTCTTTGTCTGTCTCTTTATTTCTTTCAATTGCACAATCGCTCCAAAGGACCCTCTGGGTTGTAAGATTGGTCCTTACGCCTAACAATACTAGTCTTTCTGGAAGCAGACCGCCCTGCCTTTCTCCCACAGAGCCCCTGGGGGTGGGCCCTAACCAGCCCAGCCGGAAACGGCCCGCCACCGGGCGTCCCTGAAGATTGAGACCCAGGCTCCAGGGATGAAGAGGCAGCGCCACTCTGGCCAGCACCCACCCCCTCAGCATTTCTGTGGGGGCACCAGTCCGTGGCACCGATAGCCCGGACAACAATGGTGAGGGGCACCCGATCAGGCAGGGGGCTTCCTTTTGTTCCCGGTAGGGTCACCGTGAGCCAGGACCTCACGGCAACAATACCACAACCTTCCCTATCGTCTAGTTTCCCACCACCCTTCATAGAATGTCAGTTCCCCCTAGGCAGAGTCCCCCACCTGCCCCTTCTAGGGGTGCCCCCCCCACATCTTTTGATGGGATCCCTCTTCAAACATCGGGGGAGTCCGGGGAGACAGGGCACTCGGGTGTTTTGTCTAATGTCGGTTGCCATGATTCTGAGTCCCGGGGACACCCCCCCAACGCCCAGCACCGTGTGCTGAG
>NW_022111359.1:6139423-6141326 GCF_000313985.2 Echinops telfairi | reverse complement strand
CCATTTAACTTTGTTGTTGCTGCTGCTGCTAATGAGCATGGTCCCTGGTGATGCTGTGGGTCAGTGAGGCCCTGGGCTGCTGACCACAAAGCCCATGGCTCAAACCCTCCATGGCTCAAACCCTCCACGGCTCAAACCCTCCACGGCTCAAACCCTCCAGCCACGGTGGAAGAGGAAGAGAAGACCGCTCCCGTACAGATTTACAGCCTCGGAAACCCTCGGCAGGGTTGCTGAAAGTTGGGACCACCTTGAAGGCGGTCGGTTGGGCTTGGGCTGCTGAGACTCAGGATGGCAGAATATCCGCCAGTCCACAGTTGGTCCCCGGGCAGCTCAGGCACGTTGGTTCTGTTCCTCGGTTGAGGCACAGGCCTTTCACCCGCTGTCGGGAATTCTTCCTCCCCCGCTGACATACGCTTGCTTCCTCCTCAACATCCTGACGGATCTCCTGAGCTGCTGGCTGTCCATTTGACCCACAGGGATGGTGCTCAAGGTGGATGAGATTTACCACTGACACAAAGGACCAAAGCGGTGGTTTGCTGTCAGACTTCAGGGGGGATTTGGGTTTGAGGTTAAAAACCACCACCAGACCAGTGTGGTCAAATACAGACAGCAGACAGGGTGGCATGATAACCATACTTAGGAACAGAATGGTGGTGGCTCTAGCTAGATGCTTGGGTGCTAACCAAAAGGGCAGCTGTTCCAATACATCCGTGGGTCTGCAGGAGGGAGCTGAGGCAGCTTGCTTCCGTAAAGACGGACAGTCTTGGAAACCCTGTGGGGCAGTTCTACGCTGCAGGATCGACTGAAGGGCCCCTCGCCGTGGTCCTCGGACGTGGCATGGCACTTCACCGGGACAGGCCGAGAGCAGCCTGGCCCAGGGGCCTTGCTCTGACAGCCTTCTCTAAGGTGGCTTACCTGCGTTCCGGGAAATGAGCAGGGTTCTTCTATACCAGAGGACCAAAATGCCTTTCAGGCCAGAGGCCAGGACAACATTGAGACTCTCTCTGTAGTCAAAGGTCAGCCCAAGGCTTCTGTTGAGGGGGTGTTCTGTGTACATGAAATTGGCCTGAGAGGAAAGATGAGGGAGCCTTGAGTGGCCCTCACTGGGCGACCGGACCCTGGCAAAGAACACTCCCCCCACCCCGCCCCGCTTCCCCTTTATGGAAAGCGAAGCGTGTCTTGTGGATTTTCCACGGTTCCTATCTATCCATTAATAATCTTGCCACATAGGCAGCAATGTGAAGCTATCTAGTTTCTTTAGGATGTTTTCTTTTTAAAAATCATTTTATTGGGGGCTCTTACAGCTCTTATCGCCATCCATCCATCCGTCCATCGTGCCGGGCGCTTTTGTACATAGGTTGCCATCATCATTCTCAAATCGTTTTCTTTCTCCCTGAGCCCTTGGCATCGGCTCATTTCCCCCTCCCTCCCTCAAGAACCCGTGATAAATTGCAAGTTATTCTCCTCTTACACCCTCCGCTGTCTCCCTTCACCCGCGTTCCTGTTGTGCGTCCCGGGGGGCGGGGGGACTGTCCTATGTCAATCGTTGCGATGGGTTTTAATCGCTCACGCTTGAATTGAACGCCATCCAGCCCCGTGGGTCTCACCAGGGACCATTCCATTCCGACCCCAGGCCACGTCTGGGGACATGTGTGGTGGTCATGAACTTGGGCATTGACTGGGTGGGGGCCAGGGTGCTGCTCCATGCTCTGCTGAGCTCAGACGGCCCGCCCAGGCCCCACTGCCCGGATTGTCACGGGACGTGGCTTCCCACGGGCACACCCCGACCCCCCACCCCCGCCGCGGGATCTCTTCCTAGCAACTGCGTTTTGAAGCAGCCCCTCACTCTGCCCTGGGGTGACCTTCATCTCTGCTGTCTCAGGTCTGGATTCCTCGGTGCGGG
>NW_022111359.1:6136875-6138179 GCF_000313985.2 Echinops telfairi | reverse complement strand
GTTAGTCTCCAAAGTAGCACCTGTGCTTTCCAACGCTTGGACGAGGTCGCAGGCAGCAGGCAGATTTACCCAACGGGACCCATCCCGCGTTTCACCTCTTGACGGCTGCTTCCAGGAACACTGATTGTGGATCCGGGCCAGACGAAACCCTGGGCCTCTTCAAGCTCCTCTCCGTCCATCACGAGGGGCCTACTGGTTCGGTTGTAAGGATTCTGGCCTCCTGGACATGCCGTTGTAACCGATGCCGGGGGCTGGGATCCTGGATGTCCATCGGCGGGGGCTTTCAGTGAGCACGGGCGGTGACGGCCACATGATGCAGGTGGTTAATCGTCCCTCCTCCGATCCCGACTCCGTTCTTCTTCATAGACTCCAGCTGCTCTGGGGACTCACTCAGCAGCGTCCAGGCTGAACTAGTAGGGGGATGGGATGCAGCCTGGTGTCAAACCACCCAGGGTGCCCCTGCTGTGCTCGCCCAGCTGCCTCTTGATCCCAGTGCAGGTGCTGCAGGAAAGCATGGCGCCGTGTGCTCGGGAATGGTCCCTCTTCACAGGGGTACGCAGCCCCGTCTTTCTCCCTCATGGCCTGACTTCCTGGAAGTGGCTCTCAGGGAAGGCAGGCCCCGGGGAGAGGCTTTGATCTCTCTGAACCGCTGCTGGCTCTGGGTGATCTTCGTGGGGCTTGGCCATCGCTGGGTCTTCAGCTTGCTTGCTTCATCTCTGTGGTATCTCAGAAGAGATGGATCCTGCAGACGTCATGCGTGTGGCTCGGTGCCTTCTGGTTAGTCTGGCCTGAGGCGACCCTGGACTCCGCAGCACCACACAGGCTCGGCCCTGTGCCACCTTTGCCGTGGTGCCGCCGGTGTCTGAGCTCGTCGCAGCAGCCAGAAGGGTCCGTCTATCTTGTAGAGGGTCTTTGTGGGAAACTGAGGACCTAGCCCAGCGGTTCTCCACCTGTGGGCCCAGACCCCTTTGGGGGGTGGGTGGAACGACCCTTTCACAGGGGTCGCCCAATTCATGACAGGAGTAAAATGACTGTGATGAAGCAGCAATGAAAGTAATTTTATGGTTGGGGGGTCACCACCTCGTGAGGAACCGTATGAAAGGGTCACGGCAGTAGGAAGGTCGAGGACCACTGCCCTAGAAGAAGGTGTGCATGGCCTGTTCTCTACGGTCCTGACGGCAGCGCGCGGGAAACCGGCCCTGGCAACAGTCGGAGGAAGACCTCCATGGGTCTCCAGACGATGGCTGAACGCCAAACACACGTTTTCCGGATGGAAAGGCGGCACCACAGCCTCCAGCCTTGGC
>NW_022111359.1:6133904-6135441 GCF_000313985.2 Echinops telfairi | reverse complement strand
TGACTAAGCTTATCGAGTCCAGGGTCCACCCATCTTGCCACACATGCCCCCCTATTCCCTCCCTTTACTATTGCGCGTTCACCCCTGGGTCATCCCCTCCTACTGCTTGTATTGCCTGTGCAACCCCTCCCTATGACGTAGGTTGTTGTCTGCTATCAGGGGCTTGCATGCCTCCCAGGATAGTGGTTGTCTGTTTCATTGTAGGAGACACCAGAGAGATCACACCCGCCCAAGGATGAATTGTACTGCCCCTCTCTGTGACGTGTGATTCTGTAATCATACCCCTAAAGTGATATTAATATGTGGTTAGCAATAAAGGGAGCGGCTCCCCGGTTCTCGGGTCCCTGGCTGCTCCTGCTCTGGTGGCTGGGTTCCCCCGATGAAGACCATCAAGCGGGGCTGAGGTGAGCAATGCTACCATGAATTGTGTCTGACTCCATTTATTCCAACCTCTCCTCTGACTCTCATGCTCTCGGTGACTTGCCTATAATCTCTACTTATTATCGCTGTACAATCGCGCCTATCGGGCCTGCGATGATTTGCGCGGTCCCCTCTCCCCCTTCACCCCACAGGCAGAGGCCACTGAAGTGGCATTTTCCAGTCCAACTTACCTTTTCCCCCCTGACCACCAGCAGTGCATGCTGGGATAAGGAATAGAAGGGGAAGATCCCGCCCAACAGACCGACCGTGGTTTTCTGCAGAGCAAACAGAAAGCAGGGCGGACAGTAAGCCAGCGCTGACCGCAGACAGAGGGGAAAGACAGACAGACGAGCAGCAATAACAAAGTCAGACGTAAGGAAACAAAAACAGCAAACAATGAAAACTCCCACGGCCGCCGAGCCGATGCCAACTGCCAGCGCCCCTCTGGGACCGGGTAGAACTGGCCCCCGTGGGTTTCCGAGGACGGTTGCTCTTTATGGGAGTCTAAGGCCTCATCTTGCTCCCAAGGAACGGCTGCTGGTTTCAAACCGCTGAGCGTGAGGTTAGCAGCCCCACTCTGAACCACGACCTGACCATTGCAGCAGAATGAAAGGAGGCCAGTTTCCAGTCCCATGTCCCCTCTAGGGAGCAGAACTTCAGAGGAGGGCAGCCTTCTCGTGGGGGACTGGGGGGAAGCGGTGTGACCTCCACGCCAAGCTGTCCACATGCTCGCCCTTAAGGACCCGAGGATCCTGTTCTGTCTGCCTCTCTTCAAATCCCAGCCCTGCCCAGCTGTGTGACCTTGGCAAAGACCCTGTACCTCGCTGAACTGTTATGGCAAACTATCACAAAAGTGGAGCTTCCGTGCTGGCAGCTGGCATGCAGACCCTTCCCTGTGGTCCCTGTGGAGTCACCACATGCCCCTCTTCCTTCTGTGTGTGTGTGTCCTCTCCTCCCCGTCGTAAGGACATGGGGTGGCGAGCCTGGGAGCCCCCTGCACCGGGTAGGGCCTCCTGCTAACTAAGTGGGTGTGCAAGGAAGGGCCTTCATGTCTAATGAGGTCGCCTTCTGAGGTTCCGGACAGACAGGCAGTTCAGGGGGCAGGGGGGCGGGGGGG
>NW_022111359.1:6131913-6133246 GCF_000313985.2 Echinops telfairi | reverse complement strand
TTCCCTGGCCTGGGATTCTCCCGAGTTCCCAGCCACGTGGCCTCTTCCAGGGGGAATGGGCAGGCCCCCCACCAGCAGCTCACTGGGCCACTTTCTCGGCACGAGGAACGTACCTTGTGCTCAAAGGTGTACTTCTGGAACATTTTGCCCAAGGTTTTGGAGTAGTAGATGTTCGCCTTGGCTATCGCCTCGCTTTGCGTATAGGCAAAAATATTGTGACTGAGTCCCTGCAAGAGACACACGTGTGCTGTGGACACACCCACGTCCAAAGACGGCAGGGAGCCATGGGTTGAAACAGGAGTGGGAGGGGCGCTGGGAGCATGCTCCGGGCCCTGCACAGGTCCGACGGGAGATTCGCGCATCCAGTACCTCCATGAAGTTGGCGGAGCGGAAAGGGGTGGGGCGGTCACACGCAGACCAGCTTCTTCTGCACGGCCAAGGTGCCCTGAGGGCAGGAGTCCCTGGGCTTTGGGGGATCAGGGTCACTGTCTCGGGGACATCGCAGTCAACGGACAGAACAGGGCTCCCGGAGAAAATGCTGGGAGGTCGTGACAGGGATCGACGCTTGTTGCACGGCTCAGCGAGGGCGTTCCTGCTGGTCTCTTCCCCTCTGGTGGGAGAAGTGTGGAGGGCCCCAAAGAGTTCAGGTGGAAAGAAAAGACTTTGAAAATGATGGTGGCGACGTAGGCACAGACGTGACTGATACAACTGGTGTCTGGATAGTTATCAGAGCTGTTAAAAATCGTTTTCAGAGCGTTTATCAGAGCGTTTAAAATCGTTTATTAAAACGATTTAATAAATAAGGTCATAATGAAGCATTTGTAGCAATATGGAAAGCTGTGGCAGGAATATTAAGTGGGAAAAACAAGTGGATCGTATGCCACCAATGGTATAAAATGCACATTAGAAAGTACTGAAGGCAGTAAGCAAGCAGCCATCTAGCTCAAAAGGAACAAAGCCCACTGGAAGAAGCACACCAGCCTGTGTGATCATGAGGTGCCGAAGGGATCAGTTATCAGGCATCAAAGAACAAAAAATCACATCATAGTGAATGAGCAATGGAGACCCAAAGCCCATCTGTAGGCCACTGGACATCCCCTTACAGAAGGGTTTCGGGGAGGAGACAAGCCAGTCAGGGTGCGATGTAGCAACTATGAAACATGCAACTTTCCTCTAGTTCCTAAATGCTTCTCCCACCCCAACCCCCACTATCATGATCCCAATTCTATCTTGCAAATCTGGCTAGACCAGAGGATGTACACTGGTACAGATAGGAACTGGAAACACAGGGAATCCAGGATGGATGATCCCTTCAGGACCAGTGGTGAGAGTG
>NW_022111359.1:6129845-6131034 GCF_000313985.2 Echinops telfairi | reverse complement strand
TTTTATGGTGGGGGAGCGGGGGTCACCACCACATGAGGAACTGTATGAAAGGGTCGCGGCCTTAGGAAGGTTGAGCACCACTGCCCTAGAAGGTCCCGCATGGAGTGGGAGAAACCTGTGGGATGAACCCCCAGAATCCTAAGAGCGAGCCGGCCGGTGGACCCGCAAGACAATGGCCCTTCTTAGTCACCCTTCCGGTCCAGAGCTGAACTCCTTCCAGTGTTACAACAGTCAACCGTTTAAGGACAGAAAGCCAGCAATTATCCAAGGGCAAAATACACAGAGGGTTGGGGGTTGGGGTGGGGGTGGGGGAGGGATCAAACCAGGAAATAAGAGAGGAAGTGGGGTGAGAGATGGTCGCGTTGAGGGGATGGTCATGTATGAGCTGAAACCGAATGTGTGCCAATTGCTGAATGCTCAGCGGGTGACTCTCTCTGCTCCGGAAAACTTTACCTAATTCCTGATGGAGAGAGAGAGAGAGGAGACCCCCGTGGGGCAGATCTACTTTGGCCTGCAGAGCCCCCGGAGTCAGAGTCTGCTCAATGGAGTTCAGTCTGCTTTGGGTTTGGTTTTGCATAAGAAATCTCCTTGGTATTCAGAAGTTCACAGAGAAGACCCACACCAGCCCGTGGGATCCAAGGAGTGTGACTAATACACTCCGAGTCTGAAGGGGGCTAGTGGTGGCGGCGTCAGAGGTTAACTTCTGAATATCCAGTTTGCAAGAGACTGTGGATGGGAGTGGAGGCCCCAAATCCACTTGCGGGGTCCCCACGTGAACTCAAGCTCTAGTAGATATCCCTCCTGACCATGGTCAAAGGAGGAGAGCAGCCACGCTGTCACACAGAGAGCAGTGGACAGTCCACGGTGGCAGAGGCCGTCCGGCTGAAATATCACACTATCATCTCATCTCCCTTTGCTTCCGTGTGTAGTATTGTCCACTCTCTCTCGATGTGCGGGGTTTTGTGCTCGTTGTTGGACTTCTGTTTGTCTCTTATGTGAGTTTCTCTACCTGAAACCCGGGTCAGGTCGATCTTGAGAGACACCAGCTGGACAGGAGCCCGGCAGGTGAGGATGGGGTGTGTGTGCAGGGACGGGGAGCTAGCAACAATGACTAGGAGGAGAAAATGTTCTGACAACTGGACACCCCCTCACAGAAGGGTCACAAGGACTAAGCCGTCAGGGTGCAGTA
>NW_022111359.1:6126520-6128055 GCF_000313985.2 Echinops telfairi | reverse complement strand
CTCCAAAAACACCTCACACATCGATCTCAAAACAAACCCCCCATCCCTGTTGTCAAGATGGCTGTGGGTTTCGGAAGCTGTGACTCCTTACAGGGGCAGAGAGCCCAACTTTCTCCCGAGGAGCAGCTGGTGGTTTTGAACTGCTGACCTTGCGGTGAGCAGCCTGTGAGGAGCCCACTGGGCCACCACGGGCTGCCGGAGCCTCTCTTTGTGGTCGACGTTGTCATCATTGTGGTGCTGCGGCTGTAGTGGTGAGGTGCCATCGAATGGGTCCCACTGTCCCAGGGTGACCCGAGGCCCAACACAAGGAAACAGGGCCTGGTGGCCCCTAGCCACCCTCACCAATTGTTCCTATGCCCGTGCCCGTGGTGGCAGCTGCCGTGCCAGTCCCTTTCCTCTTGCTCACTGCCCCTCCACTTAACCAAACAGGATGCCCTCGTGCAGGGACTGGTCGCTGCGTAGGCGCTGGCGACAACGTTTGGAAATAGGTCATGGACAGGCGGGTGGATGCACTAAGTGCCAGTGATGTGTCCTGGGAGGGCGGCTACAGTAGGGAGGGTTTTGCTATCTACACGTCTGTACCAGCTCAGGTTCCTCTTCAGACCGGTTACCGGTGGAGGGAAAATCAACGTGCTGGCACAGGAAGCTGCATGGGAGTGTTGGAAGGGGAGCCTTGTGGCGGGTGAAAACTCCACGTGGAAATGTTAGGTGACAGGGGGGTTGTCCCAGGCCTGCACAGGCCCCCTACAGGAGGTGGGGAAGGAAATCGGATGACCACTAGCTACCCATGAAGACCTTACTGGGCATGCTCCAATTCAGGCCCCCAAACCAGGTGGGCGTTACACCTGGGCAGCCCAAACTAGGCCCAGGTGGTCATAATTCAATCAATGGGGTCAACCGATACCTTCAACCACGCCTCCCACCCAGAGGTTTGAGATACCCTGGCGGCTGGACAGCTGGCCCTTGACCCTGCTCCTGTGCCCGCTTGGCCTTGCCGTGGTCTCTCTGGCCTCAGGTCACCACCTGTGGGTGCGCAGCCCCACGAGGCGGCCCATGTTCAGGTGTGGGCCCCAGCGCGGCTTCCTCTAGGTCCGGCACGCTTCCCCCAAACAGCGTGTACTCTTTTGAGAGTGTAAAACCTGAAACTTGTCCCACCCTTCATAAAAACCCACTTGGATCCCAAACCAGGTTTCAGCATGAATGCTTTTCTCATGCCAAGCCAAGAACCGAGGTATGACCCGCCCGAGACACCTCACAGCAACCACCACAGTGTGGTTGCCCGCAAACCCCGGCCTCTGGAAGCTGGACGTTGCGTCAGGAGGACGGGGAAGAGTGGAGGCGTGAGAACCACGGCGCAGGGCCAGAAGACGGACAGGACCAGGGGCTGCCAACAGAACAGACACGTCTGTCTTGGAAGAAGTACGTGCAGAGTGCTCCTTAGGACGTCCCAGGCTGGCGAGACTCCATCGCACAAGCTTTGGACTTTCAGGAGAGGCCAGTCCCTGGAGAAGGACGTCAGGCTCGGTCAAGCAGAG
>NW_022111359.1:6124036-6125743 GCF_000313985.2 Echinops telfairi | reverse complement strand
GGTTTCCACGTCTTTGTTGTTGTTTTTACATCTTTTGCATGCGCCCTGCCCCTTGGCCTGTGGGGTAGCTTGCACAGGGATGGGAATCAATTCTCTTTATGAGACCGACGCAGACGGGGCCTGCCCTCTCAGCCCCGTCTTCTGCTACAGTGCAGTGCTGTCCACCGAGTTGCCCCAGGTGGCTCAACAGTGGGCACAGGTGGTGAGGGAGGTGCAGCACTCAGAACAATGACAAAGGACAACTGGCCAACAGGGAGACACCCAACAGTGGAGGTGGGGTGGGGGGTAGAGGGGAAGGGAGGTGGTGCCCGGGAGAGGCACGCAAAAAGACGGGCATCCCCTCCATCCCTGGCAAAAGTCTTTATCCGTCCTGACACCCTAACTTCCAACCTCCTCGAGCCCAGGTGGTATAGTGAGTGGGTTACGCAATGGGCTGCAAACCGCCAAGGTCAGAGGTTCGAAACCATCAGCCGCTCCTCGGGAGAAAGAGGAGGCTTTCTACCCTGGTGAAGAAGTTCAGGCTCCGAAACCTGCTGGCGGAGTTCTGCCCTGTCCCCGGGGGCAGGTCTGCTGGCCTTGCTGGGTTGTAAAGTTTCTGGGAAGGGGCCCTGGAGGTGCTGTGGTGAAAGCACTCTGGTGTCCTGAACCTGCCAGTCACTCTGAGGCCTGAGGGTCTCCTGGGATGCACATGGGGTTGCTGACCGCAAGGCCACCAGTTCAAAATCACCAGCGGCTCCGCAGGAGGTTAAGAAAAACAAACAAGAGGCTTTCTCTTCCCGACCAGAGTTTCAGTCTTGGAAACCCACAGGGGCGGCTGTAACCTGCCCTGTAAGGTGGCTCTACTACTGGTCTGTCCGTGTGTCCCTGGCATTTCAAGTGCCAGCAGCATCACCCAACGAGACCTTCAGGACTGAGGACAGGCAAGGGAGGGGGATCGGCTCCCCCCTCCAGAGGAAGAAGCCGCTGCAGCGCTGGGGGGCAGTTCCGGGTCCTGAAAGCTGCACAGTGGCAGCCCCAGGTCCTGCCGGAGGGGGGCCCCGGGTCCAAGGGCACTGGAGGCGTGACTGAGGAGGAGCTGATTTCTGGGCGTGGAGTCGCCCTGGTGACCTGAATCAGGTAAAGCCGGTGGGGGTGGAGCTTTCGGGGCCTTCATTTGCTGGTGGGGGGTGGGCAACTCAAGGCCAAGAGGAACAGCGGCAAACGTCCTCTCGTGAGATGAATGGCGTGGCATTCCATGTCAGGAGGGATAGCTTGCTGAATCCATGACGAAGTACAGTGCGATCTGTGATAGGATTGTATAGAATTGTATCTATCCACCACCAAGGAAATCCATTCAGTACAGCTAGTATTCAACTTCGTGCACAACCACAAAAGCTAGGGATGAAGAGATGGAAGAATTCTACCAACAACTTCAGTAGGAAATTGATCAAACCTGCAGTCAAGATGCCTGAGTAATTAGGGGTGATTGGGAGGCAGAAGTTGGAAACAAAGAGGAAGGTACAGTAGTTGGAAAATACAGACTCGGTGATAGATGCTCACGGGATAGACATTTGTAAAGCCAGCAACCTGTTCATAGCAAGTACCTTTCTACAACACAAAGGGTGTCCATCCCCAAGGACGTTCCCAGATGGAGACACAGAAAGCAAACTGACTACATCTGTGGGAAGGCGCGATGGAGAAGCGGTGTGTCAGCAGCTAAAACCAGAC
>NW_022111359.1:6121186-6122651 GCF_000313985.2 Echinops telfairi | reverse complement strand
CATCCCAGAGCACGGTGACCCAACAGGATGCTCACACTGCAGAACAATATCGTTGATACCACTGTAAAATGTTGCTTTAGGTCCTCCAACAACTGCCGCAGCAGCACGTTGACAGGGAACTGCTAGACGTCCAGGCTGACTTCGGAAGAGGACATGGAGCAAGGGGTATCATTTCTGATACCAGGTGGAACTTGGCTCAAAGCAGAGGATATCAGAAAGACGTTTACTTGTGTCTCACTGACTGTGCAAAGGCATTCGACTGTGTGGACCATCATGCACTGTGGGTCCCCTCGAGAAGAATGGGGATTCCGGGACACTTCGTTGTGCGCATAAGGAACTTGTGCATGGACAGAGAGGCAGTTGTGGGAGAACTAGGGGACACGGCATGGTTTAAAATCAGGAAAGGTGTGCATCAGGGTTGTATCCTCTCACCATGTCTAGTCCGTTTGTATGCGGAACAAAGCATCCGAGCAGCTGCCTTATATGAAGAAGAATACAGCATCAGGAGTGGAGGAAGAAGGCTTATTAACAACCTGTGGTATGCAAATGGCACAACCTGGCTTGCTGAGTGTGAGGAGGGATTGAAGCACCTGCTGATGAAGATCAAGGATTGTAACCTTCGGTATGGATGACTGTATGTATGAATCAATGTAAAGAACACCTGGCTGGACCAATAGGTCACATCATGATCAATGGAGAAAAGGTTGAAGTCGTCAAAGAATTTTGTCTTCCTTGGCTCCCCAATCGATGCTTACAGAAGCAGCAGTCAAGCAATCAAAAGATGCATCCCGTCAGATACACCTAGTGCACAAGACCTCTTTAGAGTATTGAAAAGCAAGGAGGTTACTGTAAGGACTAAGGTGTGCCTGACCCAAGCCATGATCTTCTCCATCGCATCAGACGCGTGTGAAAGTCGGCCACTGAATAAGGAAGAGCGGAGAAGAATGGATGCATTTGGATGGCGGTGCTGGAGAAGAATATCGAAAGTACCATGGACTGCTAAAAGGACAAACCGATCTGTACTGGAAGTAGGACGGCCAGAGCGCTCCTTAGAGGCAAGGATGGTGAGACTTCCTCTTTCATAGTTTGCACATGTTGTCCCCGGAGAAGGACATCACGTTCGGCCAAGTGGAGCAGCGGCGGAAAAGAGGAAGGCTCTTGAGATGGACGGACACAGAGGGAGGACCACGGGGCGGGACCACTCGGTGTTCTGTTCCATTGTGCAGAGGGTTGCTATGGGCCCATGGCACCTAACATCAACTATAGCATACGGTTGCGGTGAGTCGGAATCTGCTCAATGGCAGTGAGAGTCTGGCCGCCTGTGTATTTTTAAATTAGGGTTCAATATAAAGGGCCTTTAAAAGATGAGTGTTAAGAGATCGTGGAATTTCCCACAAGGTTCTGGAAGCCACCTCGTTTGTACAGCGGTCTAGGGCAAAGTGGGCAGCTGGACTGCCACCATGCC
>NW_022111359.1:6118540-6119905 GCF_000313985.2 Echinops telfairi | reverse complement strand
ATTAGATCCCAACTAGTAATAACTAAAATAACAATAAAATCCAAATTCACTGGATTTGAGTGAGTGGCCTCTGACTCATAGTGGCCCTATAGGACAGGGGAGACCTGCCCCATTGGTTTCTGAAGCAGTAACTCTTGACAGGAGTAGAAAGCCTCGTCTTTCTCCCTCGGGGTGGATGGTGGTTTCAAACTGCCGACCTTGTGGGTGGCAGCCCAAACGCATAGCCCCTCCGCCACTAAGGCTCCTTGTATCATAAGTTCAGCAAGGGAGGGAAAAAACCCCTCAAATTTCCTGTTCCAAATTATCCTATGCCAACGGGCTCTTCCGTAAATGTCTGTTTCTTTTGATGAATGTGCGGAGGCCCCGAGCTAGATGGGCTTATCGATCCTCTACGTCACAGCCTGTCCTCCGGAGACTGTAACGAAAGGGATTCCCGGACCAAATGAAGCTAAGTGTTCACACATTTGCCGAAGGGAAACTGCAGAAGCACGGGCGGGTTGGCATTGTGGAAGAGCTGAAAAGGCTGGCCCTGCCGGGGACTTCCGAGGAATGAAGACATGTCTTAGAAGAGATGCGAGTCCCGGGCCAAATGCTGCTGGGTGTTTGCACGTTTACCGGGAAGCACGATGTGTCGGGGCAGGGTTGACTAGAGAAACAAATGCAGCGACACTCATGTAAGAAAGAGCTTTCTATCAAGAAGTAATTATAGATCAGAAAAACATCCCAGCCCAGTTCCACTCAAGTCCCTAAGTCTGATCCTAGTTCGGAAGACCCTCTTCAGACTCATGCAGCCACAAGGAATGAAGCAGAATACAGGACGATCGCGGGCTGGTGGGTGCAAAGTCTTGTGGATCCAATGGTGGTAGATGCACCTCCAGGGCTCTGACAGGTCCCAGCGTGACTCACTGCCAGCCGGAAGGTGAAGCCAGAGAGAGAGAGAGAGAGATATTTCCTTCTGGAAAGGCCCCGCCCACAAGGAGGTACCGTCTGTGACCTGACTGACAGGCTAGACTCCACCCCGACACTTTTATATCTTCATCTTGGCTGCGGCATGAAACCTATGTCATGACCACCCACGGCCAATGGGAAAAGACTGGGGAAGAATGGACTCATTAGAATGGTGGTCGGGCTGCAGAAGGCGGGCCAGGCCAGGGACTTCCCGGAGAATGAAGACCGACACAAAACCAAAACACCTGCTCCTTGAAAGCAAGACGTGATCCTCCCAGGTTTGGACCCCTCCCCAAGGAAGACCCATCCCCAGAGGAGGACGTCCACTTTGGCAAAGCGAGGATGGGGAGGAAGACCCCGCGTGACAGGGACTCTCTCCCCAGGGGCTCAGATGGATCTGGACCATGAGGCGGATGT
>NW_022111359.1:6104940-6117778 GCF_000313985.2 Echinops telfairi | reverse complement strand
GGGCGGGGGGTGGGGTGGGGTTTCTCCAACCTTCATGGCTCCAGGAAGTCCAAGAGAAGTTAGAATTCGGTCCCGCTCCCCACAGCACACACACCCTCTGCCATGGTAGACGGGCACCATGGAGACTTCCAGTCTCATGGCAGAGGGGCCCAGGGAGTTTCCGGATGTCGATCGCCAGGCCTTCCGTCCCTGTCCCTGTCCCAGTCTGTCTGGGATCTCGGGCGCCAACCTGTGTGGTTTCTGAGCCATGCCAGACACCACGCCAGACAGGTGGTAGGGTGTGCATGAGAGGCAGTGGCCAAGGATCGAACCGGGTCTCTCACACGGGAAGTTGGAATTCTACCACTGCTCCCACCGACCATAGCCCCCTGTCTTCTGTGACCTGCTCCTGACTGTAATGCATATGTAGCTCGGCCACCAGATGTCTAGACTTCATTCTTGGGCCCAGCCTGGTCCCCTCCATCCGAGGCCCAATTCAGTATCAAACCTACGGATGCCACTTGCTCGCTTCAATCAGTCAGGACAGACATCTGGCTCACAACCACACACCCCTACTGAGACCCTCAGCTCCCAGCTGACAGGCTGCGGGGTCAGGGCCAATCCTTGTTGAGAGGGGCAAGGATGAGCAGACAGCAGCAGCCTGGTCCAGCTGGCGGTTTGTAGGCCAGCATATGACCTTTCCACGAGGAACCCTTGCTCACCTTGGAGGGAGGCTGGCTAAATTCAAGCAGGACCCACCACACGAGATGCACGCACCTTCGCTTTGTTCCCAGATATCGCGCTTAAAATAGTAACCATAGACTTTCTTGTTTAACACCACCAGCAGGATATCTTGGGCAAAAAGGGCCGAGGTGAGTTCAGGCTTGCCAACCTAGGGAGAAGGACAGGTGCATTGTGGGTAACCGTGTTTCTCTCCAGCATCCCTGCACACAGAGTATCAGCAACACTGTTTCTTTCCCACCGGTGCAGAAATATCTCAGTAACAGTGTTTCTGACATCAGCGCAGTAGCATCGTCAGCCGCCCCCCCCCTGCCCCCACCCCGCGGCACCCCCTCACCCCACCCCAAAATCAATCGAGAAGCTCTTTGAAGAGAAGGATTGGCAGGTGACTGAAACAAGGAGCTCAGATAGGGCAGGGCAGCAGGGCGGAAAGGGGGGAGGGAGGCATAGTTTGCTCTGTTGGGCATGGCGTTGCCGTGAGTCAAGGCATTTCACACGAGCCTCCGTCTGGATGGGAGCAGGTGCCGAGGTCTTGATGGCGAGGTGTCGCCAATGGGATTGGAACACCAGCCTTTAGGGCATCAGGCCAGGGCAACTTGGAGGGGGAAAAAGGAGGGCAGGCCCTGGAGACAGTCGCCCCTCTGAGGATGGACAGTGGTCACTGGAGACCAGCAAGGACCCCTCCCCCCTTCTGCAGCCCCATCACGAATTCCTGAGCACGGACCTCTGATCTATGAGAAAAGGCACTTCTGCTACTGACAGCGCCCCCTTGAGGTATTGGAGTAGAGATACCATAGGACCCAGCAAGGCCATTGCTTGGTAGACACCCCACAGAAATAGGGAACAGAGTACGAACATGTATGGACACAGCCGTGCCCACAGCGGCACCATTCAACCCAGCGAGAAGATGGCAAGGACAGAAATACCCGTCGGTGGAAGATGGAGAAGTCACCAGGGGTGTATGCACAACGGCGTACCACGCCGTGCTAAATTTAGACCAGTGACGAAACCGTGAAGCATCCCGTGACATGGATGGATCCGGACGTTGTGCTGAGTGGTGTTAGTCAATCGCCAAAGTACAGAGATTGTATGAGACGACTGTTATTTAAAAATATAGATGTATATACATAAGGGGGTTCCCCCCAAAAAAAACAGATTTTCCCCCCAAAAGTTATGTATTTAGATTTTTTTTTTTTACAAGACAACCTTATCACCTTCAAAATACTCTGGATCATATTTAATACACTTGTCAAATCTGCAATTCCATTCATGGAAAAAAATTTTTTCAAACTCATCTGTTTGGATGGCAGACAGCACCTCTCTCGTTTTTTCTTCACCTAGTCTACGTCGAATCACTGTCCTTTCAGGTCCTGCTTCATTCTTGGAAACAAGAAGAAGTCGCACGGAGCAAGGTCAGGTGAGTAAGGTGCGTGGGGCAAGAGAGGCATGCTGTTTTTAGCTAAAAACTGGGGCACTGAGATGGCTGCACGAGCAGGTGCGTTGTCGTGGTGGCAACACCAGTCCCCCGTCTGCCACAGATCAGGCATTTTTTGTAACACGCTGTTATGCAATCTTTTTAGAACCTCTAAATACAAAGCTTGATGAACGGTCTGACCTGGTGGAAAGAACCCTAAAAGCACTAGAGTTGACATTTTGATCCATTCAGGAAGTTGACGCATGTCCAGAACGAGGTTTGTCATCCAGCAACATCTCACATTTGTTGAAATGAGAAAACCACTCATACACTTGAGTTTTCCCATAGCACAGTCCTTGCAAGCTGTGTTGAACATCACAACAGTTTCTGTGGCTTTTCCCCAGAGCAGGAAACAAAATTTCACAGCCGCACGCTGTTCTCTTAAGTCAACCATCACAAAAAAATGAGGTTCCAGCCAAACTGCTTTTACAAACAAAAATGCTCTGTGGCCAGAGAGAACCTTCCCAGGTGACACCACTGGGTGCACTAACTCAGAGCAAGTTGCTGGATGCTCCTCGCCTAGTGGGAAAAATGCATACTAAGAAAGCTCTGCTCCGCCCAGGGCAATTCCATTTGTGTGTGTGTGGGGGCACCCCCGTGTGTGTGTGTGTGTGTGTGTGTGTGTGTGTGTGTGTGTGTGTGTGTAGAAAAGGTTTTCAAGAAAAACAACAGAAAAGACTTTGAAGATTACCAAGAGGGGGAGGAGTGGGAGGGTAGGGGAAGCAATAGGCTTAGAGCAGCGGTTCTCAACCTGTGGGCCGTGACCCCTTTGGGGGTCGAATGACCCATAGTTCCCATGGTCTTAGGAACCCAGACACTGCTCCTCTGTCCATCTCCAGGAAGGTCCGCCCACATGTAGATACGCCCACGTACGAGAGTACCCCCGCATGAAAACTGTTATCCCAGGCTACACCATACTTCAAGACAACATTTCATTTATTTGTCATTAGAAATAAATATTTCACAATATAGAATGACATATTGTGTTTGTGATTCATCACTATGCTTTAATGATGTTCAATTTGTAACAATGAAAATACATCCTGCATATCAGGTATTTATATTCATAACAATTATGATTCATAACAGTAGCAAAATAACAGCTATGAAGTAGCAATGAAAATAATTTATGGTGGGGTCACCACCACATGAGGAACTGTATGAAAGGGTCGCGGCATTAGGAAAGTTGAGTACCGCTGGGATAGAGGGTAACAGAGGTCAACTTGGGTGAAGAGGGAGATGGGGGTGGAAGGAAGTGGGGGAGGGGGGAACAGGACAAGCCCCTGGGAGGTTTGATACATTGTTGAAGTTGTTGAATGTTAAAATGCTGATCCAGTATGTAACCCCCCACCCACCTGTTTTCACAGTCAAACGTTTAAAAGAAATCACCTTAAAGCAGTGGTTCCCAACCTTCCTAATGCCATGACCCTTTAATATAGTTCCTTATATTGTGATGACCCCCAACCATAAAATTATTTTTGTTGCTACTTCATAACTGTAATTTTGCTACTGTTATGATTGTAATGTAAATATCTGATATAAATTTTTTAAAATCTGATATTCAGGGTGTATTTTCATTGCTACAAATCGAACATAAAGCATAGCGATGAATCACAAAAAAGATATATGATTATATATTGTAAAATATTGCAAATAAATGGAATTTTATCTTGAGGCAAGGTGCAGCATGGGACACAGTCTTCACACTGGGCACACATATGTGGAGACGGATAGAGGAGCGGTGTCTCGGTTCCTAAGACCATCCGAAATATGTGTTTTCCCATGGTCATGGGCGACCCTGTGAAAGGGTCGTTGGACCCCCACAGGGGTCGCGACCCACAGGTTGAGAACCACCGCTTTAAACCTCTTGAAGAGATCGCATTAAACACAAAACGAAACAAAAACACCCCCAGAAGAACAGAAGCTGATCCAGCTGATAGTTCCCAGCTCTGCTATACTGGGATACAAGTCCGGCTACCAACCCCAAGGTCAGCGGTTCCAGCCCACCAGCCGCTCCTAGGGAGAACGATGGGGCTTTCTGCTCCTGTAAAGATTTACAGTCTGAGAAACCCACCGGGGCAGCGCCACGCTGCCCTGCAGGGTCGCGAGGAGTCTGTGGGGGCTGGAAGGCAGTGGGTCTGCGCGCTTGGCTTTCTCTCCCTGGACCTCCCTCGTCTCCGCTGAGTCAATTGCCTACCTCCAGTGCCTTTGGGACGGTGAACGGGATGATGTTGACAAAGTTATCCTGGGTGAAGAAGACATTCTTTCTGGAAGGGAGTGAGGAGATGAGACATGAGGACCATTTCGCACACGCGGAGGAAGGACGACGGTGCTCTAGACGTCTCCCATGCAAACAAAAGTCCTGCTTGCACTGGGGCCTGGTCAGGGGGCGGCCCGCTGGGTTGGCTACCAATAGAGTTCCTTATATTGTGATGACCCCCAACCATAAAATGATTTTTGTTGCTACTTCTTAACTGTACTTTTGCTACTGTTATGAATTGTAATGTAAATAGCTGATATAATTTTTAAAAATCTGATATTCAGGGTGTATTTTCATTGCGACAAATTGAACATAATTAAAGCATAGTGATGAATCACAAAAAAAGATAGATGATTATATATTGTAAAATATTTGTTTTGACATAAATAATATGTGGCTGGGGCGAAGGAAGCAATGCGGCCAGCATTTCACCTACCCAGCAGGGTCACCCGTGGCAGCCAGGCTTTGGCAGAGCTCCCAGAGGCAGGCAGACAAGGAAAAAGGGGACAAGTGGACCACTTCTGAAAAGCAGCCACAATGACTTGTGGGATATGAAGACTTTCCCCCAGCTTTGTCTCCCCCAAAGATGTGCCAAACATTAGAGGCTGTTTGCCAGCACATGGTGGGAGGTCAGATGCTTGGAGATGTTCTCCCTGAAGGCATTCAGCCATCAGACTACTGTCTGGTCCACTGTAGGTGGGGCTCACACCCTACTGATAAGGATAGTGTTGTTTCCATGGAGAGCCAGAGAGGTGGTCAAGCCTGCTCAATGACATCCAGAGTTAGTTGGCCTTCCTGAATCTAGGATCCGCCCATCTCATTACATGTGTACCCCCAATCCCTCCCCTTCCTATTTCGTATATACCCTCACATCTCCCCCTCCCATTACTGTATTACCTATAGTACAACCCCTTCCAGTGACGTATGTCTTGACCTGTAATCAGGGGGCTTGCACGCCCCCAAAAGATACATAAGCCTTGGTTAGTAATAAATCGCTCTCTCTCTCGCTCCTGCAATTCCCACCTTCCACATCCTCACGTGGACCACCAAGCGGGGCGGAGGTGAGCATGCTGCCATGAGATGTGTCTGACTCCTTTGTTGCATTCTCTCCTCTCTCTCTTTTATTTCATATGACTTTCCTATCATCTTTCCTTATTATCACCGTACATTTGCGCCTGCAGGGCCAGTGATGATCTCTTAGGGGCTGGATCCCCAGACAATGACCCATCCTGAGCTGCCCTCCCCTTGGACGCAACTCACAGCCACACGATGTGCCACCAGACAAAACGTGGGCCGGCCCTGCACCATCCTCACAATTGCCAGAGTCAAGCCCCTGGTGGCAGCCCCGGTTGTCATTCCATCTTGTTGAGGGTCTGCCTCCTTTTCGCTGACCCTCTGTCTTACCGAGCATGACGTCCTTCTCCGGGGACTGGTCCCTCCTGACAACACGTCCACAGTGCCTGAGACGAAGCCATCCTTGCTTCTAAGGTAAGGTGACCAGATGTCCCGCTTTTGGCGGGACAGTCCTGATTTTTAACAATTTTTCCTGCATCCTGTGGTGTTTTAAAAAAGTCCTGATTTTTGGAAAGAATGCATGACAAGGTAGGGTATACGGTGTTCGGCTGCCATGTGGCTATTTTGCCAGGATAGGAGTTTTATCAATGGTGTCCCGCTTTACCAATGTTACAATCTGGTCACCTTATTCTAAGGAGCACTCCGGCTGCACTTCTTCCAGACAGATTTGTGCATTCTCTGGCAGTCCACGGTGCTTTCTGCCCTCTCCCCCTAGCTCGGCCAGAGGCACCGATCCTTCCTCTGGCTTCCTTAACATCACGGTGCGCATAAGGCAACTGAGCCTGGTGTGGGTCAGGCGCACCTGGTCTTCAAAGGGACATCATCGTTGTGGCTTGTTCACATTGCCACGCTCTTCCTCCCCTGGTACATCTGTGTGTTGGCCAGGCAGCCCGTGGCCTCTCACACGCAGAGCAGTGACACAGGTGATGAAGGAGGTGGCCTTGGGTGGCACGGCACGTTACCTCGACAGTGAGATGCAGTGCATCCACCTTGGAGAGCCAAAGTCCTGGACTCAATCAGTCAGAACCCGAGGTGTGTTCTGGCTCCAGACACACGGCGAGGAAGGGCTCGCACACCCACCGCGCACATCCACTCGGCATGGGAAGGAGATGTTAGCGGGAAGCCCAGGACCCCTGAGGCTGCTGGCAAGCAACCAGAAGCTGACACAGGCCAGGAAGAACACCCCCGCCCCCAAGCCAATGCCTTGGCTTCAGACTCCTGAAGTCCTCATCGGAGAGAAAAACATCCCTTGCCCTTGACAGTGATGCCAACGCCTGCTCTTTCTGTGCCTTCAGCGCTCGGGAACTGCCGGTTGGGCCACTCGGTCCCCACTCGGTCCCCTCCTGAGAAACGGAGGAGGGCGGAAGTCATCAAGGATCCGGTCCTGCGTGGCTCCTCAATCCGTGCCCGCGGAAGCAGCACGTTGGGGAAAGCTGCTGTGGCAAGAGGCTTCTTTAACGTCTTGAAAGACCAGGGTGTTACTCGGAGGGCCCAGGTGGGCCGGGCCCAGCCATGGTCTTTTCAAGCCCCTCATCCATACGGGAGAGGTGGACGTTGAATAAGGCCGGCTGGAGGCGCTGGCAGACTCCTGAGGCACTGGGGGTGGGGGCAAAGCACCAGCACATCTGTCTGGGAGGGAGGGCGGCCAGAGGGCTCTTGAGGAGGCAGAGGGAGGCGAGACTTCGATCACGGACTTTGGGCACGTTGTCAGGAGAGACCAGTTCCTGGAGGAGGACGCTGTGCTTGGTCCAGTGCAGGGGGCCGCCAAGGAAGAGGGAGGCCCGAGATGGGCAGCCACCAGCACGGGCTCAGACATGGAACGGTTATGCAGATGCCAGAGGACCGGGCAGGGTTTGGGGGTGGCTCTGAGTCAGAACGAGCTCCACAGCACAGACAGACAGACAGACAATGTTGTGGGAAACAAAGATTTCTTCCAAGTCATCTCCCCAAATATATGTTAGACTCAGGACACTGCTTGCAGCTAATGATAAAAGATGGTCAAGTTACCACCCTGAAGGCAGTCAGTTGCCAGACAACTGTCTGGACTGGTAGGGACCGAAAAAACGCTCCCTGCTGTTAAAGACAATGAGTCAGAGAACAGATCAAACCTGCTCAGTGACATCCAAAATTAGGCTGCCACCCTGAATCTAAGATCCGCCCTTCTTGTCTCATGGATACCCCCAATCCCTCCTCTTCCTATTGCATGTATATCCTTTATTGTCCCCCTCTCATTGCTTTATTACCTATAGTGCTACCCCTTCCTGTGACATATGTCTCTACCTGTAATTAGTGGGCTTGCATGCCCCCCAAAGATATATAGGCCTGAGTTAGCAATAAAGAGCTCCCTCTCGGCTCCTCCCTTGACCTCTCCTCGGCTCCACCTCTCCTCTCCCGGCCTCGCTCCCCTGTTCCCTTTCCCCTTATCCTCCATCCCCTCCCTCTCTCTCCACGAGGACCACCAAGTGAGGCTGAGGTGAGCATGCTACCATGGATTGTGTCTGACTCCATTATTTCAATCTCTCTTCTATCTCTCATGCTCTCTAAGACTTTAATATAATATTTATATATCCCAACCGTACAATTGTGCCGATTGAACCTGGGATTAGTGGGGTGAGGGGCTGGCACCCCTTCCAACCACACAACATGCTCCACAATTCCAAACTCTGCCAGGAAGGTGATGCCAAGGCACAGCCACCTCAGAGAACAGGGTGGAAGTCCCCCCCCCCACCCGTGAGATTCTGAAACCCTAAATCCTTATAGGCATGGAGAAGCCTCGTCTTTCTCCCTTGGGGCTGGCTAGTGGTCTCAAACTGCTGACCTTGTGGTGAGCATCTCACCTTGTAGCCACTGCACCCCCAGAATGCCCCACGGAGATGCCAGAAGACAGCCATCAAGCCTACAACCTGTTCGGCCACCTGCACCTGATCTACAACGTGGTGACGCTCTGCTTCCAGTTCCAGCCTGGGTGTCCTGCAGGTCCAGAGAGCCCCACACGGATCACACCTCTCTCGCTCTTCTCCCCGCCCCCTGCATGCTCAGTGACGCCAGAGACTTGGGGGTCACCTTGGACCACTGGCTCTTCCTCCTCGAATCCCCCCAAGTCCTGCTGACATCCCCTACTTGCCTTCAGTGACCATCCTGTGGGCTCCAAGCCGGAGCCACACCAAGGACCACAGAACACAAAGCTGCCTCGCCGTGCCCCGTGCTCGGGGGCTGGGGGTGCAGAGAGGCCTTCTCAGATGTTCAGTGAGGGCAGGGCCTTTCAGAATAGTGTCAAGACACTGGAAGCGTTGGGGCTTGGGGGTGGAAGATCCCATTCATTTGAAAAGGAAAATGTTCGGAGTGCTGGCGAGAGGGGAGTAGGGAAGATCAAAGGCAAAATCTGACTTGAACGGTCAAAACTCTGTCAGTAGATGCCCCACTAGGATGCAGGCTGGACCTGGTCTGGCTCCCAACATTTTCTGTATTTTTTGGTTTGTACTGTTTTGTGTGGTTCTTGTATGTTCATCCTGGGGTGTGTCTCAGAGGTGCTATGTCATTGGAGGTCACCCTCCTGAAGCTGTGTCATCTGCTTTGCTGTGTTTTCAGGAGATGGAACCTCGGATCAATGCACCTGGAGGGACAGACAGGAAGTGGACTAAGGAGGGTACTGGGGTGGGGGATAGAAGGGGGGATGATGTCAAGGAGTCCATGTTTGGAAAAGGTTTGTGGTAGCAACTGTACAGTTTTACTTGACATGATCAAAGTATGGAATGGTATGATACATGTATTAAATCCCAATTAATAAAAAAAGTGTTTGTTGAATGGATGAAAGAAAGCAGATCAAACTCATTAAAAAAATTAAGGAGGGGAGGGGAAAGTGGAGAGGGAGGGGGGAAATGAGGAGCTGAAGCCAGGGGCTTAAGTGGAGAGCAAATGTTTTGAGAATGATGAGGGCAATGAATGTACAAATGTGCTTTACATAATTGATGTATGTATGGATTGTGATGAGTTGTATGAGCCCCTAATAAAATGATTTTTTTTAAAAAAGAGGAGCCAATATCAAGGGCTCTAATAGAAAGAAAATGATGATGGAAACATATATACAAGTGTGCTTGATACAACTGATGTATGGATTGTTAAAAGAGCTGTAAGAGACCCCAATAAAGTGATTTACTTTTTTTAAAAAAGGTCATAAGACATAACATAGCTTCTTACCCCACATACAGCTTTATACTGTGCATGCAAGGATGCTCAATCAACCGTGCGGTCTGGAGTGAAGAAAACACGAAATCCTAGAGAGAAAGACCACAAGGGTCAAATCAGATCAGGAATAAACAAAGCCACCTGTTTCCTCGTGGCATTAAAAACCCAAAAGGTGGAATCTGAGTGAGGATGAGGTTAGGGGCAGATTATGTCTACCATGAGCATTTTCTGGTCCGGCGACGGCCCTGTAGTTGCATAAGGTGCCACCCTTGGGGGCCACTGGGGAAAGACCCGAGGGGCCGCTCGGGAACATTGGTTTGCACCTGCTGGCGAACACAACCAAAGGCAAACTCCTGGGGTGATGGTCCCCGTCCCACCCTGTCCCTAGCACGTTTTGCTGTGCATTTCCAGAGTGCTCAAGGTTGGAGAGGCAGAGGCTAGAGGTTGTAGCATCTTGACACTGGCCAGTGAGAGACCACAGTCCAGCCTGCCTACTTGTTGCCAACGCCAACAGTGCTGCTGCCACTTGGGAAATAATGCAGCTTCCAGAGGACACACATCTTCACTGACACTGCTCCCCGTTTGGGCCACACGTGTGTGTGTGTGGGGGGGGTGGAGACTGTATGGGTGGCAGCAGGGTTGGCGACTTCTCTCCTCTGCAGTCTTCAAACTTCCAATGACAGTGGACTAGACGGGAAGCCGAACACCACCGCAGACCTGTCTTGTTTTCTAAGCCCACTCCTGCGCCTCGGCTGGGCTCAGGCTGCTCACCTGTCTTTGGAATGACATGGGAGGGAGGGAGGCTGTCCTCAAAGGGCAGGTGTTGGGGTCTGATGACAGGGTGGGGACCTGGCTGTGGCACCCAGGACACACTCGGGGTAGGCCCGACCCAGTCCTCAGAGAAAGGTGAGGCTCTGAGGGTGTCGGAGGAGTTACCTACGTTAGAGAGAGTGGAGACTTCAGAGAACCTTCTTGTCTTCATTGCTTGCAAACTAGAGGCAAGTGGCAAGAGAGAAACCTATCAGTTTTCCTCGACTCTTTGGGGCTCCCCCACATTTGTTCGAGGGGCTGTAACTCTGATAAAACTCTGTGCCCCCTCTCCCCCACAAAAAGCAGACCAGTTGTTGTTGGGGTGGTGGTGGTGGGGCCTGTTGATTATGACTCATTAGCACCCCTCTCGGTTGCTGTATAACCTATAGTGCAACCCTTCCTGTGACGTCTCTACCTGTAATTAGTGGGCTTGCAGGCCCCCCAAAGATATATAGGCCTGAGTTAGCAATAAAGAGCTCTCTCGGCTCCTCCCTTGACCTCTCCTCGCTCCCCCTCTCCTCTCCCGGCCTCGCTCCCCTGTTCCCTTCCCCTTGTCCTCCATCCCCTCCCTCTCTCTCCACGAGGACCACCAAGTGAGGCTGAGGTGAGCATGTTACTATGAATTGTGTCTAATTCCATTATTTCAATGGAGGGTTCAAACTGCCAACTTAAAAAAACCCTTTTTTTTCAACATCCCTAGATTATGATCAGAGGAGATTCCACAAAGGCTTAATCCATGTGGGGACCCTGCCAATGGATTGTGGGCTTCCACTGTCATCCATAGTCTTCTGCAGACCGGGTGTTCAGAATTGAAGCTCTTGACGCCCTTTCCCTCTTCGGATTTGAATTTTAGTGTCTATGATTCTTGGATCACACCGGTGGGTGTGCTTCTGCCATGTGGACTTACAAACTGCCAACTTTCCAGTTGACAGACGGGCACTTAGCCTAGGGGCAACCGGGGATCTTAGACATGGGTGTGGATTCACAAGCAGACCACACGGCATTCCCAAGAGCATCAGAAGATCAATCAGCCCCAGATGAGAGAGTCCCGTTTAGGGTTCTGAAGAGCCCTGGTGGTGCGGTGGTGGTGCGTTAGGCGGCTAACGCCAGGTCAGCAGTCGGAAACCAGCAGCCGATTTGCAGGAGAAAGACGGGGCGGAAGAATTCCAGCCTTGGAAACCCACGGGGGCGGTTCTATTCTCTCTGGGGTCACCGTGAGTCGGGATCGACTTGATGGCAGTAAAGCTTTTTTTTTTTTGCTTCGATTTCTGCTTGTTAGATATATTATCTATCACCCCATTATGGAGTCCTGGCGGCGCTGGGGGTTAGGCATTGCATCAGGCTGCTAACAGCAAGGTTGGTGGTTCAAACCCTTCAGCAGCTCTGAGGCAGGAAGACGAGGCTGTCTGTCCCCGGAAAGATTTACAGTCTCAGAAATCCCAGACAGGGTTCACAGTATGAGGCGGAGTGGCCTAGAAGGTGGAGTCTGCTTTTACATACAAGGGGCTTCCAAAAGTTCCCGGACAAATGGAATGAGGTGATGGAATTTTCCTCCCCCTTATCTTGAAACCTCCTGGTAGCTGAGGTGGCCATGAGTTGGAATCTAGGGTGGAAGAAAGGGAGCCTAGCTTTCATGGCCGAGGTTCTCAAACTGGAGGGTCAACCAGAACCACCTAGAGCAGCGGTTCTCCACCTTCCTCATGCCGCGACCCTTCCATACCGTTCCTCATGCGGTGGTGACCCCCAACCATAACATGATTTTGTGCTGCTTCATCACTGTCACTTCGCTACTGTCATGAATCAGGCGACCCCTGTGAACGGGTCGTTGGACTCCCCAAGGGGTCGTGACCCCCAGGTTGGGTACCACTGACCTAGGGAGCAGTGACTGAATCACGGCCGTCAGAGGGAACTGTTGGGTTTTAGGGGCTGAGACTTCTGAGAAGTAACCACCAGGCCTTTCTTCCAAGGGCCTTGGGATGCCTTTGAGCCTGCGACCTTCCTCTGCATAGCAGCATGTGTTTAGGAACCCTGGCGGCACCGTGGTTAGAGTCCGACTGCTAACTGCAAGGTCAGCACTTTAGAAACCACCTACCGCTCCCAGGAAGCAAGACAAGGCTTTCTACGCCCTACACCTGTCAAGAGTTAAGAGTTACTGTCTTGGGAAACCCACAGGAGTTCTACCCTGTCCTACAGGATCGCTGCTTTGACTCCACGAGGTGAGGTTTTTGTTAAGCGTTTGCACCCCCTAGGGGTAGAGGAGATAAGGAGCAAGTTTTCCTTGTTCCCAAGGCCTGCTTGGAGTAAGTACAGAAAAA
>NW_022111359.1:6099551-6103032 GCF_000313985.2 Echinops telfairi | reverse complement strand
GCTTGAACCTGCCCGCTCACCACTTACATAGTGACCTTGGGCCACATCCCTCCTCCTTTAGGATCCCTTAGGGTCTGTCCAATGAGAAGTATTGAATCTAATCAATGTAAGACTCTACTCAACGGGAAAGAATCCCAGTCCTGGGCTGAGGCAGCCCCAGTGATATCGCCTCCAGTTCATCTCCCAGGCCTCCTGGTGAATGTAACAACTCCCCCCTGGTGGTTAAGGGCCTCTTGGAAAGATACAGTCGTTCCTGAAGTAAATCTCGTGACCCTTTGCCATGGGCCAGGCTTGAGACTAGGGTTGATGATACTGGCAGTGAACAAAACTCCAAAAGCCATCGACCTCTGGTCGATGCCGACTCACGGCAACCTTGCAGGACGGGGCAGCGCTGCCCGCCTGTGGGTTTCCGAGACTGTTAACTCTTGATGGGAGTAGAAAGCCTTGTCTTCCTCCCATCGAGCCGCTGGCTTTGCAGTGAGCCAGCCAAAGAGATCAAATTCATTCTAGTGGGATGAGAGAGGGGTCATGAACAAGAGTACCAGGGAGATGATCACGCACAGCTGGGTAGAGCTGGGCTGCCAACCACAGGGCCAGCAGTTCAAAGCCACCAGCCACTCCTGCAAGAGAAAGATGAGGCTCTCTGCGCCCATGGAGCTCCACAGCCTCAGAATCTCCTCTAAGGGCACTAGGAGTCAGCTGACTTGATGGCCGTGGGTTTTTGAGATGAGGAAGACTTGAGTCCGCAGAAACTTGAGGTGGGTGGGTTGGGGGCAAATGGTCCCTGAAGGACGTAGTCGCCGCCCACCGAGGGAGGACATGGCAATGGACAAGCCAAACTGGGTTCCTGGGCCTGGGAAGGGAGGAGACACGACCATTCCAGACTAAGGGGAAAACATCCAGGGTGATGTAACAGAAAGAAACACAGGTGGCCTACGTTCAAGGAACTTGTGTTTTGAGGAGACAGGACCCAAATGAGTTTCCCGTCTCCACCCCCTCTTCCTCTCTTGTCCCCACTTCCCTTTTCTTTGAACTGATGGGAGTGGAAACAGGCCAGGGAGGAGCAAGGTTATCCGCCAACTTCATGAGCAAGGTCAGAAGCTGCGTCAGCTTCTGCCCTCACCCTGGCCTCTGCTAATTGAATGCCAAGGCCAGCCCGGGGGACAGCAGCCAATCCAAGGGGGAGGGGAGAGGAGGGAGAGGACCCCTCCCCTCCTCTCCTGCACTGCTGGTTAGCTGTGGATGAGCTGCTCTTTGGAGCCCCTTCCTTGACGTTAAATAGTGGTGTCTGGTGCGTTGCCTGCGGTGCATCAGTGAGCTCATATAAGAACAGTTGTGAGCATGGCAGTGCCTGGCGCCCGGGTCCCGAGGAGTTGGACGGACTCGTCAGTACCTGGCAGCAACAGTGCCAGCCCCAGAGCCAGCTGGGGGTCCGGGGCCTGGCTCGAGCATCCCTCGCTCCGTAACCCCGGGCAGGCTGTTTCCTCGGGGTCTCCCTTTTCTCCTGTGCATAGTGGACATAGTCATGTGCCCTGAGGAGCCCCTGTGGCCCCGTGGTTAAGTCCTTGGGCCTGTAACCGACACATCAGCGGTTCCAGCCCACCCGCTGCTCTGCCAGGGAAAGACCTGGCAGTTTGCTCCAAGACTCTTTCCAGCGAGGAAACTCCCTGGTGGTCCTGTGAATCAGAATGAGCTCAGGGACACCGACAGCCAAGGGGAGGGAGGGCACCCGTGCTGAGGAGACTTGTGAAGCAGTTGTCATGGAGCTGCCTGATTGGGGGCGGGTGGGGAATCTTGTAGCAGCAGCATCCCTCCTTACTAGTGGGTGGAGCCTCCAGGGCAGGTTGCAGCCAGCAGGGCACTCTCCTGATGGCTGCTGGGGGCCTGTTTCCAGAAGAATGTGTCTGCTAAACACTTTTTTTTTGCTTCTCTTTACTCGGCCACTGAGTTAACCCTGGCTCCCAGCAAACCCATGTGGTGGTCAAGAGTAGCCCTCATCCCACCCCCAGTTTTCAGTGAACCCATGTGGTTGGTCAGAGTAGCCCCCCACCCCACCCCCAATTTTCAGTGGCTGGTTCTTTGGACGTTGTTTGCCAGGCCTTCCTTCCATGGCACCTCTGAGTGGACTTGAACTGCCAACCTCTGGGTTGATGGCAGTTGCCTCTGATGGAAGCCCCGGAGCCCTCAGGACCCGGTTCCCTACTGCTCCCTCTGCTTCTATCCGTTTCAAGTCACCGAGGCCACCGTGCTGGCACAGCAGCCATTCTTAAAGGGGCGCACTGCTGAGGGCAGACCGTCTACCTGCAAAGCTACACCACTGTGTGGTCTGAAGACTTCAGAGCCCATTTTTGGTTCTCGGGTTTAAAGATGATCTCGGGGCAGCAGTTTGTGGGCTTCTTCCAGCCCCCACGGTGGCTCGTTGTCTCTGGCTGTGGGGGTGCCGGCTGAGGGGTACCCCTAGTGTCTGTTCTCTCACTCTGTCTCTCCCCTCCCTGGCCCCTCTGCCTCTTTCTTTTGACCCCCTGGGCCAGGCTGGGACAGGGAACATGCCCCAGAGACATGGCCAAATTGGCCAGTGCCGCTGTCCACGGTTGGAAGCTCCTGCCTGGCGGCTCACTCGGGGTCCTTGTCCTGCTAGGTTAAGAATAAGAAACTGGTTGAGCTGCTCAGGAGGAAAGTGCGTCTCGCCCAGCCCTATG
Source organism: Echinops telfairi (assembly GCF_000313985.2). Lineage (NCBI taxonomy): Eukaryota > Metazoa > Chordata > Mammalia > Afrosoricida > Tenrecidae > Echinops > Echinops telfairi. The sequence continues at coordinate 6,100,333 of NW_022111359.1, read as the reverse complement.
CCGGCGTGTTTCTGAAGCGGGACGACAAGTAAGTGGCGTTTCCCACACCCCGTGGTCCCAGGGCACCTGAGGCCCCGTTCTGTGGCCCAGAAGAGACCAAGGGAATCCTGACGGAGCTCAGGCCCAACGCCTAGCAGGCCTTTCCAAAGCCTGGGCCTGGAGCACATGACGGGGGTGGGGGTGAGGGTGGAGGGGGGTTGGCCTGGGGGCCCCTTGGCAGCAGAGCGAGCCATGCCAATGGTGCGGGTCCCGGTCCAGAAATGAGTCCAGGGGAACGTTCCAGCAGGTGCTGTGGTGGGAGTGAGCCTGTGACCCGGCACTTTTGGGCCCCAGACAGTCGCTTGCTCCTCGTGCTGGGCAGTGGCCCTGGGGGTGGTTCCTGTTCCCCCTCCCCCACCCCACAGCTTGAGGCCTCTCTGTGCCCACTGCCAGCAATGAGTCCGACGTGGTTGAGAGCCTGGATGAGATCTACCACACGGGAACATTTGTCCAGATCCACGAGATGCAGGACCTTGGGGACAAGCTGCGTATGATTGTCATGGGGCACAGAAGGTGCGGGGGCCCACTGGTGGGAGGGGCTCGGTGGGGGGCGGGCAGCCTCGGGTGCCCAGGGCCCAGCACTGACAGCCCTGTGGGGAGGAGTCAGGCATGTTCCCCCAGCACTGACAGCCCTGTCGGGAATAGTGGCAGAGGGGCCAGGGTGGGAAGAGGAGTCAGGCGTGCCCTAACCGGCAATGGAGGCGGGCATATCTGACCTCCTCTGACTTTTCTGTTGCCACCAC
>NW_022111359.1:6091518-6098951 GCF_000313985.2 Echinops telfairi | reverse complement strand
CCACACTGCAGAGTGGGAAGGGACAGTAATACGCCTGGGCTGAGTCAGGAGACCTCTCAGCCGGCCTGCCCTCTGAGATGGGAGAGAAAGGACAATGGGGGCGGCCATTGCGCCCTGGACACAAGCCTGTGAGGTGCTAGCCAGAGTCCTGCTGGCTCCCCAGGCCTTGCCCACCTTGCCACCAGCTCGGCCCGCCCCGAGACCCACCCCCTAGCACCCTCACCCCCACCAGCACCCTTTAGGGTGGTCAGGTGTCTGTCAGCAGGGCCCTCTGTTCCTCTGGAAAGTGCCATCCTCACCCAAGCATTAGAGACACACCCACCCTGGTTGGCCTAGCGCTCTCCTCTGCCTCACACATGCGTGAGCTTGCATGCATCCCCCCCGCCGCCCCCCAACGGGCAGACAGGAGGAACTTGATCTGGGCTGGTCCCCGGGAATCTAAGAGCCTGGTGGTGGCCTGTAGGGATGTGTTGCCAGCCAAGTGGTTGGTGGTTCAGTCCCACCCATCTGCTCCGAGGGAGAAAGATGAAGCGGGCTGCCCACTTCAGGATTCTCGGCCGGAAGCCCTCTGTCGGGTCGATGGGAGGCGGAGTTACCTGGATGGCACTGTTGGGGTGTTCGGTTTTATTGAAGACAGAAAGTCTGAAGGGGCACCTCCGCCGAGCTCTCTGTCCGGCGTTGCCCCGGCCTCCCTTGGTCTTCCTCCTGTGCGTCTGCATGTCTCTGCACAGCTAAGGGACACCACCGCTCCCTCCGCCTGACCTGCCTGCACAGGGGCACCGGAAGACAGAACCGGTTCGCCGGCACCTGCTCGCTCTAGTGCAGTGGTTGTGGAGGGTCACTCCGGCCCTGCTATATGGGGGAAGGTGGCAGGGGCGGGCAGAGTCCCCAAGCAGGCTGGTGCTCAGTACAGGTAGTTCTGGGATGCCCCTGGCTGCCGCTCTGTGTCCTGCTGCTGGCTGGCATGGGTGGCCACCAGGCTGTAGGAAGCAGGAGTAGGAGTCTGGCTGGAGGACATGGGCAGACTGGGGAGGGGGCACTGAACTTGAGGCCACCCTCCCCTTGGCCACAGCCCCAGCCTCCCGTCTGCCTTGCCGCCGGCAGGATTCACATCAGCCGGCCACTAGAGGTGGAGCCCGAGGAGCCGGAGGCCGAGAGCAAGCAGAAGGCACGCCGGAAGTCCAAGCGGAACAAGAAGGAGGCGGAGGAGGAGCAGCTGGGCGGCAAGAGCCCGGTGGAGGTGGTGATGGAGCCCGGCTTGGGGGACCCTCGTGAGGTGCTCATGGTCGAGGTCGAAAACGTGGCCCACGAGGACTTCCAGGTCACGGAAGAAGTGAAAGTGAGTGAGGCAGGGGAGGGGCCGCGGGGCTCCCTGTCCTGCGGTTGCAGGGGCACCCACAGCAGGCATCACCAGTGCAGAGGAGGCCTGGGGCCCTGCTCACCACACCACACCACACCACAGTAGCCTCACACAGAGGGGCCCTGGTCACACAGGCACGGCTGTTGTGTCCTGTGTGTCCTGCCCCCTGCAGCCTTGCTGAGGCAGCACCTACTTCTCTGCGTGAAAGGCCTTTGAGGAAATGGGTCAGAGAAGGAAATCTGCTCCTGGTGGAGTTCATAGTCGAACCCAGGCCCCACCTGGGTGGGGGTTTGTACCAGCCTTCCTGCCAAGCCACCTGCCCTCTAGGAACAAGACAGCTGACTGAGGCCTGGCATGTGCCTGGCAGCCAAGGCCAACTGGCTGCAGCCCTGTATTGAGAAGGCTTCTTAAGTGGCCTCTGAACACTGAGGGAAAGAGTGCTGGATTGATTGGTGATGTCTGACGTGATGCTGGAAGGGGGTCTGGCTGCATGTGCCATTGAAATCCAAACCTACTGTCATTGCGTGGATTCCAGCTCCCAGTGGGACAGACTAGAGCTCAGGCTTCCTGTCCTGGAGCAGCTGGTGGGCGCGCCCTGCTCTCCCTTGTGCTGTTGCAGGGTGCTTCAACTTTCCACTGCCCCGCCAGGGCTCCTGCGAGGGCATTAACGGCTTCTGACACCACCCCTCACACACCCCCACCATCCCTTCCTCAAGGTTAGGAGGCAGGCAGGTTTTCATGTGTCCTCTTCTTGGCTGGTGAACATGAAGCCCAAGTGGCCTGGTGGCTGGGGCACTGGGGGCGGCAGGTAGGAGGGACCCCAAAGGCCTGTCTGGCCCTGTCTGCAGGCCCTGACCGCAGAGATCGTGAAGACCATCCGCGACATCATCGCCCTAAACCCTCTCTACAGGTGGGTGTCCACCGGCCTCCTCGCAGGAAGCCCTACCCCTCCTCCCTGCGAGGCAGGCGATGTCCCGCTGCTGTGCCTGGGGTGGGCAGGTCTCACGAAGCAGCGGTGGGCGGGATAAGCTGGCTGGGCGGAGGAGCTGCTCTGAGCAGCAGTCCACCCCCAGGGAGTCGGTGCTGCAGATGATGCAGGCGGGCCAGCGAGTGGTGGACAACCCCATCTACCTGAGCGACATGGGCGCCGCGCTGACCGGGGCCGAGTCCCACGAGCTGCAGGATGTCCTGGAGGAGACTAACGTGAGTGTGTGCATGGCTCAGCCCGCCGCCTCGTCCCTCTCAGGCCTCCCGTCTGCAGCAGGGTTGCTGTGGCCAACGGCCTTGCCCATGGGGCATTGTTCCCTGTGTGCATAGGGGCCGTGGGTCAGGCAAGCAACTCCCCCACTGTGACCACCCTCTCACGCCTCTCCTCGGCAGATCCCCAAGCGCCTGTACAAAGCCCTGTCCCTGCTAAAGAAGGAGTTTGAGCTGAGCAAGCTGCAGCAGCGCCTGGGTCGGGAGGTAAGCTTCCAACCTTCAGGCCGCCCCGAGTCGCCAGACTGCGTGGGTGCTGCTGTGAGACCAGCACAGCCAGCCCAAGTCCTCTCTGCGCGGCAGGACTGGGTGCTCCTGGCCTCCTGTGTGTGTGTGGGGGCATGTAGAACCAACCCACCGGGAAAATACTGACGTGCTGGTTCCCCACTCGCCTGCAGGGCCCACCATCCCACTTGTGGGCAAATGTTGGACCAGCCTGTATTTCAGGTCACCCTGGAGGCCGGGGGTCACTTATACAGTGCTTAGAGCTGACTTGGGGGCTGAGAGAGACCCTGGATTGGTTCTGGTCAGCTTTCACAGCCACTTACATGTGCCCTGGAGGCTGGCACGTGCCTAGGACTGGAGCAGGGTTCAGTGAGCTCCCAGGCTCAGGAGACGCAGAGGGGCCACGTGAACCCCGGCTCACCACCATCCAACCGACAACAAGCATGGGGTTCCTCCAGGCGAGGCAATGGCAGCTCCATTTGTGCACGAGTCAGGGGACGGGGGACGGCAGCGATAAGTGTCCCGTCTCTGCTTTGGGTTGAGAATGGAGGGTTGGGGTGTGGGGGTGGGGGTGGTCTTATCCCCACACGCCCACGAGGCAGCAGGGTCTATGACTGGGCCTGTGGCCTGCGCACCCCGTTCCTTACCGCCCCTTCCCCCGGCCCCCCGCCCGCAGGTGGAGGAGAAGATCAAGCAGACGCACCGCAAGTACCTCCTGCAGGAGCAGCTGAAGATCATCAAGAAGGAGCTGGGCCTGGAGAAGGAGGACAAGGACGCCATCGAGGAGAAGTTCCGTGAGCGCCTCAAGGAGCTCGTGGTCCCCAAGCACGTCATGGACGTGGTGGACGAGGAGCTCAGCAAGCTGGGCCTGCTGGACAACCACTCGTCCGAGTTCAAGTGAGTGCCCAGGCGGCACGTGTCCCATCGGAGAGCCCGTGGGGCAGCGTCCAGGGACACGCTCTCCCTCCCACGGCGGCGGTGGTGGTTCGGTGCTGTGGAGTGGGTGTGGATCCATGGGGACCCTGTGTGCAAGAGAACAAAACGCTGCCCGGGCCTGCCCTGCCCCCACTGTGTCAGACCTTCTTGTCGAGGGCCCTCCACTTGAGGTCCTTCTCCAGGGGCGGTGTCTCCTGACAGCATGTCCCAAGTCCATGAGACAGTCTCCCCATCCTCATCCTCACTTCTGAGGAAGGAGCACCTGGCTGCGCTTCTTCCAACACAGGCCTGTTTGCTTTCCTGGCCGTCCAGGCTCCTTCCAAGGCCCGTAATCCAGGTGCTTTGATTCCTCTCCCATCTTCCCCGTTCCTACCATCTCGTGTGCGCATGAAGTGGCTGGAAGTGCCAGGGCTGGGTCAGGTGAAAACCTGAGTTTTCGAATTGACACCTTGCTCTTCAGCACGTGGGGGCCTTGTTCAGCAGACCCCCGTGCGGTTCTTCATTTGCTTTCTTTCTTTTTTTTGTTTGTTTGTTTTGTTTCATTTGCTTTCTTGACTGCGGCTTCCACAGGTGTCCGTTGAGGACCCTTGAACAATGAACCCCTCCCTCCCTGCCCTCGAGTCCGTGCTGACTCACCACACCCCCATAGCGCGGGGCAGGACCGCCCCTGTGAGTGTGCGAGACTGTAACTCTCGAAGGGAGTAGGAACCCGTTCCCCTGGGGCAAGTTTCATTCTCTTCCCCGCCTGTGGTGCTGCCTCTTGGTGCAGCTGTGAAGATGTTGGCTCACTGTGCGCTGAGTTACAGTCCACCGTGAAGGCTGCAGTCTGACCCTCCCCAGCAGCTGCTGCAAACTCTCTTCGCTTTCGTCAGGAAGGATTGTGTCATTCGAACACCTGGCTCATAAGTCTCTCTTCAATCCATAGGTTGCTTTCCTATTCAGATAATCCAGCTTTTCTTGGATTGTTAAGAACATACAGAAGTTAGGGCTGACAGCACATAAATGTAGGATAACTACATCAAATCACAAAAATGGAAGACAGCCACACACTACTGGGAATCGTGGGCAAGCCAAGTTGACACAACCACCCTACAACCCTGTTTTAACTTGATACCTTAACCATCCATAATTCCACCAGTTGCTCCGAGGCAGAAAGAGGAGGCTTTCTACTCCCGTAAAGCGTGCTGGTCCCGGGAACCCACGGGGCCGTTCTCCCGTGTCCTGGGCGGCAGTGAGTTGGACCTAGTGGAGGAGGACGGCCCTGGTGCTGCAGTGGCTATGGATTGGGCTGTGGACCACAGGTCATCACATGGAAACCCAGCCTGGGCACACCCTTCCCGGTGGCCTGATGAGGGCCGGGAGGGGTGCCGGGCTCTGCTCACAGGCCCCTGTCGGTTCTGTGACAGTGTCACTCGCAACTACCTGGACTGGCTGACTTCCATCCCATGGGGCAAGTACAGCAACGAGAACCTGGACCTGGCGCGGGCCCAGGCGGTGCTGGAGGAGGACCACTACGGCATGGAGGACGTGAAGAAGCGCATCCTGGTGAGTATGTACACACAAACATGTACACCCACGTATGCCAGCCTCCACGTCCCCAGTCCGTCTTGTGGATTTGCCTCATGTGGGGACATGTCAGGGGTGATGCCCCCCACCTGGGGCCCAGGCTGTCCTGCGTGGTGTTGGGTGGGGGGGGGCTTGGGGTGTAGTGCAGTGACAGTAGGGGTCCTTGGTGTACCTGGGTCCCCCTGCCGGCCGTCTGATGGTAGAAGCTAGCAGGCTGGAGTCTTGGAGCAGAAAGCAAGCCCAGGGGTGCTGCTGGGGGTAGGGGTGTTGGGGGGTGGACATAGTCAATTGTGGGCTTTACATGTCCTTGGCCCCAGACTGTCCCTCCTCTGAGAGCTAACCATTCTTGTCAACCCCTCTGAGATGGGCCTGGTCCCTGTAAGAGACCACGGAAAAGCAATGCTCTATAGGGCTTGGTCCTGGGCAGCAAGCCCCCCTGCAGGGAGCACTTCTCTTGGGTCCCCACCCGCCCCTGAGCCCAGCCTCTGCCCACAGGAGTTCATCGCCGTTAGCCAGCTCCGAGGCTCCACCCAGGGCAAGATCCTCTGCTTCTACGGCCCCCCGGGCGTGGGCAAGACCAGCATTGCCCGCTCAATCGCCCGGGCCCTGAACCGAGAGTACTTCCGCTTCAGCGTGGGGGGCATGACTGATGTGGCTGAGATCAAGGGGCACAGGTAAAACCACCCTCCCAGGGGCACCTGCCCATGAGCCTCCCGGGCCCCAGCCCAGCTAGTTCTCCTGGCTCTCCTCACATGACCTGCTCCACTCACCTGGACGGACAAAGTCTAGGTGTGGGGTGCCTTCCAGGCCTGGCTGGGTCCGAACACTCGGGCCTCACAGGCAGAAGTCTGCGCCACCCCACTGGCTCTCAGTTGGTGGCTGTAGCACCAGCTGAGAGGCTGTGGGGGCCATGTCTGGCCTCCCTCCCTGCCCTTGAGTCCGTGCCGACTCACCGCACCCCCATAGCGCAGGGCAGGACCGCCCCTGTGAGTGTGCGAGACTGTAACTCTCAACAGGGGTAGGAAGCCCGGCTTTCCCCCGAGGAACTAGTGACCCTGCACCCTGCCAGCACCGCCAGGGGCCAGTCTCCCGCCCTCTGGGAAACGGTGCTGTGGGTGATTGCCAAAAGGAGAGGTCAGACCTACCTCCAGCTTCCTGAGCCATGTCTGGACATGTCCTCTCCTCCCCTCCCCTCCCCCGGCTCTGCACTCTGCTCTGCTGGGCTTGATGCTGTGGCAACCTCACAGACAGTACTCATGGATAGTTTCTAGGGGGCTCAACAGGTCCCAAATTGTTAGGAGACAGTTCCTTTGCCCACCAAGCCTCTTCTCAGCCCCAGCAGCTGTGGCTCCTCAGCCCCAGTCTCCCAGCTGCATGATCACTGGGCCCATTGGCACTGCTGCTCTGCTCTGTCTCATGGTCTCTGCCACTTCCAAGAGCCGTATTTAAGCAGTTTCACTTCCCCACAATCCTCCAGCGGAGCAGCCACGCCAGGTGAACCAGACTCCAGGGAACCAGTTCTCGGAGGGAACAGGAACCCCAGCCCTGGATCGGGCCTCCTCCTGCTGGCACAGCAGGGCCTTCCTGCTGTCCGGAGTCACAGATCCATGCACAGTTCTTCTCTGAGCCACAGATGAGGAAGGTGGGCAAGTAGCTGCCCACATGCCCTGGTGCTGACCCTGCTGTTCCCTCCCCTGCAGGCGCACGTATGTGGGGGCCATGCCAGGAAAGATCATCCAGTGTTTGAAGAAGACCAAGACAGAGAACCCCCTGATCCTCATCGATGAGGTGTGGCTCGGCCCAGTGGGGGTGACGGGGGGTAGGGGGACTCCAGCCCCAGTGGGGCCCTGACATCCCAGGTGCCCCCTGCATTCCCTAACGCTGTCCAAGCCCGCAGCCACAGGGCCTGCCCCTGTCAGCTGCCAACTGCCCTCTGCCACTCAGGTGGACAAGATCGGCCGGGGTTACCAGGGTGACCCTTCGTCAGCCCTGCTCGAGCTGCTGGACCCAGAGCAGAATGCTAACTTCCTGGACCACTACCTGGATGTGCCCGTGGACTTGTCCAAGGTGTGAGGCCCGAAGGGCAGTC
>NW_022111359.1:6088349-6090243 GCF_000313985.2 Echinops telfairi | reverse complement strand
GTGATGAAGGAGAGTGCGCGGATCGCCTACACCTTCGCCAGGGCCTTCCTAATGCAGCGAGACCCCACCAACAACTACCTGGTCACCTCACACATCCACCTGCATGTGCCCGAGGTCCGTGCCTCCCTACCTCCACCCCGCTACCCCCACCCGTGCCCTGCGGCCCCCTGCTCACTGCCCGCTCCTCCCCCAGGGTGCCACCCCCAAGGACGGCCCTAGTGCGGGCTGCACCATCGTCACGGCGCTGCTCTCCCTTGCCATGGGCCAGCCTGTGCGACAGAACCTGGCCATGACCGGCGAGGTCTCCCTGACCGGCAAGATCCTGCCCGTTGGGGGCATCAAAGAAAAGACCATTGCCGTGAGTCTGGGGCCCGGCAGGAACCCAGTTCAGCCCAAGGGCATGGGCCTCTCAGATGCCTGGAGACCTGACTGCCCCTCCACAGTGGGACTCTGGAGAATGTTCTAGAGCAGCAGTTCTCAACCTGTGCGTCACGACCTCTTTGGGGAGTCGAACGACCCTTCACAGGGGTCACTTGATTCAGAACTAGCAAAATTAGTTAGGAAGTAGCAACAAAAATAATTTCATGGTTGGAGAGGTCACATGAGAAACTGTATTCCAGGGTCGAGGCATTAGGAAGTTTGAGAACCACTGTTCTAGAGCCTTCTATCCATTGGGGAGTCCCTTTGATCACCTGGAAGGCGAGGCAGGGTCTTCCAGAAGGGTGGGACTGGTGGGGCAAGGACTGGCACTTGCTGACTCCACAGCCTCCCCCTACCCTCCAGCCACTGCCCCTCCTGACAGTGGCCTTTCCCTACAACTGGATGCTGACCCAGGGTAGTGCACCCAACCCTACCTGCCTGCCCCTCCCTCCCCGGTGGTAGTGACAGCTCAGAGGGCAAGTGCTGGGCTGTGGGTGGGGAGTTGGCTCTGGAAGGCCACTGAGGCATCGTAGCGAGAGGGCTGGCCTGGTGCAGGAGCTGACTAGCTGAGGCCTCCAATTCCACCTGACAGCCCTGGCGATCTGAAGATTCCACTGGTGTCAGTCTGGATGTGTTTCCAAGTTGGGGGAGAGGGGAGGGCTATCTTTCCTCTGAAGGCTGTGTGTGGCTGCCGGGCTCCCAGGACCTGTCCCACAGCTGTGTGCCCCCTCTGCAGGCCAGGCGGGCTGGTGTGACGTGCATGGTGCTGCCAGCCGAAAACAGGAAGGACTTCCACGACCTGGCACCCTTCATCCGAGAGGGCCTGGAGGTGCACTTTGTAGAGCACTACTGCGAGGTCTTTGACATCGCCTTCCTGGGCGAGGGGGCACAGGCCCTGGCTGTGGAGCGGTGACTGCTGCCTGGACACCTCGGCCAGGACAGACGCGGGGCTCCCCTAACTATGGCTTAATCATGGAGTAGGGTACAGGAACTATTTAATTATGATTAAAATCCATTTTCAGTACTGCCTGCCTGCCTGCCTCTGTCCCCCGCACCTCTCCCCTGACAAAGACTACCACGGTGACAGCACACCAAACCACACAACCAGTTTCTGGAAAGGCTTTATTATTGGGGTGGGGGGGTGACGATGACATGGCACTCAGTCCTTCTTGGCAGCGGCCTTCCTCATGGCTGCAAGCACGTTGCTTAGCTCCTCTCTCTTCCTCTTAGCCCGGATGTGTGTGCCCACCTGGGAACACAGTGGGTTGGTGAGCTCAGCTTCCCACCCCCCACAGTGGGCCCGGTTGGCACCCCAGTCCCTGAGGGACAGCCACCTACCCGCTTCTTGATGAACTTAAGTGCCCGCTTGTCCTTGGAGACCTTGAGCAGCTCCATGGCCCTTCGCTCGTAGGGTGCAAAGCCACACACCTCCCGGATCATGTCCCGCACGAACTTGGTGTGCTTGGTGAGGCGC
>NW_022111359.1:6055876-6087819 GCF_000313985.2 Echinops telfairi | reverse complement strand
GGCGGAGGGCTGGTGAGCGGCAGCCCCACCCCACCCCCAAAGATGAGCTCCAAAGCCCTGCGCAATGGCTTGATCACCACAGGGCACCTGGTCCACCCTGGGGTCCCGCCTCCCACTGGGCACAGGCCAGCACCGCATAAACAGACCCTATTCCTGAAACGGACACTCTAGGCCCGGTTTTACCTCCGAAGCCCAACACCAACTTGTAAACCCTCACACGTGAAGGCCCACTGGGCTCGCACCCACGCGCCTGCCTCGCTCCCAGGGGTGAGGCTCGAGGCTTGCTGTTCGGACGCGTCTGGCAATCCCCTTCCTCAGCTCGGGTGCCCCCCACTGGGTCCTCACGCTGACCTCTAAGACGACCCGACCCTGGACCCGACACTCACCCCGCGGCGGCGGCTGTGCCTCGGCTTGCTCACGTTCTTGGTCACCTTGTGGCCCTTATCGAGGCCCACGGCCATAGGGTAGCGCACAGCCATGGCTGGGACAGAAATGGGGAGAGGAAGTGGAAGTGAGTCCCCGACCAGTCTCCGCCGCCCGGAACCCCGCGCCGCTGCTCTCTCAGGCTGGTTAGCCGCACCCTGCCGCACCCCAAACCGTGCTGCAGCTCCTAAGAGCCCGATGGTAGCGGATTCCGGCCGCAAAGAACTCCCTTACCTGCTACTCTTCGATGGCTGCCGCGGCGGAAGGAAGGTGCCGCGCGGAACTCTGGGATATCTACTCTCGGCCAGAGACCCGGGTCAGAGGTGGGAAGTGAGCGCACGCCCCCTGGCGGCTGGAGGACTCACTGCATCTCATGAAGACGGCGCGATTGCGCTCTGAATGTGCGCGTTTCCAGGAAGCTGCTGGTGGTGGTGATCTGAAATCCAGTGGGTTCCAGCTCTTAGCGACCTGAAACACCACCTTCCGGCGCTGCACGAGCCTCACAACTGTTCTTATATTTGAGCCCTTGTTGCAGCCACTGTGCCCATCCATCTTGTCGAAGGTCTTCCACTTTTTTGATGCCCCTCCACTTTATCAAGCATGATGATGTCCTTTTGCTGGGACTGTTCCCTCCTGACATGTCCCACAGGGATCACATGCTTACACACTTGTGACTCACACTCAGGCTCACACACATTCTCACACCCAACCACACACAACGTCACAAGCCTACCTGACCTATCAGACGCCCACTTCGGTTGAAACCCAGTCGCCATGTGCCCTCACCAAAGGTCTTACCTCCATCCAAGCCTCCCTGCTGCCCTCTCAGGCTGAGACACTCAATGGCCACATGGTGAGTGGGATGGCCACACACAGTCATTCACAACCACAATCACAATGCACCTCAAAACAGTCACACCCAGGCGTAATGCTCCTCCCCCCTCCGCATTCCTGCACAGCCACACTGAGTCATTTATAATCAGACATCACCCTGTCAGTCATAACGCACGCCCCCCAGTCACACCTATAGTCACACAGTCACATACAGCCACATGCTTAAGTCATGCTCATGGTCCCCACCCCCCTACCCACATTGTCACTGAACCACACCCCCTCCCACAACATACACTTGAGTCGCAGAAGCCCCACATCCTCACCCTGTCGGGTACACAGCCTGCACACTTTATACATTCTAGTTTTCATGCACACACCATCACACACTCACCTCTCTCTCACACACACATACACCATCACACACTTAGCCTCACGGAAGCCCCCCACACCCACACCCACGATATCACAGGAGCCCTAACACCCTCACACTCACACAGTATCACAGGAGCCCCAACACCCTCACACTGACACACACACAGTATCACAGCAGCCCTCACACTCTCACACACCCTCTTTCTCTCACACTATCACACTTCGGGTAGCGTTTCATCTGTTGTGTATGGGTGGGGGGGTCCCCTCCAGGGTACCTCCACCTAGCTACACTCTCCAAGCCAGCAAAGTGGAAGCACGAATGAACCGGAACAACAGACAGGATAAAGAGAATTTTTATTAGGGAACAGGAAGTTGGCCCAGCCCCCCCACCCCCCCAACCGAAAACGACTTTCCTATCTCTTGTGCCTACACCGGCATCCAGTGAGGTCGAGGCATGCCAGCTTCAAAGAGTACAAATCAGGGCTCGGACAGTTCGGGCTCGGGCTGGAAGGATGGGTTGTGTGCTGTGACCTGGGTGATGAGCATGAGTCGCCCCTCTGGGCTTCAGTCTTCTCCTCTGCAAACGGAAGCCGGCACCCTCAAAGGGAGGGGTGCGGGTGGGAACAGCAGGAAGGCTCGAGGCCCCTGATAAGCCGAGCATGTGGCTGGAGCGTGCTCTCAAGCTGCTGTGACCGATTCCAATGCTGGGAGTTCCGCTTAGCGTTCCATATCTGTTTGACCAGCCTCTCAAAGGTGTCGCCATGTGGGTCCTTATCGCAGGGATAGTTTAGTAGTGAGCGCCCCCCATTCGGAAGCTGGGGGAGTTGGCACACCGGGAGCTCAGGCAGCAGCTGCAGCCGTGACTTGAGGTCCGGGTGGATGAACCAGGCCCGAGGGCGCGGCAGCCAGGCCCGGAGTAAGCACAGCAGGTGGACGCGCCTCGGGTAGCAGACGCAGGAGGCGCGCGTGGCGCCGCCACGGACCACGCCCTGGCCCTGGTGATGCCCCTGGGGGACGGGAGGGTGAGGTGGGGATTGCAGTTGGACCTCCCCAGGTCCACGACGGCCCCGCTGGACCTCACCTGACTCCCTCGGTGGCCGAGGCGCGATCCCGAGGCCCAGGACGCACCGCGTAACGGCAACGTTAACGTCCTGCACGTCCAGTTCCCGCCGCAGGGAGCCGAAGAAGGCGTCCAGCACGAACTTGGCCGCTGAGTAGGGGGCGGAGAAGGAGGCGGGCACGCGGCCTAGGGAGGCGGAGGGGCGGGGCTGGCGGGGCTCCTGGTCGGCTGAGCCCACCGTAGGCGTCACCCCCTCCCTAACCAGGCTCCCCCTTCCCTGCAAGAGCCGGGGCCTGGAGCGCGCACCGAGCAGCGAGGACACCACCACCAGGGTGCCCTTGCTGTCCGCCAGGCTCGGCAGCGCCAAGGAAGTCAGCTGTACGTAGCTCAGGAAATTCACCTGCACGTGGAGACGGGGCGTGGCCAGACAGGGGCGTGGCTAAGACGAAAAGGGAAGGCAGGGGCGGGGCCCTGGAGCAGCAGTGGGGAGGGTCCTAGGGAGGGAGGGAGGGGCCTAGACCGGAGAGGGGAGGGGCCACAGGCTCGAGAAGGGCGTGGCGTGGGGGAAGTCCGGGGCGGGTCTGGGCCGCAATGGGGGCCAGCACCTGCATGAGCCAGCGAGCCCCCAGGGCGCTGTGGGTCCGCGTGCTTGCCGGGGTGGCGCCCATGTGGTTCAGCACGAGGTAGTCTAGCCCGCCTGGCCCGGAGAGGCCAGTCAGCCAGGGCCAGCTCCCGCTCCGAGGCCCCGCCCCTTAGATCCAATGAGCTCCATCCCTTCCGGAGTCCCACCCCCTGGATCCAACGAGGCCCCGCCCCTAGCGACACCCCAGCCCCAGAAGTGCGCCCGCCCTCACTGCCACGCCCCCAGCCTCGGCTCCTGCCCCGCCCCTTACCCAGCATCGTCAGGGCAAACTGCACCACGCGCTTGGGCGCTTCAGGGGAGGCCACGTCCGCTGCGATGTAGAAGACCTCGGGGGCGCCCAGCTTCCGGCAGTTCCCTACCACCTGGGGGCGGGGCCAGAGCTGCCCGTGGGCCCCTCCACCTACCTGCCTCTCCCTGTCTTCTACTCTGAACCTCGTGTCTGTCGCAGGCTACACCATCTTCCCAAGGGGTCAAGGGTGGTTGGAATCTAGCGACCGGACCAGAACGCCCTGCGGCCTTTTTGTTTGGTCAACCGCCAACATTCAAAGGCTGGGCATTTCGCATGTACCTCCAGATTTGGTGGTGATGGCTTCCCTTGGGACAATGGCCGCTAACAAGCAGCGGCCCACCTGCCCTTGGGCAAGGAAGGGGCTGTTGGATTTTTATCAACCCAGTATCTCCAGTTTACAACTTTACCCTCACTGCCTTGCAGAATCAACACATCCTCAGGCACAACCCACGAAGAAGGTACTTTTATTATCCTCTTTTGACAAATCAGGAAAAAGAGAGGTTAACTGACTTGCCCAAGGGCACACAGCAAGCCTGGATTGGATTAGGCACTGCAGGCCAGGGTCCCTTTGTACCCGATCCCACACTGATCAGAGGGGCAGCTCACCTTCTGGACAAGGGCCTTGGTGTGGCCGGTGGGCGCCCAGGCGGGCGTAGTGGTGAGCCAGCTCCTCCCCAATGCCCGCACTGGCCCCTGTCAGCAGCACTAGGGCTCCCTGGAGGCTGGCTAGCAGTGGGCAGGGATGGTCAGCCTTCAGAAGGCCCCATTCCTTCCCTGGCCCCTGGCCCCTGGCCCTGGGTGCTCACCTGGTTCAAAGTTGTCATCCCAGTAGTAGGTGAAGAACAGGGCCCCAAGTCCCGTGAGGAACAAGGCCTTCATGACCTTCTCTGGGCTGCAGCGAGACAGAGTGGTGCAGAGCCACGCCCACTCCCCTGGGCTACACTTTGGTTCAAGGGACATTTGGAGATGGCCTGGGACCTGTCCCTTCTCCACCTGGTCTTCCACTGCAGCGGAGGTTAAACCAGCCTGCTCCTGGCCCACATCCTTCTTGTTCCCTTCACCCTGCAGCCAAACCACACCTCCCCACCTGCTGGAAATACAACCTGCTCCTTAATATAAAGCCCAACTGACTTCATTAGCCAAAGAGGTCCTACAGGGGCCAGGTCCTCCCACCCTCTCGCTCCTTCTGATCAGCCATATCAACCTTTCCCACACTGGCCAGGCAACAAGCTGCCTCAGGGGCTTAGCAGTGGTGGTTCCCTCAGCCCGGAATGCAAATGACTTGCTCCAATTATTTTCAGGGGAGCTGCCTTCTCTGAGAGGATACTTGGTGGTATCATGTGCTTGTTAACTGCAAGGTTAACAGTTCAAAGCCAGCAGTTGTTCCCAGGGAGGATGAAGAGGTTGACTGTTCTGTAATGATTTACAGCCTCCGAAACCCTATATAGGGGTGCTCTGAATCTGAATTCCTTTCGTTGGCAGTGGGTTTCGAAAAGGAGCCCTGGTGTCACGGTGAGAGAAGAGTTGGACTGCTCATCTCACGGTCAGTGGTTCAAATCCACCAGCCAGCTCTTTTTGAGAAAGACGCAGCTGTCTGCTCCCATATAGATTTACAGTCTCAGAAAGGGTCACTGTGAGTTGGGCTAGAGGGGCCCTCGTAGTCTAGTGGTTATGCATTGGGCTGCTAACTACAGCGTCAGCAGTTCAAAAGCAACAGCCGCTCCGGGAGAGAAAGATGAGGCTCTCTGTTCCTGTAAAAAGTTACAGGGGAAGATCTACTCTCCCCTGTAGGGTCGCTCTGAGTCCATGGCAGTAAGTTTGGTTTTTTGGTGTTCAGGGGGGCCCTTTCTAAAGCTGCTCTTCGCCCACCTCCCTTTGCTGTAAAGAACTAGCACTTTGAGCTCCTCAACACTGGCCATTGGCTGGATAATTTGGCACACTGTCCAGAGAAACCTGGAGGTGCACTTCCTGCTCCAAACCGTCCCAGGACTCCCTGACTGCCCTGGGATGAGGCCAGGCACCACACCAAGCCCAGTGAGTCTGGCCGCCTGTCCAACCTCTTGGCTAGCAACTATTCTCGGAATCTTCCAGCATTTACAAGTATTCTTCTTCTGTTCTCGGGATCCGTTCTCAATTGGGGACGCACTCGCACTTCTCGCTTCCAGGCAAAGGCCTGAAGCCCCGTGTCAGCTGCCTCTACCCTGTCCTGCCCTGACCACAGGAATCCCACGGGGGACAGGGGACCGAGGGGGAGTGGATGGAAGAACATAGGAAAGAAATCCCAAAGAAAGGACTGCGGATACTCGCAGAATCCACCACGGGGTCCCGAACTTCGCCGGACCTCAGTTTCCCTTCTGACCCAAAGGGTCTCACCCTCAGCTGTGTACTCACCTACTTGGTCCTCAGTGGTACCCACCGTCCTGCACGGCTCGGGTCCCAGCCTGGGAGACGCAAGCAGGACCCTCCAACCTCCCTTCCGGACCGCGCCCACTTCTGTAGGGCCAGCGTCATGTGACCTCAAGTCCACCCTCCTCTCCTCTCTCCCTCCCTTCGCAAGAAAGGGGCCCAAGCCTGGGGTGGAGCGGGTAGGGGGTAGAGGAGGGAAGAAACCCAGCACCAGGCGTTGCCAGGCAACAGCCTTCCACCGGGTTCACGCCCCCTCCAGTCTGCGGTCCTGGCCCCGCCCACAAGGCGGGCGGGCCCATCCCCGGAGCAAATCACGTGACCACACACCCGTCTCCGTAGAACCAGTCCGCCATCTCGTTGCCTTGACAACCTCCTTCCTTCTAGACGACGCCCTTTCTTCGGCCGGGGTTCTTTGTACTCCGCGCGGGCGCGGGTGGGCTTCACGGGTCCCCAACATCTCTTTCAGTCACCTTTAAGACGCCTGACACCTTTTCTCCCTTCACGCTCCTAGGACCGAGCCTGTCTGGACTACATTTCCCAGGAGTCTTCACGGCCAGATTAACTCTTCGGCCGCTTTACGGGGCACTGCCCACTACATTTCCCAGCAGCTTTGTGGCATTCTCGGCACTGAAGACTACATTTCCCAGGAGGCATTGGAACTACAACCTCCGCCTCCCGGAAGCCTTTGCGAGGGCAAAAGGAGACTACGCCTCCCAGCGGCCCCTGTGGCGTCGCGACCGGAAGCGGCGGGTGAGCCGAGTGTCCTTGCGCGCAGAGCGCGGAGTTGAGCTGCAATGGTGGTCCGGGCGTGGCCGGTGATGAGGTGCGTGAGACCACCGGGTGGGTCCCTGGCCCCGGAGAAATCTCCTTCCTGCGGGCGTACCCCCCTTCCGGTTTGATCTGGGACTTGCTCTTCGTTTCCCGTCGTGTCGGGCCTTCGAGTAGGGAAACTGAGGCTTGGTGGAGCGGGGTTGCAGAAGCTGCCAAGTGCTGCCCTCCTACCTCCCCGCGAGCCTAGGGCGAGACCTCTCTGGCCCTTAATTGTGTCCTTTGTAAGACAGGCGTGCCCGGGAAGTCCGGCCACCCAGAGGACGCAGCGTATGCCGCGCAGGGGGTGATCTGGACGGTCGAAGGGGCAGAGGGCTTCAGTCCTCCCTGCAGCCTCCACAGCGCCCGACCTCAAGGGACCCGCTGCTCGTTCCCGGGCCTCAGTTTACCAGTTAAATGGAGTTCTGTGTTGGAGCTATGTGCACACTGTGTCCGTGCTGCCCCTTGATGTACACGTGCCATCTTCTGGACCATCTCCTTGTGGGCATGGAGCCTAGGGTCAGCCAGGCAGTGACTCCTTGTACCCACAGGTTTCTCATCAAGGGCAGCGTGACAGGGGGCGCTGTCTACCTGGTGTACGACCAGCAGCTGCTGGGCCCCAGCCACAAGAGCCAGGCTGCCCTTCAAAAAGTCGAGGAGGTGGTCCCCCCAGCCATGTACCAGTTCAGCCAGTACGTGAGCCAGCAAACAGGGCTACGGATGCCGCAGGTGGGTACCCTGGGCTGGAGGGAGGCCAGGGCTGGGTTCATCAGATCTGGGGTCTCCCTAGGTCCTTGTGTACCCCGGTAGATACTCCATGTCCTCTCTCTCTGCCTCTGGAGGGCACAGCCTGCCTCCCTCTTCTCACCAGCCCCCTTCTCTCCTCCCAGCTACCGTCCCCTCCGAAGTTGAACTTTTCCTTCCGTGACTCCTGGAATTCAGGTATACCCCTGGAGCCTCTATTGGGGGTGGTAGGGGTGAGGGGTAGCCTAGCCTAGGCCTTTGATGGCCAGGCCCATCACCCCCTCCCTGCTACGTGTCAGGACACACACACACAGCATCTCATGTGTCTAAAAGACTGGGCAGAGGCTCTATGAGGTTTGGGGTCTGAGCTCATTAGGTGAGCTCCTCCCAAAGCAAGGCCCTATTCCTCCTCTGGTTCCAGGGGAGAGGGTACAGATCGTTAAGCTCAAGACTGTCAGCCAAAAGGTTGACAGTTCAAAACCGGCTGGAGGTGCCACGGAAGAAAGACCTAGTGATTGATTACACCTGCTGGCCATAGACACCCTTTGGAGCAGTCTGTTCGCTGTTGCACCCATGGGATCGGGTCGCCATGGATCGGAGCTGGCTAGGTGGCAACTAATACTTAGCCCCTCACTGTCTCAATTTCCCCTCTTGGCATTGGCAGCGTAGGAAGTGGTGTTTCAGAAAAGCTTCCTCAAAGCCAGCGTGCCTCAGGAGTTGGCCTAGAGCCCCGGGGTGAAGGGACTGTGGAGGGGCGGGGTGGGGAGCCTGGATGGGCAACCACCTTTGTTTCCCAGGTGTCCTCAGGATGATGTCAGCGCTGTCGGCGGCCCCCTCCAAGGCCTGCGACTACTCCAGGGAGGGCTGGAACTACCTCAAGGAACGCGCCAAAGAGCATTCCAAGTAGCAGGTTGGATGTAGACACCTGTCCTGGCTAGGCCTTGGGGACAGGGACACCAGGGACAGGAAGACTCCAGGCTGGGACATCCTCCCACCCCACCCCCGCCAAGTGCAGCTCAAGCCCTGGAGGGCCTAATAAAGGACTTTGGAAAGCCTGTTAGACCTGGGGGCTCCTCACCGGTCCTTGGCAGCATCTGGGCACTGATTGGCCTGGGTAGGGGTCTAGGCAGTGGGCCCTGGTGCTCCAGAAAGAATGCTTAGAGGGCCGGGAAGGCTGAGGTACTGAGGGGGAGCCTGGGGTCGGGAGGGCTGTTCTGGGAGCTCTGAGCTCAGCTGGGATCATCCCAGAGCCCGGGCACTGGCACTAGAAGTGGGTGTAACCAACCCATCCTTACCTTGAGCCTCAGCTCAGGCTGTACCCTCCCCTCAGCTGGCTGGTCTACCCACTGCCTGCCTTCTGCTCCGGTCCCCAGCCTTCTCCCTCCTTGCTGGCAGTCCTGGGAGTTCTGGAGTGGGCAGGCCTGATGGGCACTGCCATCTGTCTATGCCCCCCTTTGTGGGCGCAGCTACCTGGCCTCCATTGGGGCCCCAGGGGCTCTGGTGTGTACTGGAGGGCTGTGAGCTAGTCTCCATGTTCCTGTTGGCACCCGCCCCACCCATGCCCCAAGAACACCACAGGCATTGGAGGGAGTCTATGCCATGAACCAAAGTGGAGATTCCCCTAACAGGGTAGGGGTGGGCATGGGGGCAGGGTCCTGGTCTGGGACCCCAACCTGGAACAGTGTAATCCAATTTCATGCCTCTAAACTATGAAGGGCAGGCAAGGGAACTCCCGTCTTCTGGTGTGGAAAAGAAAAGCGTGCTTTTGACCTGCCCCAGGGAGGACACCCCGGGGTGGGGGGAGGGAACACCCACTGACTGCAGAAGGCTCCAGGAAGGTGTTCTCTGCAGGGTTCTCCCCAGTGTTGGCTGCACGGCTTCCCTCCTGATAGGGGAGATGGGGTGAGCCGGACAGAGGTAGTACCCCTGATCCTGGGTTCCCAGTCCTGCTGGCCAGTGTGGCAGTCAGGAGACTGCCCCCCATGGCCAAGGCCGGCCCCAAGTGAAAGGACCATCATAGCCCACAGATGAAGCAGCTGGCATGGCTGTCAGATTCCAATCGTGTGCGCCCATTTTTTCTGGCCGACAGACGAGAGACGGGTCTGGAGGTTGGGCAGGGACCTGGCTGGGTGTCCCCAGTAATAGGCAGGGACAGTGAGCTGGTGACGCAGCTTGCCAAACCAGTTCCCCCGCTACTAGGGTGCTGCTCCTGCGGGAAGGCCTACTTGGGGCTGGTGTGTGGCTATGGGCACTTCTTGGTAGCGTCCAGTCCCTGCAAAGCAGACAAGGGTCACAGCTGCTAACTGTAACCCAGGGTTGTAGGGGTGGCGCGGGCAAGGTACTGAGGGGGCTCCCAGAAGGCGGAGATGGGCCCTCAGTGGGTGGGAATGACCGCACTGGTGGCACTCTGTCCATTTCAGAGATGAGCAAATTGAGGCCAGAAAGGAATGGTAACCCTAAACCGTGCTAGGAGGCAGACCTGCCCCAGCCACCCCATGGGATGCAGGCACCCCAAGGCTCCCCGCCCGGGGGCCAAGCTGTGCCCACTACTGCTGGAGAGTTGCAGGGCACTCACCTGTCCACTGCCTGGGGCCAGCATCCATGCACCAGGATTAACTCTATATGCTACCTTGGTTCCCCAAGTCTCCCATGTGTGGAGTACAGGGCTAGAGGGGCCCTGGACACCCACCTCCATCTGTCCAAGCCCTAATCTAATTCCCCAGTCACTGCCTGCAGCCGGAGGTCAGCCACACAGGCAGGCTTCCCTCACTTCCTAGAGGAGCTCCGAGGCCAGCAGTTGGAAACCACTAACCGCTGCTCCCTGGAGAAAGGAAGCTTTCTGCCCCACAAAGCTTGAAAGCCTGGAAATCTACGGGGAGTTGACTCTGGCCTGTAGGGTTGGAGTGGTGATCCACTCTGATCTCCCACTCCACACCTCATCTTGCTTACTAGATGTCCCCTCTGCTATATACCCAAGCTCACCACACCTGCACATGCTCTCTGGGAGAAGCAGGCTACCTGCTCCCCAAAGCCTGACGGTCTCGGGAACCCTACTCACAGGGCTGCCATGAGCTCGGCCATCGCACAGGAGACCTCCAGACAGGGCTGGATGGCAGTGTGTTTTACTCCTAGAACAGGATCAGATTCAAAGGACTCAGATGGGTACTTGGTGAACAAGAACCCTTTTTCTCTGTACCCAGTCTGTCAAAGAGCACAAGGTGGCTGCCCAGGTCTGCTCCTGGGCACGACTGAGGTACAACATGGTCCCAGCTCCCTATGGGCCAGGAAGGCATGCATTGCCCAGAAAGTACTCTTAGAACTGTCACTTGCCCTTTGAACCTGCTGCCCAAGGTACTCCTGGGAGGACCACAAGGTCCCCCTCCCCGGTGGTGTGACTCGTGCTCAGAAGGTAAGGTAAGGGTTGGCGGTTTGAACCCACAGCCTGGCGTTGTGCCCCATAAACACACCAGCTTAGAGCACCATGGGGAGCAGTGGGGTCCTCGGCATGTTTTACTTAGAGACAGGAAGTAAAGGTACGTGAACAGACACATTTATTACAAAAAAACAAAACAAAAAGAAAACCCAAATTCACATTGTATCAAGCTACAATATGGCAGCAGATAAAAAACAAACGGCATTTGTACATGGGGAAGGTTTCCTGGGGGCGGCGGCAGCTGCAGGCATGGGCGAGCCGGGAAGCATTAGTAGCGGCGGGTGAAGCGGGCTTCGTTGGGTCTGCTCCCTCGGGTCTGGCCTCCGAATCCTCCCTGCATCCCGCCACGTGGCATCACATGCCCCCGAGAGGCTCCACCAGGGGCAAAGCCGCCCCTCCTAGAAACAAAAGCAGAGGCTTTGCCTGTGAACCCTGCTCAGCTCTTAGCCGGCCACAGGCCCCCGTGGCCCCTGTTGAAGTGCTCCTCCAGACCCTGGCCCCGCTCGGGAGCAGCAGTGCCAGCAGGCTCACAGCATCGAGGCGCAGTGATGGGACTGGCCCCCAGCCCAGGTAGGGGCAGGCTGAGCTGGTCGGAAAAACTGGAGTGCCCTAAGCCTTCAGAGTGAAGGCAACATGCAAAGGAGAGACAGGTGGAGGTGGAGAGGCAGCAGGAAGATGTGCCAGTGTGGAGCACCTTACCCCGACATGCCTCCCCGGCTCATCATGTGGCCCGGCCCAGAGTGGCCAGACAAGTTTCTCTCTCCACCTGGAAGACAAGGGACCTGTGTCACCGAACTCTGCCTAAGTGGCCTCCTCCCGCCTCCCCAGCGGCCACCCAGGACAGTGAGTACCACCAGTCCTACCTTGCCACCTCTTGTGGTCCCTGTCCATCACTCCACCCTCGGCACCGCCCTGCCAGGCACGGTCCTCATCCATCCTCCGGCTGTGCTCCCCCCAGTCACGTCTGCCCCTTGAAGGAAGACACCTCTGACTTGGCTGGCCCACCCCAAGCTCCGACACACGCCCAGTGAAGACTTCAGGGGTCCCTGCCCCCACCCCCACCCCCCCAGCCCATCAGAGGAGCCAAGCCCAACCACCACCCTTGGGTTCGCTGGCCAGACACAAACCTGGGAGGCGGCGGCAGGCCCCTGCCTTCACTCATTCTCTTGTTGGAGCCGTAGCCACCCCAGCCGTCTCGAGAGTCCCGGCCATGGCGCTCGGGCCCTCCATGGCGCTCGTGGTAGTGCTGGTGGTCAAAGGGGCAGGGCAGGAAGGAGGTCTCAGGACTTGAGGGGTGCTGAGCAGCAGACAATGACAATGAATGACTCAGCCAACTGGGGGTGCAGCTGGGGGCGGGCCACCCCCCAGCTAGGGGCAGATGAAGTCAAGGCTGGGGGAGCGCTACCTGTCCCTGCTCTGCAAAGGTCCAGCTGCTGCCACCGGCACCCTTGGGGATCCGAGATGTGCTTATACTCTTGCTCCTCCACAGCAAGGAGGCACTGGGCGGTCACATGGAGCCTGGCCCCGCCATCCCGCTGTCCCAGTTCACAGACGTGAACCAATGCCCTCTCGAGGGCCCCCACATAGCAAAACTGAATAAGCAATCCTTTTGGAAATCTCCGTTCAACATGGGTTCACAGCCATGAAATATCTCCTCTTAAGCCCAGCATGGCTGCTCCAGGAACAAAGTCCTGGTGGTTCTGCTGCCTGTGAACCGCAGAGTCAAATGGCCCAGGGTCCCTCTACCCACCAGGAAGGTGACCAGTGCATTCATTGCTGACACAGCTAAGCAAACTCAGCTCTCCCTCGAATCTGCTTCCATGCCAGGCTGGCCAAGTGCCCAGAGCCCACACACCTAGATGCCTCTGCCAGACACTCAGGACCCAGCCACCTGCCCAGGGGCACCCCTCGCTAGCTGAAGGACATGGAAACAACACGCAGGCTGCTCTCAGAAGAGCTGCTTCAGTCCATAGTCCACAGTACACTTCTTCCATGGCATGCAGCCCAGTGATGGCACAAGGAGTTAAGTGTGGGGCTGCTTAGCAACATGGGTGGGAAATTCAGGCCAGCTATGAATGCCCAATGATGTGCCGGCCACCACCTGGGCCCTTAAGACTCGCCTTTCAGCCAGAGGGCTGTAAGCACCCAAAGTCTGTTCCGGCTTCCCGAAGAAGCCTGTGTCTCCCCTGCCTCACACCCACACCTCCAGCCTTGACAACATGGCCCCAAGACCAGAGCCGGCTTTCAACTGGTGGGCTCCCCTGTCCCACGCTGTTCCTCAACCAACTGACTGGCTCACCACCAGGACCCTCCACTGGGTGAGAAAGGGAGGAGTCTAAGGCCAAAAGACTGGAAAGCGAGCCGGCAATGCTCTGGGCTGACCCCACCTGCTACTCTGGGGCAGTGCTGATGACCACATAGGCTGTGCCCGTGGTAGCCAGCTGCTGGAGAGCCCCCAGGCTCCCCCACCACAAGGGACAACCCAGTTCAACCCACAGAGCTGGGGCTGCGTTGCCTGCAGTGGTGTCCCCCGCTTACCTGCCCTTCTCTGTCTCCCATCATTGACCTCGAACTGTCTCTCCTGAAAAAGGCCAATGAGGAGCAGATGTAAGGTGAGGGAAACGAAGCCCACCCCTGGAAGCCCCCTCTGCCCCAGAGTGCGGTGGGCTGACCTGTCGACCGCGTGGTCAGGATAACGGCCTCGATCGCGGTGGTCGAAGCTGTGGAAGCGGTCCTGGCGGCTGAAGTCAGAGTGGTAGCGGTCTTCCAGGGCAGCCCGCTTGGCTTCTGGCCAGTAGGCATCGTCACGCCTGTGAAAGGACCAGTCAGGATGGCTCTCAGGGGCACCCCACCCCATCCCGGCACCTGCGTGGGCCCTAGCTGACCGGCCATCCATGTCGTAGGGCCTCCGCACAGCAGGCCGCCGCTCCTGCTCATAACGCAGCTCCTGCTGGCGCCGCAGCTCCTCGCGCTCGCGGTGGATGCGCTCCTGCTCCCTGCGGCGCTCGTGCTCCACGTGCATGCGCTCGCGCTCCAGCCGCTCCCGCTCCCAGCGCTCGCGCTCCAGCCTCTGCCGCTGGAAGGCCAGCTTCTCGCGGGCAATCTCCAGCCGCTCCCGCTCCTCCAGCTCCCACTGCGTCTGCATGCGGTGCTCCCGCTCACTGCGCTCACGCACCCTGTGGGCGGGCAGGGGGGGCCAGGGGGATTCAGCTCCCCAGTGGAACCCAGGAAGTCCGCCTGAGCCCCCCCACGGACAGCCGGCAAACTATACGTTGTGGTTGCGCCCGTGGGGCAAGAGGCGCAAACCCGAGGCAGACTCACCTCCGGGACTCTGAGTCTCTGGACTTGCGCGGTTCCCGGGCTTTATCGAAGGACACAGCCGAGCGCTTCTCTCTGCTGGCAGATTTGCGGTCCTGGCTCTTGGAAGCCTGGGTCACAGAACATGCATGGTTAGGGGAAACAGGACACTCAGGAAGTGGGTTGTGAGGACTCACTGATGAGCCCACAAGGATCCAGAAGCAGGGAGGGAGAGGCGACAGAGGCACAGCACATCAGCTGCCCAGAAGGCCATCCTGACCCTTGGTGACAGCAAGGGGGCAGGGCAGGGCTCAGTTGCACAAGGTGACAATGCAGACCACCAGGCCTTTCTTCTGAGCACGTCAGAGTGGGTTTGAAAGGTTAAGCTTTCAGCCAGCTCTAGAAAGCTCAGCTGACTCTACCACCCAGGGATGCTAGAAGCAGGGAGGCTGGCCACGGTGGGCAGGCAATCAATGACGAGAACACGGCAGGGTGACTACAGCAAACAGTGACCATGAGAGCAGAGTCAAGAAGGAGAGCTTTCTAAAGTCTGGCCTCTTACAGGGGACTCAGGGAGAGGAGGTGTGGGTGGGTAGCAGGCATGCCCAAAGGCCAGACACTCACTCGCTCCTTGGAGCCTGAGGTCTTCACACTGATGACGGGCACACCTTTAGACTTATCCATGACAACGGTCCGCTCAGTACCTCGGCTCCCTGTGGAGAAAGGCAACTTGAGGTACGTGCCAGACACCCAGCTGGGCTTGGGGGATGCAGAGATTGCTGTGGGGGGGGGCGGGTCACGGCCCTCAATTCAAGCCTGAGGGGAGGGGAGGGGAGGTTAGGGAGCCCAGAACCGCCAGCTGGGGGAGACTACCTGACTTGGTGATTCGAGATCGCTCAGGGGGGCCGGAATTCGGATCATCTGGATCTTTACCCTTTTCCCCGCTTCCTTCTTCGCCCTTCTTTGCCTCATCCTTCCTGTCACCTTTGTCATCCCTTTTGAGGTTTCCAGATCTGCAGAAAAGGCCGTGACCAAGGTCGGTCAGAGCAGATCCAGGCCAATCATGGGCCCAGGGGGTGGCCCGGGTACCAGCGTGTGGATGAGGACCCATCAGGGTAGCTGGCAGGAGCTATACCTGTCACTGGCACCAGACTTGTCCTTCTTGCCCTCGCCCTCTCGCTTGTCGGAGGCTTTCTTGCCCGCAGGCTCCGTCTTGGCCTAAAATCACAGGGGAAGAGAGGCTCAGGGGAAGGGAAGGGCCTGCCTCCTGGGAAGGTCACCCAGGGACAGAGGATGCCCACCTTCTCCACGGAGATCATCTTCCCATGGAGCTCCGTTTTGTGGAGGTGGCTGATGCACTTTGTGGCCTCCTCGGCAGTAGACATGGTGACAAAGCCGTAGCAGCGAGCCCCGGGGCTCCGAGCATTGGTCACAACCTTGGCACCCACAACCTAAAAGGAAAGCCAGACAGTGAGGCCCAGGCGCCGAGCACATAGCTCCAGGACCCAACACGCAGCCTCAGAGCAGGAGGGAATGAGGGCAGATCCTATCACCAGGTGCCGACCAGAGATAGGTAGGATCTCAAAGACCCACTGCCTCTCTGCTCCTCTCCGCTGGAGGGCAAGGGTCCTGGCCTTCCTTCTGCCCAAGGGCCTACCTTCCTTGAAGGGCCAGGAAAGCAGGAGGGAGGAAGGGGCAGCACCACAAAGGCAGGGCTCTGCCCGTACTCCTTCAGTCTCATTGAAACCAAGAAACAAAATGTGCACGCAGGGGCAACTGGCAGGCAGGCACAGCTAGAAGGAACAGAAGCTCAGCAGTTCTGGGCACTGACTCCCTGTGCTGCATGGCAAACTTGGCCCCGTGTCCAGGGAGCAGAAAAGTAGGATATGCCCACTGGTGTCAATTCAAGGCGCACATCAAGGGGGCAGGGGTGTCTGCCCCTCCCCCTGCATCCACCCTGGTATCCAGAGGCTTCCATGCAATGGTGAAGGGGTATCCACTACAGAGCTGAGGGGAGGGCGGCCTGCCCCCAGCTGATTAGGGAAGCATCCAGGCAGGCAGCCAGTAACTCTAGCAGGCCTGTCGCCACAAACTCCCTCAGAGGCTCTGCAATCTCCTCCCCAGGTTCCTCTGCATGTGATCAGCCTGGCCCACACTCGGCATTCCGCATCCCTTCAGCACCCACAAGCTGACCAGGGAACACAAGGGAGGTGGGGAGTGGAGGAGAAGAGAAGGAGGTCACCCAGGTGCCCCCAGAGCAGGTGCCCTCACAGGCTGCACTGGAGTATACGCAGTGACAGGAAACATCCAGGCATTTACAAGGAAGGGGTGGCACTGCTGCACCTGCAAACACACCCTGGCTCGCGTACCTTTCCATACTTGCTGAAGAGATTCTTCAAGTCTGTAGCTCTGGTGGTAGAAGAAAGGCCACTGACCCAGAAATTCCTACCACAACTGCTCCGACCTAATGCAAAAGAGGGTTCTGGGTCAGCACCGCTGCACTCACTGAGCCTCTGACACTGCCCACCCCAACCCCCAAGACACACGGCCTGCCTGTGCTAGATGCCAGCATCCTCCGTCCCTGTGTCATCTGTGGGTACACCCCAGCCCCCAAAGGACCGCCAGGAACGCTCTCAGCAAAGGAGCCAGATGGCAGTCCCATCTTCCCAGGCAGCTCACAAGGGGAATCCCACTTTCGCAGGAACTGTCTTCTCAAGCCCCTGGCTGTTAACAGTTGCCTGTATCTCCCTACGGTGTGCGCCTGTCCGACCCCAGTTCTAGTCCTTCTTACAACCTAGCTCAGAATTTGGCCCAGAAACATTACTTTCATCAAACGTGCCAGTCAAAACCAAACCTAGAAGCCAACTGTCACTGAATGGATGCTGACGCAGTGACCCTTCAGGGAGCAGCAGGCTCCTTCATAGCAGAGAGCAGCCCGATCTTGCTCCTGTGAGCAGCTGGTGGGTTTGAACCAGACTATAGTTAGTGCTTCGAGCACAGCACCACCAGGGCTCCTAATCGGGGCTCTAATGTCGCTGGTCTCTCACTAAACAGCAGCCCGGACAGCAGTTTCCTCAGCCTATCACTCGGCTCTCAGAACCTGGGGTGGGCCCAGAGCAGGCTTGCCCCCAGAGGGCCTCAAGCACCCCTCCCCACACAACCCCGGTGGTGATGTGACAAGGAAGGAGACCTACCCTTTTCCTCTTTAGAAAGGCGTTTTGCATCCGAGTCATCGTCGCCAGAACTAAAGACAAACACAAAGCGTCACTCCAGGTGGAAGTCTCATGGGGGGCAAAAAACAGAACCCCCAAACTCAAAATGCTAAACTCTGAGCTGAGGTGGCATACCTACCCGGCCTCTAGTTCTGAAACAATGACACCCCAACATACTTGCACTGGAAACCTGACCTATCCCTTAGAGTTCAGACCCACAAGAGTTAATCAATCTGCCGGACTAAAGATAATGAGGAAGAATTAAAAGCTACAACCAAGAGTGGTTGAGGAAAAGAAAAGGGGATGGGGGATGGGGGAGTGGGGTGAGAAAAAAAAACAAAAACAAAAACAAAAATCAGATTATCAGCTGAAAATACCCAAATAGAACGGAAACGCTCTCTAGCAGTTAACTACAGCTGCCCGAGTCTGGCTGGGCAATTGCAGGAAGAGCAGTGTATGTGTCATTAAGTGCCCCGCGGAAAGGAGAGAGCGTCTGGTCTAGAACTGAGAAAGAACAAACCTCATTTTCTGATCAGCGCCCTCCCTGGCGGAGGACTCTTTGGGAGCTGGGGGGGCTTCATTACAAGCTTCCAGGTCCCCCTTCTTCACGTCTTCTTTGCTATCTTGGGGCTCAGCGCTTGAGTCTTCCTGGAGAGCTTCTGTCGCCGCCTCCTGGCCCGAGGCCTCCGCGTCTTCGGGGCCTTTACTACTCTGCTCAACTGGCTTCTCTAGCCCCGTGGGCTCACAGTCCGGCCTCTCGCCGTCGCCCGTCTGCTCCACGGGCTCCCTTTTCACTACCGCTAACAGGGTGTCTGCCTTGCTCCACTGAGCGTCTGTGGACTCGCTGGCCACAGCTAAAGCACCTTCCTTCTCCTCCTCTTGCTCCTGCTCCTCCTCTTCCGGGTGAGCGCTGACAAAAAGGTCCTCTTCCTCCGCACACTTCCTGTCTGGCCCCACGCTACTTGTGTCCTGTGCCAATGGCTGCTCCAGCTCGGAACCTTCTTCTTTTACTGGCTCAGATTTACAAGTTTTCCCCAAAATGTCGAGTATTTTCTCATTTTCTACGGATTTAACAGGAATAGAATGGCACAAGGTTTAATGACCAGGGAAACACAGCAATCACAAGTGTGGATGGGGCACGGCTGCCACACGCACACGAGGAGAACAGCTAACTACACAGAGATTGGAAAACCCCAGGGGACACGGTTACCTGCTCCGACTACCTGCACGCCAACCACGACTTACTGCCTGAGGCCGCTAGGCTACTGGGAAGACAAGCATCCCGGAAATTTAACCCCAAACAACCTTCTGGCTGATTCTTGAGTCTTCATCATGCTGTCGCCGTTTCCAAATTTAGCTTCCAAAGTCCAAGGTGCTTAAAAACCAACGGCCATTCACTGAACAGCTCTATGTCCAAATTGCTTTGAATTGCGTTTAATAGAACCATCCAATAGGAAAACCCGGATATCTTCTAGTGGCGATCTGAGAGATTTGCAGTCCGGGAAGCGAATAGGATTGGTTTGGAATTGTCATGAAGAACGCTTTCCTCTTCAGGCATCCAGTTACGTCTCAATGATTTAAAATGGAGTTCCCTACGCCTGCCTGCCTGCCTGCCCCGCCTACAGGATAACACTGGCAGAGGCTGCAAGTGCCCAGTATCACCAGATCTGCTGGACGGGACATGTGCGTGGCTCCAGAGATGCATGCCATGTTGCCAAGTCTCTCTACAGACTCGCAAGGACTGTGGCGGGTCACAGCGGCGTGACCAGTCCCACCACAAAGCAGCCGCCCCGGGGACAGATCTGGCGATACGGCTGGGTTTCCAATCTCCATGGCCCTGGTATGCTCTGAATGGTAACCCTTCCAAACAATGTAACCACCATCTCGGCAACTTGTTCAGACTCCAGAATTCAAACTAGAAAAGGTGGAAAGCTAGCCTGGCTCAAATCCCGCTGCTAAGTTTTTCATTGAACAGTACCTGGCTCCAGGGACGGCTCTTCAATTTCCTGCAACAGAAAAGGCAAGTCAGACTGGGGCAGTGGGGGGGAGGTCCCAGTGTCCCATCACGCTGGGCTTCACCTTGCTCATCCAGGCCCAAGCCCTACATTGGTAGGGAGGGAGTGGCCTGCTATCTGACCACACTTTGGGGGAGCATCCCCACAAGGCCTGGGTCCCACTGTCTGTGAACTGGTCAGATGGACAGGGACTCGAACCCAAGCTGGTTCAAGGAGGGCAGCTGGCACTTTCCTGTAACTCTTTTCATGTCCACCCAGCCTCTGTTGCTGACCATCAGCTCACAGAAAAGCCAGGACTGACCAGATCCACAGACAGGTGGCCCCACCCCCTGCCTTCTCCAGGAACCCTCACCCTCCCATCTCCCTTGTCTAGCAAGTGTCTTTACCAGTCCACCTGACCAGTATGCCAGCATGTCCCAACTTACCCCCCACCACCACGGCCCCTCTCAGTGGCCTTCAACAACATCATGGAGAGTGTCCTCTAGGGAAGGTCTCCTTCCCCTACCAATCCCTCTCGATTCCCAAGTGGTCCCCAGACCCAAGCTCCCTTCACACAAAGGAGGGGCATACACTCTTCTGGAGGAAGGCCTGGCAGGGACAAGGCTCTAGGTCCAATGTCCAGTCTTAACAAAGCACACAGGCATGCTCTCATGTAATCATCTGAAAGACTGAGAGGTTTGGAGCAACTACAGAATGAAAAGCTGTGGGACAGGAGCTGCCCCTGCCCCCACCCCCACCCCCACCAGCTGCAATTGTACAAAAGGTCAGCACTTGCCAAGGATGAGGCGCAGAAGGGTGAGGGGAGGTGTGAAGGTCGGGGGATACTGTGGAATAGGAGGCACTGACAAACAACCCGCATTTAAATAACAGGTCCCAGGGCCTCAAGAGAGCAAGCCATGAACTTGCCCGTGGACATGCAGCAGCATGTGGGGACCAGTACCCTTAGCAGCTAGGCAGCCTCCCCATATAACTACACACACGTTACAGGGACAATAGGCTCCCGCCTCTGGGAAAGCCCACTTCATTGGTCTTGTCTTTTTGAAAAATAAGTCCGGTTCCCCCTCCCACAGAAGAAGTGCGTTATGCTAAGTGTAAGGAGTTTGTGGGCTGAGGTCAGGGGTCAGTAGCAGGATCTAGGGTGGGGTTGCCAATTTCGCACTTTAAGTAGGGCTCTCTGACACCCCTACAGGACACGGCCGGCCTCACTGCCATGAGACCAGGCCGGGCGCCGACTCCTGCTGACTGCATGGGATTGCCTTCTAAAGAGAGCGGGCTACATGGCAGAACAGATGACAGTGGGCCGGCTAGCAGGAAAATGAGCAAAAACCCAGGGCAACCAAGTGCATGCCAACCACCATGAGGGAGTGCCTCCTAAGCCTGTTCCAGCAAAGAGTTCTGAGCGACAGGGATGGAAACACAAAGGGCTACAATTCATTCAGCAGAGAGCCAGGCTCCTCTGAGACAAGCTCCCAGAAGGCAGGGCAAGCTCCAGGGTTCACCTGCCTTTGTGCAAACGGAATAGATGGGGGGCCTTTCGGCAGGAGCTGAGAAGCAGCCTCTGAGACCCAGTCCCAAGTCCTTGGCCTGAAGCAAAGCCTGTTTGGGGGGCAGGGAGAGCATACTCCCTCCAGAGGAGACTAAACTGACACCCCTGGCAACAACTTCTCCAGATAACTGGGATTGCCTAATGAGGGCTGAAACAGGTCCCAGAACCGGGAGTCCAACCTCTAGTTCTAGAACGATCGAGAGTTACCTGTAATATGGTGAAATCAGATGGCGACGTATCTAAATTGTTTATTGTGTCCTTGTCCTCCATCTGCAAGAGAAGTGAAACACACATTCATTCCTGTCACACATCCACACAACGGAAGCTGGCACTGATGCAGCCACCTCAGGGTGGGTGGCTGGGTTGTCTGAGCCCCGGTTGCCATCACCATGCCAGGCACTTATTTCCTGACCCTCTCTCTAAAGCTCGATGCCCAAGCACAGCTCTTGCTCTACTAGGCACTGGGCCTTCCTGAGGGGCCAGGTCTGAAAATGCTGCTACCGCAGCAGGAAAACAGCCACAACACTGAAACAAAGGGCTGTGGCTGGGCTCTGCCACATACGTCATTACCGGCGATGGCACTCAGGCCCAGGGTGAAGGCCTCCTGCTCTAGGCATATGCGCAACACTGGTCCACAGGCTCCTCCCCAAACACATCATCTGTGCAGCTGAGGACCAGAGAGCAAGGAAGTGGCAGATGTTGAGCTAAAATCAACTTTCCTGCTTCTCATCGAAGTTCACGCCCTGCAATGGATGGATGGCGAGGGCATGCTCGGTCGGGCCACAGCCCCACCCCTCCCACCATCGTTAACAGCATGAGAGGACCCATGCCTCACGCCTGGCCCTGGAAACGCCGTCAAAGCCCAATACTAAAGGCCAACTGTTAGGAGGGGGCAGAAGTCTTAATTGGATCGACCTTCCACTTCCGAGATCGGCCGAGGGCCCACCCTCTCACCTCCGAGTGATCTTGGAGCTGCTCGGGAAGCTCCTTCATCTCGCCTTCAACCAGCTCTCGGCTGTCGGCCAGGGGCTCCGGGAGGGTGTCAGCATCCTCGTCACAGTCCGCCACACTCCCATTGTCGATTTCGGCCTCATCCAGCACGCTGATGTCCATCATGTCAATGTCCTGCAGGTTCTCCAGACTGGTCTCAACATCCTCCTGCAGGACACAGGGGCCCACGGTCAGCCAACTGCCGGGCCCCTGATCCAGGGGCTGAGTGGCTCGCACCAGGACAAGGGGCAGCCTCGTGCCTACCTGCCCATCCCCAGAGTTCTCCTCCAGTCCATTATCTTCCACACCTTCTTCTTCCGCTCTCCGCCCTGGGGAGAAAAGGGCTCACACATGAAACCCGCAGCCCCGGCTCCTGCCCTGCCCACAGAGCAGCAGCAGGAACACAGCCAGGTCACTCTGGAGTGACCCCCCACACCCCGCCAAAAGCAGTTTTATGTCACGTGTCAACTGACAGAAGGGCCCGAGGCCAGCTGTTCCAGTGGCGTCCTCCCTTCACTGCAGCCGCCAGCTACTTTCCAGGCAAGTAAACACCCAGCCTGTTTTGTCATCGAAGCGTTGAGTGAGCAAACAGTAAAAGTAAAACAAAACACATTACTTGAAATGACCCTTCGAGCATATAACCTGTGTGACTCCACACCACAAACAGGCAGGACTAAAGGCGGATCATCAGGGACAGACCCCTAAAAACCTGTGTCTACTTGGCTAGGCCACCATTCCAGCCCTGAATGGCTACCCTCCATTTTGTCACCAGATGCTACTATCCTGTATCTCGGGGTGTGGTGTCAACCCTAGCCTCTGTGCCAGACGGAGCATCGGGTTTAAGCACCGCACTGCGGCCAGCGCATGACCAGACTGACAGCCCAGGTCCCCTGGCGGAGCTGCTCTGTCCTACGGGGTTGCTAGGAGGAAGAATCAACGTCAGCAGTGGGTTACTGATGGCTGGTGCCGGTTCCGAATTGTATTGTCAACAAAGACTTAAAACACCACCCTCATACCACCATGAGAGCCCTGGTGGCGTAGTGGTTAAGTGTTAAACTGCTAACTACAAGGTTGGCAGTTTGAAACTACTATCTGCACCGCACTGGCAAGAGGAGGCTTTCTACTCCTGTAGAGTCACAGTCTCAGGCAGTTCTACCCGGTCCTATGGGGTTTATGAGTCAGAAGTGACTGGAGAGCAGCGAGTCAGTTTATGAGCCAGAAGTGATTGGAGAGCACCTTTTACTCAAGTGACCCCTTTCACAAGAGATAAAGAGAATGCACAGGGGAGACTAGTGCCACCCAGACAGAACTAAGAGCTAGGAGTCAGAGGCGATCTTTGGACCCAGGCGATGGCTAGAGAAGTGGAGCAGAGAACCGGCGGTTGCAGAACCAGTCAGTCAGAAGACCGGCAGGAAGCAAGAAAGCAGGGCCACTGATCAACAGGGCACCCCCAGGGGCAGGGCGAGGCTCGCCCGAGGATGTGGCTGAAAAGAGGCTGTCCTGATAGAACCGCAGCCTGAATCTTTTCTAACAAACACTGAGTATGCCCTGTCAATGTTCTTGCGCCCACTGCAACAGAGTCCTAACCCCCCACGTTAGACAGCTATACAGGACGGACAGCTGCTATCAAAACCCAATGCCTGTAGGCTAAAAGCACATCAGCTCTCTAGGGGCTCCAAGGCTGTAAATCTTTTCGGGAGCAGCCTCATCTTTCCCCCAAAGAATGGCTGGTGGGTTTGAATCACTTATCTTGCTCAACACCTATGCTACCCCCCCCACCAGAGCTCATTAGGGCTGGCGTCAGAACTGGGGAAAACATGGGGGGTGGTTGTATTCCTGAGCTCAGCCTTGCCCCTTGTGAACTTAGGAGGAATTCAGATGCAGCCCTTGTGCCATTTTTACAGCTCACCAAAAAGAACCTGTTCACTAGGGTTTCATGACCACCACTCCACATTCTGAAGTAGCACGGTAGGGAGATGCTACTGTTGGTCTACAGCAGGAGTGTTAAACTGGCGGCCCCCGAGGTAATTTTTTTTGCCCATGATGCTCTGAAATAAAATGAAAATAGATGGAAGTATAAGAAAAGCCGTGAAAAGACTATGCAGGCAACCCTGCTTTTTTCTGGGCTGAGGTACTATTCCTCTGGGAGTGTGCTTCTAGACATGGGATTCCCAGAGGACAAAGACTCTGGAGGAGAGCAACTCCTATTCACACAATTCCATCAATAGTGGGGAAAAGTGCTGACCTTTATTCAAATGAGTGTTTTCTTTGTTCCTGCTGACTCACTCGGCAGGAAAAGATCCCTGTACTTGTAACTTTCACATCAAGAGCCCTTACTGCACCGCCCCTCATTCTCCAGAACCTGCAAAGTCCACCTGCATTTTACTGCGTGCATGGCTTTCACGAAAAACGCGACTTGCCTGCAGCTCCCGCTGACTGTGTTCCCATCTCATGTTTAGCAGCCCTTGCCCACACCAAGGCCACTTGTACCGGACCCTACCCTTTCCCTGGTTTGTTTTCTATCACTTCATTTTCATCTAGCTTTGTGTGGAGTAACACCACCACTTTTCATTTGGAAACCGATTCTCAGTACCATTTATGAAATCATCTACAACTCTGGCCTTACTCCATACTCCATGGTGATCTGTGCCTGGAGCTATTTCCTGTGTCTGCTCCCATCTACTGATCTCTGTCCAGTTTCCATTACGTGGCATATTATGCGATTATGAACATTCCCAGCCAACATCATCTCGGAAGAGACTTGAGTACTGGTTGTTATACGCTGCTGAACAGCTTTAGCACAGTTCCCAGACTAAAAGGGTCAAGGACAGCGGTTCTCAACCTGTGGGTTGTGACTCCTTTGGGGGTTGAATGACCCTTTCACAGTGGTCACCTAAGGCCATCGGAAAACACATAAATAGTTCACAATATATACCTACATATTGTTTTGTGATTAATCACTATACTTTAATTATGTTCAATTTGTAACAGTGAAAATACATGCTGCATATCAGATATTTACAGGACGATGCATCACAGTAGCAAAATTACAGTTATGAAGTAGTAATGAAAATAATTTTATGGTTGGGGGGGGTCACCACAACATGAGGAACTGTAATAAAGGGTCAAAGCATTACTAAGGTCGAGAACCACTGGTCTAGGAAGAAAAGCCATGGATCACACTGTGTCCAAATCCATGATCACTCCCATGGCCCAGGCAGCATTTTTGTAAGCAGTAGCTAACAACAGAAAAATAATTTTTTGAAATACAAAATATTGAGAGTAACTAGAAGAAAAGTGAACTCAAGTGAATTAGAAGGAATCATTCAACGTCCAGTGCTTTCTCAAGAGGCTGGAAATCTAGTTCAGAAAATCTACAGCTTGCAACCAGTGAAGAACTGGACATTCTTTAGACTTGGTGGCTGAAAAGTGATCCCTGGAGGTGGATCCAATCCCCAGTGTGAAGGGTATCTCAGACCAGCCTCCAGGTTCCTACCCGCTTATACCTGTTACTTTTCGTACAAATACTAAGTAGAAAACAAGAAACTGCAAATGATACCAGAAATAAAAGAACGGAAGCCAAAAATGGAAAACATCAGGCATGGCAAAAAAGACGGGCCTTTTAAAGTGCGGGCTTGCCAAAAGGAGATGGACGAACTATTTTCAACAGGAAGCTGTCACTTAGCAAAGCCCCGTTTTTTCAGAGCAGTTGTCCAAGACACTCCCTCCAGAAGGTGGGGCTCACTCGGTCTGCAGGCTGCTGGGAAAGCTCACGTTTCCACGGTGGGTTATGGTTGGGTTGCTAAACGCAATGTCAACAGTTTATAGCCCCACCAATGGCTGTAACAGAAAGGTAGGCCGTGCTCTGCTCCTGTGATAGTGGAGAGCCTTGGAAACCTATGGGGGTTCTACTCTGTCCCACGGGCTCTCAATCAATCAGTCAGTGGCGGGTAGAGTGAGCACTCAAAAATTTCTCACTTTAAGTCTTTGATTTAAAGAAAATACAACTGCTCACCCCTAAATTCCCAGAAGTACCTGCTCAGACTGTTATAACCAATTAGTGGGCCAGGCAGGAGGGTGGCTACTATGTCAGGCAGGCATGGCACCAGCTCCCTCCAGTTAGGGCCTGGGCTTGCTTCTTCCTGACTGCCTCAGTGATGCCCAGCTCTGGCCTAGACCACCACCCAGACCTTGGTCTCTAACACCACTCTCCACACGGGGAACCAGGATTTCTGAAAGAGATGGAGCACGGCTCTCAGGGCCAGAACACAAAGCACCCCACGAAGGATAGGGGAGGACCTCACAGGGGTGATGATCTGAATCTAGATCTATGACAGTGGAACAGGATGACAGTCTACTGAACAGGCTAAGAATCTCTGAAGTCACACCTACTGTATAGACTCAAGTAAAAGCTGAGTTTTCCAGCACATTTTTAATGCAGTTTTTGTGGTAAAATTAGGTGCCTCAGCAGCTATTTGGGTCAGCTTATACTCGAGTATATATGGTATATGTAATGGCAAGAAGGGTAAACCATCCCCTGAGGGGGAGAGAGCACTAAGTGGGAAAGAAATTATGAAATCGGAAAAGCCCATTAGCATGGGGCAGCTCTGGCAGGTTCCGTAGAGCTACTCCAAGCGGCACCAGCTCAATGGCATGTAGGTCATCAGGCCGAGTGGCTGGAGACTTTAACTTAGCACTTGAACACTGTGCCAACAGGGTGCCTTCCATAATTACAAACTGTAATTTCATTATGTGAAGAAAAACCTCCATTTGGTAACGACTGCAACTTGTGGGAAACGAACAGGCTATTTCCGAACCTACTGATTTAATCACAAAGGGAGCCACCTCCAAAGGAGGCATTTGGCCAACATCACTCTACAAACTGCCAGCCGCCCACCCCTGCTGTGCTGATAGCTGGGCCCCCTGAAACAAACCCAAGACCAACAATAACACAACAGAAGCTACTGCTACCTTCCAGTGGATTCCAACTCATGGTGCCCCCATCCTGGTGAATGACAAGAAAACGGCTTCAGAGGGTTCTCTTGGGTGTCATTTTATGACAGCCAAGGCCTTTCTTCTGCAGTACCATCTTTAGGTTAATAGTTACATGAAACATGTTGGCACTATCCAAGAAATCATGTTTAAATAACCATTAAAAACAAACAAACAAACAAACAAACAACAAAACTCAAAAAGGTCAGGCCTGCTGGTGAGAGAGTAGCGGGACCCCTAGGACTACTGCCCTGAGACATTCTTCCAGTCTGGAAATGAGCTCACCTGCAAGGCCTGCCCTTCAGCCTAACATTTGAACGACAGAAATGCCTATGCAGTGAACAGAACACCTGGGGGGTAGACAATTTGTAGGCCACAGGGCAGCTCTTCCCTATGACCCAGCTCAGCAACCGGAGGGGACCCTGGGAACAGGAAGTGGTACGTATGGGTGCTGCTCCTCTGTGGGGACTGCAAGCAATGCTAGGTGAGAACTGAATGGAAAATTAACCTGCTCTGTAAACTGGCACCCAAATCACAAGATTAAACCCAACGGACTATAAAAGAACAAAAGGAATCCTCAAGGCGCAGTGGCCAAAGGGCTTGGCTGTTAGGTTCAATTCTACCAGCTGCTTCACGGTCGAATGAAGTGGCATCTGCTTCCATAAAGAAACCCTGGCGAGGGGACGCCACTCTGGCCTACGAGGTCTCTGGGTCTCAAAAATGGTAATGCCAGGACTAGAAGGAAAACCCTAGTACCTTTCCAAGTTAAAGGGAAGCTGGGAGACATGACAAGTGGACGCAATGCAAGGGACAGATCGGGACAACCACATTTCAACAGGCCTATGAGAAAACAACAGAATTAGATCAACAGTGATTTCTTGGGTTTAACGAGTAGTTATATAATATCCTTGAGTTTAGGAGATACTGCAGCAACATGTAGAACAAAGGGGTACATATCTGAGACTTACTCTGGCACAGCTGGGGACATGAGGGGGAGAGAGCGAGTGAGAGGGGCAGTGAGGGTGATGAAGGGAAAACCTGGGTAAGGGAGGTGAGGGAGCTCTTATGTCCTTCCTCCAATTCAGCAATGAGCTCAAAACCAATAACCACCCTGCAGGTCGTAGGGAACAGCTTAAAAAGCAAATGTGCTGAATTAGATTCTTCAGCTACAAAACATTCCACGAATTCTACTCATGCCCAGGTAAGAGTCTTCCCTGTGCTGATCCGTAAGCAAGTTCCACTAAGCAAATGATAGGTGTGAAACAATTCTAGAAGCATGCAGAAGCAGCCTGTCTTGACAACAGGTCAAAGAAACAGCTTTATTGAGAATGAAGCTATGATGAGAAAGGGCTCGGAGGCTATTCCGTGGCAGTAGACTCCCCTCCCCAACCAAGCCTGAAAATGGGCTCTATATTCCAGGTTACTGATCATGCTGAGAAACCAGACTAGGAGCTGGGCATCACACGGGCCATGGTACATGGCCTGCTAGAAAAAGTCAATCAAACTGTGGCCATCACAGCGGTGACTGAGGCTGAGTGGGCAGGGAGCAGGCAGCATCTTTCTGGAGTAATGGAAACACTGGAACTCCACCCTGCCCCACCAACACCACAGGCAGAAACAAATTCCACCTGAGGGAAAACCCCACGTGAGACTAAAACCACATCCACTACTCCACAACCGCCTGTGTCCTTCGAGACATAGAGCAAAGGTTCTATTTCCTTAAGCATAATCAGAGAATATGAGAAGCTGAAATAAAACCCAGGCAAACAGCTCCATCTCGGAATAAAATATTACAGCAAGAATATCCCACCCACCCCCTCTCAGTAATCTCAAGTGCCAGGAAGGGCAAAAAATGCCACCCGCCTTGTGTGCAGTTCTTGAACAGAGTGTGACACACCACCCCCCGTCGAGAGAAGGGCAGGGAAAAGCGTTGCAGAAAACACAAGCGGCTTATCACAAAGAGCAGGGTGGTCTGAGGAGACACCAGCAAGACCTATCTCCATAGAAATGCCTTGAGGAGCAGTCCTTCCTTCTCCTCAGCACTCAAGTGTGCAGTGCTAGTGCTGGTGGCAGCTAACCAGTGCATTCAGCTGGAGTCGGGAGCAGTGGGTCTGCGGTGCAGAAAACACACCAACCTTTGAGCTCTGAATCTTGTTTGGGGGCCTAAGCGTTAAAAAACGTTCAATTACTAGAGCCCTTTCTGGACAGTTCAAGGCCCCGGGCGTAGCTGCTTCTTTCTTCCCAAAGCACCGGACAGTCCTGAGTGACGACGACGGAGGGGAAGGGAGAGGACCTGGCAGGAGGACATAAGGGCAGAACCAAGGGATCAGAAACCAGGCCGGGGTGGGTGCAGGGGACCTGAGGAGGGACAAGTGACTACTGGTAAGGTGAGATGTCCCTTGATAAACTGGGCCTTGGACAGATGAGAATCAGGGGTGGCCAGAGCTTCATAAGCGGAGAAAGTAGACATGCTTGGGGTTTGAATTAAAACCAGAGTGGTTAGAAGGTGGAGTGGGGAGAAAGCTGGAAGGGGACGGACAGGTAGCTTCACTGATGGCACACGGCAGGTGCTTTTCCCCTGTAGACAGTGTTTGAAACCCATGGTAAAAGTAACAATTCTGTTTCAGCCAGGTGGTGTTTAGAAGGGGAGCAAAGCAAGCAGAAACTCACTCCTACATGTTCGCTAACTCAAGTGTGGCTAGGATCAGACATGGAAGGGCACTGACAAGCTCACCCAGGAAAAGGAAGGAGCGTGCTACCCTCTGGTCCAGGTACTGTTCCTGGGTAACATCGGGACAACCCGCAGTGGTGAGATCTCAAAGTTGTATTTCTGAGACAGCCCATGTGTCCAAGTACACAAGGGAGGATTAGCAAAGTGTTTTGAAGAAAACTCTTAATGTCAAGAAGGTTTAGGAAATCCTCAATACCTTTGCTGGACCGCTTGGATGTTTTCTTGTTTCCTTCCGAAGTAATTTCAATTTCATCAGGGTTACCCCCTTCTTCTTCAATTGCCTGAAGGGAAAAAGAAAAGTTGCATAGAATAAACAAATAAGGAAGCAAGCAAGTAAAAAGCCAGCACACAGAGGGACTGTGAAGAGGCTAAGAAGCCAGGAGGTAGAAACGCCCCGCCCCACCATCTCCTACCCTATCCAGGCAGGAGTCAGGGCTGGGGAGTGGGGCTTTGCCTGGAGTATGTGGCCAGGGCAGGACCTCTCTTATCTAGTACAGAGAGGGCCCTCAACAGCTGGCTTATTTTCAATGTTACCATCACTGACCACGGCCCCCTGGTCAGAGTCAGTCTGCTCTTGAGCCCACAGGAGTGGCATTAACTTAAAGACTCACGGGGACTCTCTAAGAGCAGGACTTAGCCTCACCTTCACTTCAGGACTGGTGGGAGGGACTGTACCCTAGATCTTGGGGTCAGCAGGCGAAGATGTAGCCCACTGTGCCACTAGGTGGCCTTTTTGGCCTGATTTATAAGCCTAGTCTCCAAAGCCCTGATGGTGCAAGCAGTGGCTTGAACGCACCAGGCACTCAAGTGCTAGGCCCGGTCATCTGCTCCCACAGACTCTCAGCCTTGGAAAGACTGCAGGGCAGTTGGACTCTGCCCTCTGGAGACACTGAGTTGAAATGGACTAGAGCAGGGGACTTGATTGGGTTTCTTCTCCTTGGGGACGGGGTGGTGCAGTGTGTGTCTGTGTAATAAGGTCTCAAAGATTAACAAACTGGAGTTCCAAGCTAATTTGGTCCTGGATGCAAAACAAATTCCTCACAGGAGCCAGAGAAGAAGGGATTGCAGTTCTGCCCTGGGGTCAAGAAAAAGCCTCCCAGCTCCTCCGTCCCTCCCCGCCAAGTTACACAACACCCTGTTCTCAGCACCAGCAGCAGGGGAAGCCTGGCCCCACCTTGCCCCTCAGTGTAGCCATCATCATCCAATCCCCACCCCAACCCGTGCAGCGTTTACAAGGCCATCATCCCTGGGGAGAGACCGTGTGCTGAGTCATCCTCCTGTTGTCATGGTTAGCTGTTGTCCAGTGGA
The DNA here is from genome assembly GCF_000313985.2 of Echinops telfairi. Classification (NCBI taxonomy): domain Eukaryota; kingdom Metazoa; phylum Chordata; class Mammalia; order Afrosoricida; family Tenrecidae; genus Echinops; species Echinops telfairi. The sequence continues at coordinate 6,056,717 of NW_022111359.1, read as the reverse complement.
AAAAGAAAGCAGACCACAACAAAAATCCACCCCGTGGCAGAACTCCAGTGCAGCTCAGTGGCACTGGAAGACCGAGAACTCCTGGACAGGCCCCAGCAAATGGGTGTGCCCCCCCCCCCACTGTCTCTCACAGAAAATAAAGGATGCTAACTGCATGACAAGCTGAACACGGAATACAGAACTGGATGACAACACTGAACCAAGAAGCATGGGTGGGCATGTCCCAGAGATGATTTGGGGGGAGGTCCCCTCCCACTAAACTGCCAGTCAGTTTTGCAGAGGGTACAGGCTTGGAGAGGGCTGATGGGGCCCCCAATGCAGTCCATTCCGACCTTGGTCAGAGAACTCCCTGCCTAGCACAAAGGGAAGTGAACCCCTGGGCAAATCAAGTAAGCACTCCAGAGCCACCAGCTTCCGGAAAACCGGAAATAACCCCCTCCAATGGGAAAGAAATCAAACCCAGCATGCCTCTGTCGTCTGGGAGACAGCTGGGTGGGAAAAGTCACTGGCCAGCCCCACAGCTCACCCAGGGTCCCAAGGATGGGGTGTGGTGGTGGTGGTGTGTGTGTGTTTGTGTGGTGGGGTGGTGTTTGTGCGTGCCCGTGAGCAAGAAAAGGGCAAGAGGAATGAGGAAAAGGTGGGAAGGGCTGGAATTAGCACCCTTTCGTGACCAAGCAGCACTGCCCTCCAGGGAGTTTCCTTGCTAGTAATCTTTACCAAAGCAGATCACCAGGCCTCTCTTCCCAACTGTTGGCCGGGCGGGAGCTTGCACTGGCAGCCTCTCTAGCGGGGACACTTCGTTACTCAGCTGGGCCTTTCAGGTACCATCCCGGGGAGTTAA
>NW_022111359.1:6054830-6055560 GCF_000313985.2 Echinops telfairi | reverse complement strand
ATGCCTGGCCCATTTCATGCCCTCTTACCTAGTCCTCACACAAAAGCATCATTAATTTTGTTCTTTGCCCAGAAGAAACAGGCCAAGAAGGGGGGGGGGGGGTGGCGTGGGCAGGGGTCTTGTGCCTTTCCCGTGATCGTGACCGAACCCACGAATACACCGTCCGTCTAGCTTTCCTCTACTCCCCCAGCCCAGTGGAATTTTACCTCGGCCAAGCAAGACTAGCTGCTAACCACACTTGGTGGTGAAAAGCCACCTAGGCCCTACGCGGAAACAAGGCCTGGTGCGCGGCGACGGCACAGATTACAGACTGGGGGGCGGGGGGGCTAGACACACGGGGCGCTAGGAGTCGAATTAAAAAACCACGCCATCCAGCAGCAACGCAAAGCACGACGACAGCCTCCCATTTCCCCGAAACGAGCACTAAAAACCGTTCGAGTCCCTCTTCCCTCGCTGTGCGTTTTCTTTGTTTACTTTGAAACCGGGCCCCCCCGCCCCCACTCCCAATTACGGGCGTGCGGGCGCTAACGGTCACGGGCTACCTCCTCTCCCCTGAGGAAAACGGGCTGAGCCCGAGGCACCGGGTTCAAATCCCGACGCCACGCTTTCCCGGCCGTGTGACCTTGGCCGAGTCCGGGTCCCTTAACGGGGTGCGGATTTCGGGCTCCCCGCGGCCGGTTACGGGGAAGAGGGGGGGGGACAACGAGAAAGCCCGCGACGCGTGGCTGAG
>NW_022111359.1:6047800-6054497 GCF_000313985.2 Echinops telfairi | reverse complement strand
CCTTTTTCAGGCGCTCCATCAAAACGCTCTTGTTGCCGCTGGAGTCCAGGTTCCGTTTCTTCAGCTCCGCCCGCAGGTCGATCACCCGCAGGTCGCTAAGGCGCCGCGTCCCCGTCTCCGACGAGGCGGAGCTCAGAGCCGCTGCGCCCACCGCACCCGAATCGCCTAGGCCTGATAGAGTCTCCGCCATTCCAGGGACCCTGGCTCGGCTGCCCACTTCACACAGAACCGGGCCGCTAGGATCTCGGCTCCTCGCACAAAATGGCGCCGCCTGAGAGGGAACTGCTCCAGCCGCCCCGGCGCGCCTCACGTCTGCGCAGGCGTATCCGGCGCGGGGCCGACTCTTTAAGTCGGACGTGCACAGGCGCAGTGCGAACCCTGGGTGGGGAGGAGGTTATGCGCAGGCGCTCTGCGCCCCGGCCGCCTCCCGCCGGGAAAGACCGGTAGGCATGCGCGCTGCGGCCGTGGCGCATGCGCGCTGTGGCGGGGAGCGTGCGGTTGGTCGACACGCGAGCGCGCCGGCGGCGAAGAACGCTGGTGGAGGCGGCGCGCATGCGCGGCCGGAAAGCTGGGCGGGAGGAAGCGAATGCGTTTTCCTCTTAGGCGGCGCCATTTTGTGCTCAGAGCCGCTACAGCCGCCGGCGGTGTGAGGAGTAGGTGGCCGAGACAGGACCCGCGCGATGGCGGAGACGCTAGCGGAGCCGGGTGACTCGGGCTCTGGCACCGCCGCTGTCGGCCTGGGCGACTCCGAGACGGGGACGCGGCGGCTCAGCGAGCTGCGGGTGGTGGACCTGCGGGCGGAGTTGAAGAAGCGGAACCTGGACACGGGCGGCAACAAGAGCGTCCTGATGGAGCGCCTCAAGAAGGTGAAGCGGCCGGGGGCCCCGGGTGGCGCCCAGGGGCTGGGCCACGCCCCCGCGCCGGCCTGTCAACCGCGACGCCCCCCGGCCCGCCTCGGACGCGGCGTCCCCGGCCCGAACCCAGCCGGGTGACCTTGGCCCATCACCAGCCCGCTCGGTGCCCCGCGCCTTCCTTTCCTCCGAGCCACTTGCCCCGCGCGCGCGCGCGCGCGGAAGCTGGCCTTCTCAGCCCCCTAGGGTGGCCCTTGGCCTTTTCCTGGGGCGCGAGTTGGAGTGCCCACGCCGTGACCTTGGAACAGTGCCTTGCCCGCCCCCGGTCCCTCCCCTGGCGTTGGAGGTCGCCGACTTCACGGGGTGTCTGAAGAGGCTCGAGTGGAGGGAGGCTGCGTTCCTTCCTGCCCCGGGACCTTTGCACTTGCCCCGCCTTCCACCCGGACTGCTTTTGCCCAGGTCCCCTTGGCGGGTGCCTCGTGACCTGTCACCTCCCTGGACCATCCACTTCCAGGCATTCCGAAGCGATCCCATCCGCCAGCCCTCAAGACAAACTCGTATACTGGCTGAGGGGGGGAGGGGACGGAGGACACCGTTGTGCCTCCCCCCACTAGAGCAAGCTACGGGAGGGGTAGAGGCCTCTTCGCGACTCTTAAGGAACGAAGACCCAGTCCTACACCATCCACACCCACCGGAGACCCCAAAATACCTGTTGGTGAAAGTCACCCCCTGCCTGCCACCTACCCTGGCAATTAGTGGGTCTTCCGAATGGGGGCAGAGATGACCTGTTGTCCACCAGCTAGTCCTGTGCCCAGGAAGGATCACGTTCAGCCTCTTCATTATTTGTTCTGGCAGCTTAGCCAGTACCTGAGAGGAGCTGACCTTTGACCCCAGGGCTGGGGCTCCCACTTGTACCTCTTTCAGCCTTGGGCCCAGAGAGGATCCAAGGGGTGCACTTGCAGTCCCAATAGCAATCTCTGGAGTTGCATTCTACAAAGCAACTGCCTGCCTTCATGGCGTGAGAGGTTGGTACTCGGAAAGCTTGGGGCCTGCGCCAGGCCGGCAGCGCTTGGTAACCCTAACTCTCATCCCTTTCCAAATAGGCTGTCAAGGAAGAAGGGCAAGATCCGGACCAAATTAACCTGGACTTAGACACCACCAGCAAGAAGACCTCAAAGAGATCCGTTAAAGGTACCCGCTTTGCATATGCTGTTGCTTGAAGCCCCCTTGCCCCGAGAACTACTTTTTGTTGGGTGCTGTTAAGTCCCTTCCCAGTGAGCCCAGGTGACAGAGTAGAAGTGGTCATCTTGTCTAGGCCAAAGGAGCCCCACCGGTGCAATAGTGAAGTACTTGGCTGCTAACCAGAAGTCCAGTGGCAGAAAATAAACTGGCAGTCTGTCCTGTACAGGTGACAGGCAATTAGGAAACGATATGAACTCTCAATAAAATGGTTTTGGAAAATATATATAGTATAGCCTCGGAAACCTTAGGGGGGGGGCAGTTCTGTGTTGTCTCATAGATAGCTAGGAGTCACCATCACTTTGAGGGCACCATGATGGCCTTGCCAGCCTTTCAGTCGCCAGGCCCTTGGCCGTGGCATTGGCAGGGCCCCTTTTTAAAGAGCTTCAAGGACTGGCTGTGTCCTCCTGTCGTCTTGGCCTGGAGGTGGTGCTCTCTGGGCCTCAGTGGCCCCTGGCTGAAGAAACGGGCTGGCTCCTCACCTAACAAGTAGCTGTGTGTCAAGGGTGCTGGAGCAAGTGCCAGGTAATTGTTTTTACAGAGGAAGGCCTCCTGGAGCTGCTGCAACTGGTCTGGCCAACCAGATGGCCCTACCTGGCGACCTTCCTGGCTCAAAAGAAAAGATTCTCAGCAAGGCAGCCACCACCAACCCAAGACTGAATGTTGTCGCTGGGTGCTGTCCACTCTATTCTTAACTCCTAGCAACCCCATGTACCCCAGAGAGACTTACCTACAGTCTTATTGACAGGAGCAGGTTGCCAGGTTGTACTTCCACAGTGCTAGTGGGCAGGTACCCACCCCCAGCCTTTTGGTGGCCAACTGAACCCTTCACCACTGTCCCACCAGGGTTCTTTCCAGGATGGGGACCCAATTGATGAGGGCTGGGATGGTTTGTTGGGGGTCCCTTGCACCAAATCCATGTCCAAGCATAGGGTCTTTCTCTCAACCCTAGAAAATGTATAAATAACAAAACATTTTCCATCTCAGTCTTTTTTACGTGTACAATTCAGCAAGCTCTTAGTAGCTACAGCTCGGACACCGTGGCATTCATTGATGTAAGGGGTTCCAGTAGTGCACGTCAGCCTGTTCACAAGCCCAGGTCACCAGCACCCCTATCAAATGTCAGGAAATCCTCTTCACACTCCTCCGATGGCCTCCTCCCTGCCCTGGGCAACCACGAACGTATCTAATCTATGAGGGGTGATGGTGGCTGTGGACCTGCTGCTGAGGATTTTGTAAGAATGGAACCTCATACTGTGACCATTTGTCCTGGCTAACTCAGCATGTCCTTTGAAGGTGTGCCTGGTTGGAGCACCTCGCCTACTGGTGTTTGTTTTTAAAGCCCATGCCAGTGTGGTGTGATGTGGGGGCATGCGTTTTTTTCTACAAGTGGGAAACCTTGATGTGTCGACTCTCATCCTCATGGCTGTGTTTTCTGTGACTTAATTCAGGATCCGTCACAGTCTGCCGCACGGGCTGATTCTCACAGCTGCATACATCCGTTCATCTGAACGCATACCTTGCCCCGACGGTGGTGGGCAGCTGCCCAGAAAATAGAACTGGCTGTATAGCATTGGCCACATCTCTAGTTTACTCATGTTGGCAGCTTGTGCCTAGAAAAACATTTACCTGATGCTCCCAAGGTGACCTTTTTTAGGCTGTAGGTCCTATAAAGGGCACGAGCTTAAGCTTAATTGTCACCAATATTTTTATACTATTAAAGAAATGCGCCACATTTCAGCTGTGAGCTTTGATTTTCCCGGCGAGGACAGGATGTGAGAGGCTGGGCTCTAGTGGTGAGATGCCTCTTGTGGTGAGATGTCAAATTATCGGTGACCTAAAAGTCTGTTTTTTGAATGGAGGGACTTGAAAGTGTGTGTGTGTTTATTTAATGTGGTTGCTCATTTAAAACTGTGAGGTGCAAAGCTTAATTCTTTTAAAAATGGCCTTGGCCCCTAATGGTTCTTTCTGTCATAGGAAGAGTTCAACCTTTGCCTGTCTAAATCCTGGGTTAAAACTTGGGTCAAAATTTATTTTTAAAAAAACCAAACAAACAAACTATTTGGAGTTAATATTTTTTTAAAAGAAATTTATTGAAACTTGCTTCTCTTGCTGTTGAGTGTTTAAAACCTCGACACATACGGGTTAGGTCTGGTCATGCCCCCTGTTGCTGAGCATTAGCTACACCCTGGGGCGGTCATGCTGCCTCAGTGGTAGAATTCCTGCCTTCCATACAGGAAACTCGGGCTTCCCTCCCAGCCATTGTATGTACTCCATGCACAGGCACCACCTGGCTCAGTGGAGGCCTGTGTTTTGATAGGATGCCAAACATGACATGTTTCAGTGGCACTTCCAGACTAAGATAGGCTAGCAAGCAAGTTCTGGCCATCTATTGCTAGCAGAAAGCCAGCCAAGGAAAACCACCTGGCTCACCCTGGTCCTGTCTGCAACTGATCGATCTCAGGGTCTCGGGGCTTGTTTGGGGATGGGCAGTGTTTTGCCCTCTTGGACTCTGGGCTCTCATAGGTCCAAGGTGACTCCGTGGCAGGGGAGCAAGCCCAGCTCTAAGGTGGCCCACGGGATGGTGCTCAGATGCTGAGCTGGCGACATTCTTTGGGAATGCCTGGGCCTTTGGTTGTGTGTTGAGAGTAGATTCTCAAAATTACCTACAAGTGTTGAGGAAGAGGCATTAACCAAATATTTTCCAGACGTTGCAACCATGTTGAGATGACAGGATTTTAAGAGTCGCAACTTACTTTCTGAGGGAAAGCTTGCTCTCATGACGCGTCTGAATAGGAGGGTATGTGGCTGCGGTCTTTGGCCATTGCTATCCTTGATAACATCAGTGTGTGGGCCCTGCAGACCGCCAGTTAGAGGTCAGACATTTTTAGACACTGTTTCTACAAGAGTTCTGTTTAATGAGGAGCTTGGCATGGCTGTTTCCAAAAAGACTCAGCCCAGTCATTCCTCAGTGTCAGGTGAAGCTTGGGAAACCACTGCTGTTGTCGGCAGTGTTATGTAGTGGGTCGTAGAGGTCCCCGTCACCAGTCACTGGTGACCCCAAGTGTGGCACAGCGCTGTGCTCCGTCGCGTTTGCGCTGGCCTGGTCAGAATGAACCGTCCACCGAGCTTGCAGCAGCGTGGTAGGGAGCCACTTGCAACCATCCACCCTCAACCACCCTGCCTGATGCTTTAGGCAACTTAAGTCTCTGCAGTTCTTTTTAATAATAGCGGGAGGTGGGAAAGGCACTGTCTAAGATTGAGGTGTGTTTGTGATTTTATTAAAGTTTAATGTTCTTTTTAAAAAGATAAGGTCGTTTGGGACTGCTGAAATTTTGGCAGGTAAAAATAAAACAACGGCTGATTTTAACCACTGCTGATAAAAGGCCCTGTCTCCACTGTGCCACAACATCCCCTGGTTTTCAAAATGACAAAAGGTGTAGAGAACTTAAGGGCATCTCCCCCAGGCACTGGGGATCCTGTGCGCCAAATCTTTAGTGCTTGTTGGCCGAATGGTGGTGTCTTCTGCATCGTAGGCCACCACCCATGAGATAACCCTGACAGTTGGCAGCGAAATGCTGCCTGTCCTGTGCCATCCCTGTGCGTGGGCGTGGTTGGGTCATGGCCATCCGTGGGGTTTTCTTGAGCTGGTTTCCAGAAGCAGATTCGCAGGCTGGCTTGGGCTGGACACTGCAGTATTCACAAAAATGCCAACAGCTAGCTCCAGGCTTACTGAGAATGCTCCTTGAGACAAAACTGCCTGCTCCTCGGTCTTGCCTTCCACGCCAGCGTGTTTACCCCAAACTTGAAGAGCATCGTGCTGCCTAAACTAATCAGGAGACCAGAAATTGAGTGTTATCTGATTGAACAATTACTCTGTCATTAGGACTGAAGACGGAGGAGGAAAGCATGGAAGACAATGGCCTGGAGGAAGATTCCAGAGATGGCCAGGTATGTGGCTGAGTGGCATCAGCCGTGGCAAGGTGACCGAAGTGGCTCTCTGTCTGCTGGCCCAGGCGCTCACCTCTGCTTGTCCCTCCTCTTCCCAGGAGGAGATGGAAACCAGTCTGGAGCACCTGCAGAATATCGACATGATGGATATCCGCGTACTTGATGACACGGAAGTTGATAACGGCAGCGCTCCTGGCTTTGGGGAAGATGGCACAGACAACATTCTCTACTCCCTTTGCGATAGCAAGGAGTACGTGGCTGAACAACTCAGACAGCTCCCAGCTCAGCTCACCGAGCACGCTGTAGGTAACTTGGAGAGCATGCTGTAGGCAACTACAGAGCGTGCTGTGGGCAACTGAGAGCCCCAAAGCATACCACCATGTTAGTCGGTTAACCCAGATTCAGCTCAGCTGCCAGAAGTACCCGATCTGATCTCTAAGGCTTACTGGTAACCTACGTGCATTGGGCGTTCACCAGGGGTCATACTGCTGGAGGAAGTGCCAGGCATGACTATAGGTCCCCAGGCTTACTTGGCCTACCACCTCCCTTAAAAAAAATTAATTGGTGCCCCTGGCAATGGAAAACTTTTGAGCCCATTATCCAGGATAAAGTGAGGGTGTCTGCTTTTGCAGCTGCCCTGGAATGTTCTAAGGCAC
>NW_022111359.1:6024532-6047641 GCF_000313985.2 Echinops telfairi | reverse complement strand
CAGCAGCACTGAAGCCTGTTAATTTCTCCGTGGGCACTTCAGTGGCATTGATGACCTTCCTGGGAGTTGTGTGGCATTGCCGCCCTCTCCTGAGGTGCGCCTCCCACACCCAGGCAGCCTTTCTCAGTGTCCCGCCAGCTGGAGACCACGTAGGGGGTGCTTAAGACTGCACGCTGCTCGGGGCAGGTGCTCATGACGTGCTAGTTAAACTGTTTCAGTGAGCCTTGAGACAACGCAAGGATATGTGAGGGTTAATTATCTCAGGCCGGTAGATTGGGAGTTCCTCCATGAAATCAGAAAGGATGGATTCCATGAGCATTAAAAATTCTGTTTTGATTCCTCTTAAGATTCTTGTTTAGAATCTTTGATTAACTCTTCAGTCAAGGCAGCCAGGCACCATCCACATCTCATGACTGGAGAGGCAGGTGCTCGTGGGGGCAGTTAGCCACACATCCCACCTCCTCTCCTGTTCCTGCCTCTTCCCATCTCTGTATCTTTTCCAAAGTAGTTGTAAACACACACGTGCGCCAGGCACAAGAAAATGAGGACAGCTCATGACCTCAGCGTTCAGCAGCTATTCCTGCAGGTACTTTAAGAATTATTCTTTATAGTCAAGAGCAGACACTTAACAAAAGACAGACATGATTGAGCCAAAGTCCCAGGTGGTGCCATGATGAACACTTGGCTGCTTTCTGAAAGATGGGCATTTCAAGATTTGATCAACTCAGCACCTAACCTTAGGGAAAGTGGCCTGGTGGGACTCAGCCTTCTTAAATTACAGTCAAGAGTAAGGTTCGGAACTTGGGCCTTTTTAGTAACACCCTAGTCTAGGGTGGCGTGGAGCACCAGGTTGTTGTTTTTTTAAGTCATTTTATTGGGGGCTCAAAAACTCATCACAATCCATACATATATCATTACGTCAAGCACATTTGTAAATTTGTTGCCACCTTACTCAAAACATTTGCTTTCTGCTTGAGCCCTTGGTATCAGCTCCTCATTTTTCCCCTTCCTCCCCACTCTCCCCTCCTTCATGAACCCTTGGTAATTTATAAATTATTGTTATTTTGTCATAGTTTGCACTGTCTGACGTCTCCTTCACCCGCTTTTCTGTTACACACCAGGCTCTAACATGGGCCTCTTGTGCGCTGTGGTTTCTAACCTCGTGATTGGGGAAGCGTAACGGGATAGTGTCGTCGAGTTGACGGTCACCTCCTGACTCCTGTGACAGAGCAGAGCTGTTCCTCGGTTTTCTCCTCCCAAAGCTGCAGGGGGCAAAGGGTGGGGGTCGAACCGCCAAACTTCCTGCTAGCAGCCAAGCCTTTGGCCGTCAGGGTTCAAAAGGGCAGCATGGGAACAGAAAGGCCTCGGGGTTTAGTGAGCTTCCCATCGCTTGCTTCACTGGTTGAAGACAAATCTAGCTAATGAAGTTGTCTAGAAGGATGTATCTGCTAGTGTTCCCTTAAGCACTGCAGCCACAGAAAAGCCGAACAGGGCAGTCTGTCTTCTGCCCTCTGGAGTTTCCTGTAAGTTGGACACTGAGATGGTCGATGCTGACCCCCGGGTTGTAGAAGCTGCCTGGGACACAAGGGCGTTTGCTCACTCAGCAGATAGCACCAGGGTGCCAGGTACCCAGGCACCTTCTCCAGAGGCCTATCTCCAGGCAGGTGCACTTGGGCAGGGAGACATGTGACAGGGTGACACGGGCCAATGGCAGCAGGGCCCTGAAAAGGAGGGGTGTTGGCCTGCACGTTTGCCTGGTTCTGGTCCCTCCAGAGTCATCTCCGGCCTCATCTTCCAGGTCGATGGGGAAGGCTTTGGAGACACTTTGGATCCTTCGTCGCTGGACTTAAAAGTCACCTCGGTGAGTTACTCGTTTCCTGGGACTCGGGAAACTTTCATGTGTCTATGTAGGGGCTTCAAAAAGATCGAATTCGATTCCCTCCAAGCCCCTTTGTGTGTAGAAATGGCTCAGCACTGACAGAACGTGAGGCGCCCTGGTGGTGCAGTGGTTAAGCACTCTGCTCACCCTAAAGATTGCTCCTTTGAAAGCTACCTGGTGGGTCTGTGAGCCCAAGGATGGGTGGTCTGCTCCCATAAAATAGTCTAAGAAATCCTTTCACTTCGTGACGTGGTGTCCCCACAAGTCAGCATTGACCACTGGGCCCCTGAGACAGCAGCTGGGTGAGGCACGTTCGTCTCAGATGGGTCAGCAAGCTTTTAGAAGAGCCAGTCCTGCCCTTATTATTTAAAAGTTACTCCAGAATCCTGGTTATCTGAATGATACCCTTTAAAGTTTTCATTGATGAAACTATGATAGCTCTATTATCATCTTTAATTTTACTTCAGAGCCACATGTACGTACCAAAGAGGCCGCTGCATGTGGCTTGAGAGCTGCATGCAGTTTGCCAACCTTGGTTTAGAACATAGAAGGTGATGGGAGGCTGGAGGGCCACGCTGGGAGAGGAGATGGCTGGCTCGGAGGGGGGCGGGGGGGAGGGGGCGCATCTCTGTGAGCCTGAGATCTGGAGGAGCCTGGCTCACTCTGCTGGCCTCACAGGCAACAGACCCTAGGCTTGAACCAATCGGCTATGGCTAACGAAGTAAAACCAGAGCAGACCTGGAACTGGAAAAATGAGAGGTCTAGTTCAGCCCTGGAGTAGGAGGTTGGGAAGTGATATGACAAGCCCCCTGAAGAGCCTGGCATGGACTGACAAGGGATCTACTTGGCTGCTGCTCTGCCCACCACCACCACGCATACAACGCACGCACGCACGCACACACTCGGGTTTTCTCAAAAAGAGATTGTGTTCCTAGAAGGGGTGTGACCTATAGGTTTTCCCATTCGGATTCACCCAGAGGAGCCATGGTGGTGTAGCAGTTGTGTGTTGGGCTACTCACTCCCAGGTCAGTAGTTCAAAACAACCAGCCACACCTTGGGAGAAAAATGGGACTTTCTACTCCTGAAGAGTTACAGTCTGGAAAACCTACAGCTGCAGTTCTCTCCTGCCCTGTAACGTCACTATGAGTCTGAGTTCTGGTTCATCCAGACTTTAGAGATGGGTCTGATCAGGCTTCACTTCCTCGGCCCACTGGTTCACAGCTCTGAGCGATGCACTTGCTGATGGTGGACAGCTGTGTCGGCTAGGGAAGGTGAGCCTTGGTGGTGAGCCAGTTAAAGTGCCCCGCTGTGAACAGTTTGGGGTCACCAGCTACTTGGTGGTGCTTGGCTTCTATAGGAGGGCAGTTTAGAAGCCCTGCTCTGGCCCGTAGGGGAGGGGTGTGTTTACTGGGGGCATGTGTCTCTCCTTCGAAAAGTACCTTGTGGATTTTCTTTTTCTTCCCTTTTTCTTTTTTTTTTTTAAACAGGATATTGAAGAACCGCTCTTGGAACCAGGTACTGATAAGAGAAACGCAAGAGTTATGGTTTGCTGGGGTTTTTTCCACACTGCTATTTTTTTTAAGTCTTCTTCTTTCAAGCTGTGTTGTGGGCTTTATAAACTTGCTTAACTGGACAATCTAGATCGTACGAGGATCAGAGATTGGAAATCCTATCAGCACAGCTGTGGAGCTGGCAGTCGTAGTTCCTCGAGGTGCACTGTGTGCTGCGAGGTGCCGTAGCTTGGCCTCGGGTCGTTCCCTCCACGGTATGGGCACGTGAGACAGAGCTTTTGCTGTTCTGCTGCCGCTATTCTGAGTATTTGGGTGAAGGGCAGCCTGAGGCAGCGGTCAGGGCAGTTCCGCCCCAAGGAGTGCCTGGATTCTCGAAGACAAGATGCTTCCTCAGGAATTCCCTCCTGCTGTTGGACAGTTCTGTTAAGCGAAACACAAAGAAATGCGGAGTTTGAGTTGTTGGGTGAATGGTGGCTGTGTTCCGTTCAGCACCTTGGACATCAGAAAATACGTTGGAAGACTCAGCCAGACTTGAACCAACGTGGAGAAGACTGTCCAGCACCAGCCCAGTGGTTATACATGTTTAAATCTTGGGGCCCTGGTCTCTTCCCAGTAGCCTAACGGCCTCAGGCAGTAAGTAGTGGTTGGCGTGCAGGTAGTCGGAGCAGGTAACCGTGTCCCCTGGGGTTTTCCAATCTCTGTGTAGTTAGCTGTTCTCCTCGTGTGCGTGTGGCAGCCGTGCCCCATCCACACTTGTGATTGCTGTGTTTCCCTGGTCATTAAACCTTGTGCCATTCTATTCCTGTTAAATCCGTAGAAAATGAGAAAATACTCGACATTTTGGGGAAAACTTGTAAATCTGAGCCAGTAAAAGAAGAAGGTTCCGAGCTGGAGCAGCCATTGGCACAGGACACAAGTAGCGTGGGGCCAGACAGGAAGTGTGCGGAGGAAGAGGACCTTTTTGTCAGCGCTCACCCGGAAGAGGAGGAGCAGGAGCAAGAGGAGGAGAAGGAAGGTGCTTTAGCTGTGGCCAGCGAGTCCACAGACGCTCAGTGGAGCAAGGCAGACACCCTGTTAGCGGTAGTGAAAAGGGAGCCCGTGGAGCAGACGGGCGACGGCGAGAGGCCGGACTGTGAGCCCACGGGGCTAGAGAAGCCAGTTGAGCAGAGTAGTAAAGGCCCCGAAGACGCGGAGGCCTCGGGCCAGGAGGCGGCGACAGAAGCTCTCCAGGAAGACTCAAGCGCTGAGCCCCAAGATAGCAAAGAAGACGTGAAGAAGGGGGACCTGGAAGCTTGTAATGAAGCCCCCCCAGCTCCCAAAGAGTCCTCCGCCAGGGAGGGCGCTGATCAGAAAATGAGGTTTGTTCTTTCTCAGTTCTAGACCAGACGCTCTCTCCTTTCCGCGGGGCACTTAATGACACATACACTGCTCTTCCTGCAATTGCCCAGCCAGACTCGGGCAGCTGTAGTTAACTGCTAGAGAGCGTTTCCGTTCTCTTTTGTTTGTTTTGCTTTATTTTATTGTAATGAGTGAGTTGGTCCCTTTTCTTCAGCCTGTCCGGCTTGTGCTCCTAGCTTGTTGCTCATTGCCTCCAGCTAAATTGAATGGACTTTTTAGAACTTGACCTTGGATGGGGGGAGGGGAAGGAGGAGGGGAGTCAGATTTCCAATCTATGTTTGTGTCAAAATCTCTATTTCAGACTAATTTCTTGGGAGGTCTTCAGTCGTAGCGCACGTCGTCTTTTTAATGTAGCTCCCTGCAGTTCTTTCCCTGTGTGAGTAGCATTTCCTTTTGTTTCTAGCTCTTTTAAAGCAGAAGAAGAAGAAGAAGAAGATGTAAAGCCGAGTATTAAAGACGACAAAGGTAAGGATTAGCTTAATGTCCTGGGAGCCTGCTGCGGATCCCAGATTTGAGGAGGGGAGGTCCTCTTGTTGCCCACGTTTCAGATCAAGTGGTTTGTTTCTAGTTCATTTGGTCTGGAGGTAGTGAAGTTAACCATACACCATCATCTCGAGAGGGTAGTTGGCTTGGTTGGGAGGCTTCGCTTGTGCGATCATGACAATCCCGCTGTGCCAGAAGGAGAGTGTTCTGAGCGGCTCCTCAGTTATCACAGACATTTCAGTGTGACACCAGCAGGGACACCATTGATTTCCTCGAGCATGGAGGTCCTGCAGTTGATGGTTGTCGTGCTGGGGGTGCGGCTTCCATCCTGTATGCCGCCCGTAGGGTGATCCTGGAGTCAGAAGAGGAAACCTGGGTGCAGTTAGCGTCCGAGGGAAAGCACTGTTCCCTGAAGAACAGCCCTGCTTCTGTTCTGAGAAGTGTGACCCTCTCTCTTGCCCCAGCTCGTGTCAGTAGCAGTTCTGGTCGGAACCTGTGGGTTAGCGGGCTGTCCTCGACCACTCGCGCCACTGATCTGAAGAACCTTTTCAGCAAGTATGGAAAGGTATGTGTTCTCTACCTCTTGCCAGCGAGGTTAGCCTCCTTTGGCTGCCGCAAAGAAGGGCATCGGAGTGGGCGAGCTTCCTATTGAAGGGTTGGCTGCCTAGAAACGGAGAGTCCTGGCTACAGGTGTCTGCAGGGCTGCGCTCACTCTGAGGGCTCTTGAGAAGGCTCCTCGGGGCCTCTTCTGAGCTTACTAAGCGCTGGGGGCAGAGCTTTGGCGTTCCTTGACACAGCCTCCACCTACTCTGTTAGCTTCACTCAGTTCATCTTCCAAGGCCTGTTGCCAGCAAGGACACATTTGCAGGTCTGGGGCTCAGGACTGGAGGCACAGCATGCCTTGTTCTGCTGTGCCTTCTACACATGGAAGGGCTGTGCAGTCTTGTTTCTTTTTTTAGCAGTTTTAATGGCATATATTCACGAGTCAGACAATTGTTCAGTCATTAAGAACTGTACAATCATTGCTGCGATCAATTGTAGAACATTTTCTTTCTTGCACTCATTGTTATTAGCTCCTCGGCCATACCTTCAAAAAAGCATTGATTGAGTTCCTGTACAGTTGAATCTATCCTGGTTTTCATAGACAGAAAACACAAAATAGACTATGAATAGTAACAAAAAGTATAATCATAAAGAATGCAAAAAATTACTAAAAATGAGAATAAATTTTAAATGAGTTGAAAAAGAGATCAGATAGTAAGGCGTTGAAATTTCACTAGCTACATCGGTAATAGTCCACGTTCCACTGCGGGATAGCAAGGCTGTTCACATTCTTGGTCTGTGGTCACGGGGGATTCACCAGAGGCTTGATCCACATATTTTTCCCTTCACTTTTTTTTTTTAATGAAACAACTAAAGTGGGTCAAAGGGGAGATCAAATGATAGGGTATTACATTTTAACGTAACTATCTGCTATAATTGACTGTACAATGCTGTCTGATAATAAGGCCATTCACACCCCTCAACTCTGGTCAGAGGGGATTCATTCATCAGAGGTTTAATCCACGTGTGGACCTGCAGGTAGAATTTGGGTTTTCATTGTCACCCCTAGTCTTCTGCAAACTGGGTGTTCACAATTTAAGCTCTGATACCATTCCTTCCTTCAGATTTAGATTCTATTGTTTACAAATCTTGAATCACACAGGCTCATGTGCTTCTTCATGTGGACTTAGTTCAAGTTTCAGCTAGGTGGCTGCTTGTTCGAAGGCAAGCCTTTGGGACCCGAGACGCTCTTTCTGATCTAGTTTCTTTGCCACACTTGGTGTTGCACGAGTCTTCACAGCGCCATTTTTCCAACAGCTCATGTTTGCTCCCTGTCTTTGTCTCCCTTTGGTTGCAGGCTTGCTCACAATGCTATCTTGCACACTTCCTGGACTGCAGACTAGTGTTGGTATCGTTTGTAGAGTGCTGGCAAGCCAACCATGTTCCGTGGCTCGCTCTTGGTCTAAATTGTTAGGACGTGGTGGCCTGAGCCAAACCCATTGTTCTGCTGTGCTTTGCAGAGACAGGGCCTTCTGTGCACAGAAGGGCGTTTGGGGGGGAAACGCTTTGATTCATTTGATCCACCAAATTTGATTTGAGCCTAGAAACTTACTTCCTGGTGTTGGTCATGCTACTGGCTTTTCCCTCTGTTGAGGACTCTCAGAGATGGGAGGCAGACACAAGAGGCGCCCCTGATTGGCACACACCTCAGGCCCTCGAGGCTTTCAGTAAGCAAAGTGGCTCACACTAGGGTTACGGGATGCATTCTGATGAATTTCTCTTCCAACAAAAGTTTACAGAAACCATTTGCATTTATCTTCTGCTTTTTATGCCGACTCATTGATTTAACGAGACAAATACACACACAAATTCATCATTGAGCTTTCTAATCTCGAAATTCTCTGTGTGGTATACATACGTACATCCAGATGCACTTCAGTTTGAGGGAAATGTAAATTCAGCATCCCAGTAAATTGGTTTCATCCTGGATGAACATAAACATAGTCAAAGGTTCTTAGAAAGTAAATGCTGACAGATAGTGGGGACTGTCATGCTCTCCCACGAGACCCTGACAGTATGTCAGCATTTCAACTGTTGCATAACTGTTTCGGATTATACGTGAATATATAGTATCACGCAGTTTCACTTAGGAGTTAGTAGTACTATTTTTGAATGAGTTGGTATTTAAAAGAAATTGAGGGGTTTTGTTCACGGGTCGATTTGCCGCGTGTCCACCCAGAGAGGTACCCAAGAAATGTCCGTAAACTCAGTGTTACTGAGCCTTCCTCCAGTCCTGGGTCCTGTTCCCCACCACTCCACCCCTGCTGCCCGGAGTCCTGGCCCCGAGTGGAAGGCGCTTTGGGTTTGTGAACACATGGCCACCTGTCGAGTTGCACAGTGTGTTGGAGCCCTTTGGGGTCTGAGGAACCACCCTACATGGAAAGGAGTCACATTGCAGCTCAGCCTAAAGGGTGCAGTGTTTGCAGAGCTGGACCCTGACCAGCCGGTGCCAGCAGGGGAAGGGTTGTGCATTTCCATGACAGCAGTGGGAAAACCAGAACCTCCTTTTTGTGAAGGTTGTCGGGGCCAAGGTGGTCACCAATGCCCGCAGTCCTGGGGCGCGGTGCTACGGCTTTGTCACAATGTCGACCTCCGACGAGGCCACCAAGTGTATCAACCACCTTCACCGGACAGAGCTACACGGAAGAATGATCTCCGTAGAGAAGGTGAGGCCTCCCCCCTGGCCCCCTGAAGCTGGTGGGGTCTCCGGGTGAGGGGGCCAGCTGGGCCCCTGGCTTCTGTCCATGTTCCCGTTGGATTATTTTTCTTTTTTCCAGGCCAAAAACGAGCCCGCTGGGAAGAAGCTAGCTGAGAGGAAAGAGAGTGAGGTGAAGAAGGAGAAGTCTGCAAGTGTGGACAGGCCTCATGCTGTGGAGATCAAAGTTGAAAAGTAAAGCCACTTCTGAAAACCTTGCTCGGGGGAGGCAGGGGCATGCGCACACAGTCCCTCCAGCTTGTCCTGGAAACTGGGGGGGTGGGGGTGGCATCTTGCTGCACTTGCTGTTTGCAGATGCCCAGTGCCAGTGGTGGCACAGTGGTTAAGCAGGCGGTGTGGCCCATGGGAGAAAGATGTTTGCCACCTTGAAAAGCCCTCGGGCGCTTCTCCTCTGGTAACTGGGTTGCTAATAGTCACCAGCACCCAACTGCCTCTCTCCTTCGCGTGCACTAAGTGCGGTGGGTGATGCTCAGACTGCTGAGGCCTGGTGGCTGGGAAGCCGTCTGAAAAGAACAGAGGACTTCATCCTGAAGTAACCTTTTGGTCCCCTGCACAGCTCTCCGACCTTGACATCGTTCCCCAATCCACATTGGGTCGCACGAGGTTCTGGCATGTGTTGGGCCACAGCAGCTAAGTGCCCCAAAGCCAAAGTGGCCAAGCTAGCCTGCCACAGAGGAAGGCAGCCTGCTCTGACATCAAAGCCAGCAGCCCAGCTGGCTCTGCATGGTATCGAGGGTCACTGTCGTTCCCGCGCTCAGGGCAGCCTTGGGATTTGCTGCAGCACAGTAGTTTGGGAACCATGCGTCTGAGATATGATGAGACAAGAAACAGATCAGGCTCTGAAAACGGGCCTTACTTATTTCTACTTGGCTCAAGCACGTAGGCTTGTCCTTTTAGAGTGGCCTTTGGCCAAAGGTCTACCTGATGCTTCCTGGGCTGGCACCCTGCTGTCTGTAACCCACTCCCACTCAAAACACATGGCTCCCACACGGCATCTAGCCCCTCCCACCAACCCCACTTTGTCCTGAGATGCCTGATGCAGGAGAAACCGACACTCCGGCAGGTGTCACCTCTCACAAAGAGCAGCCCCTGTTGTGGACCCACAGTTCTCTCAGCAGCTTCTCCAGACACATCCTGTCTGCGCTGCCCACAGTCCTTGTTGGTGGAGCACGGGGCACAGTTGGCGTCGTGGGATGAGCAGGACCTTGGAAAAGTGTGTTCTGGTGCCAAAGTGAGGCGGCTTTGTGTAGGAGGAAGAGAGGCAGTAATGAACTGGTGGTAGTGGGCTAATGAATGGTAGCATTTTGAACCAGCAAGGGAGTGATCCTGTGTGGTCTGAGGAGAGGGAATCCGCTCAGAGGTCAAGGGCCTGACCCAAGTTCACACAGGCCTGCCAGGACTTGACCTGGTCCAGGTTTAATGAACCCTGGGGCCCAGCCCTAAAAGCTGTTCTTAAACCAAGGAGCTGAGCTCATCTGTTTGAAGTCGCTTTCCCAGCAGGCGGTTTGAGTTGCCATTGAGAGTTGATAGTGCCTCTGGCAACCCCATGTGTGTATCCCTGAGTTTTACTTTTTTCTCAAAACCCAATTTACTAACAAAAGTTCTGGGGGTGGGGTGGGGTGGGGTAGGGTGGGTGGTCTGTGTGTGTGTAAAGTCCTGGTTAGCGTGTGTGTGGTGTGTGTTAAGCAGCTCAGATACTATTAAATGGTAAACTCCCTGACCCCAAGCTAAGGGCCTGTGGAGATCCCCTTGGCCCAGCCATAGCTCCACTTGGTGCGTGGCAGTGCTGAGAAGGCAAGAATTGCTTGTTAGAGGGGACCCCCAGGGCTGGTGCCCTCCCCCGCCCCCCCTCAGGTGCCTGGTGGCTGGTAGTTCATAGACGTGAAGTTTAATTGCCTGAGACAAGCAGCACTGGGGACTGTGGGAGACTGTTTGAATGGCTGAGATGATTTATTTCAGCACTTAAAATATGAAACGGCCTTCTGTGGAAACCTTACTAATCATCTCCTGTATTCACTGGCATGTAGTATGCCACCTCCCCTGCCCCTCCCGCCCCACGTGTGCAGAAAGGACGGGGACAGGCCCGCTGCTTCTTTCAGTAGGGACTTGGCGTCCGGTGCTGCTCCTCTGCTCTTGGTCAGACTCCCTAGTCGGAAAAGCTTTATCCCTCTGCATCCTAAAGTAACCACTATGAATGGATTCTAAATCCTTCCCGTCGCTCACAGATGAATTGAACACATGCCCCTGTAGGCTCATGTGGCTAGCAATTGGGGGAAGTGGCCCCAGGGGCCTCTGGCTTCAGTGGGCACAAGTCTAGGTTTCGCCGAGACCACAAGTGGAAATCGGGACCGCATCTAGAGAGGTGGGTGACCTGGACGAGGTTCTCCACCCAGCCCTGCCTGACTGCTGTGGGAGCGCTTCCTTCCTTCCTTCCGCGTGGCCGGCGCCTGCTCGTGTGCGCGTGACGCTCAGTGGGACCCGGGCGCTTAGCGAGTTCCAGCAATTCACGTTTATCGACCATGTTTTCAAATAGAACCGTAATTAAGAAGGAAGAGAAGGAAGAGAAGGTCGAGAGAAAGGAGGAGAAAAAGCCTGAAGACATTAAAAAGGAAGAAAAAGACGAAGAGGAGCAGAAACCACCGGGAACCCCCAGTCGGTCCAGAGTCACAAAATCAGGTGATTACAGAGTCTGACGAAAGGGGCGAAGCCAGGACCGGATGACGAGGGCTCCTGGAGAGCAAGTGAGGCAGCCAGCCCCCCGGGGAGTGAATTACGGTGTACAGAGCACGCCAGTGTCCCTTCGATACCTCACATTGTGTTCCATGCCCTTGATTACAGTCCCCAAGAGCCAACCTCGGCCCCTGTTCACCCACACTTGTAGGTGTCTGCCCTCTGGTTAATAAGCCACCACCCCTCCCGTCCCTGGGGACTATCAGGAATGGTCCTTTGAGTGTAAACGTGTGAAGACCTCCTCTTGGCTTCATATGACTACTCTGAGTGCTCAGACAGTATTTGTGATTGACTCATTTCATTCAGCCAAAGATTCCTGTGTTAGGAACTGTTTCCCCGGGTCTTGATTGCTCTGCAACATTGCCTGGTAGTCCATTGTGGGTTTGCTCACTTGTCCATGGATGGGCAGTTGCGTTGTTTCCCTTTTATGTTATTGTGATTGATAAGTCCATGAACATAGGTATGCATTTATCTGTATCTCAGCTCTTATTTCTGTGGGACACACCCACAGACACCCCTAGTAGTGGGATGCTGGGTGGTATGCAAGGAAGTGGCGTGCCATCTTCCGCAGTGGCTGTACCATTTTACAGCCCCGTGAGTAGTGCATAGAGGTCCAGGCTCTTCCTACCCTCTCCAGCATTGATTGTTTTCTGTTTTAACTTTGCCGTTCTTTCTGGAGGAAGATGGTGTCTCGTGATCGGCACCTTGTAATGGCGAATGATTGTGAGCTTTCTCCACGTGTTCGTGGCTGCCTGGATGTCTTTAGTGAAGCCTTTGCATGTGAATTTGCCTTTGTTAGGATATTGACATCTTCTCTAAATTTTAGGTGGGTTGCCAAAAATTCCACCACCACCACCCCCATCTGTGAGTTCTTTTTATTTTTCTGGTGAAATCTTTTGATGTACCTAAGTATTTAAATTTTAGGTCTCAGTTGTTTAGTCTTGTGCTTTTTGTGTGTTTTTTTTTTTTTAATTCATATTGGATAGTATATTTGTAACAACTATATTATAGCCCCTGAGTTTGTCCTTATTTTTTCACTGATGGTATTTGTAATTCTAGGTTTTATATTTAGATCTTTGATTCATTTTGTTTTTGTTTTGGGGGGGGGGTTTTGTTTTGTTTTTTTTAAATAATTTTATTAGGGGCTCATACAACTCTTATCACAATCCATACATACATCAATTGTGTAACGCGCATTTGTACATTCATTGCCCTCATCATTCTCAAAACATTTCCTCTCCACTTAAACCCCCGGCATTAGGTCCTCATTTTTCCGCTCCCTCCCGCTCCTCCCTCCCTCATGAGCCCTTGATAATTTATAAATTGATATTTTGTCATATGTTGCCCTGTCCGACGTCTCCCTTCACCCACTTTTCTGTTGTCGGTCCCCCAGGGAGGAGGTCACATATAGTTCCTTGTAATCGGTTCCCTCTTTCCTACCCACTCTCCCTCTACCCTCCCTGTTTCACCACTCACACCACTGGTCCTGTAGGGATCATCTGTCCTGGATTCCCTGTGTTTCCAGTTCCCATCTGTACCAGTGTACATCCTCTGGTCCAGCCAGACCTGCAAGGTCGGTGTGAGACATGGGTCCTGTTTCATTTTTCTGCAGTTGTCTGTCCTGGTTTTTCCAGCATTATTCATGAACTTTGGCCCCGTCGGAAAGTAGCCCTTCATCAGTAGATATGCTCCTGGGATATTACTTCTGTTCCGTTGCTCTGTGCATCTGTCTGTCCCTGCCCCGGGCTGTTTGACTGCCTTGGTTTTGTAGTAGTAGGGTTTGCCATCTGGAAGCTTGAAGCTTCAGAGTGCTCTGGTCTCTTAAATTTCTTTAGTAATGCTTTGCTTACCCTGAGGTCTCTTTCCCTTCCTTGCAAAGTTGGCATTTATTTACTTTTTTGGTGTCATTTGAAATCTAGATTGGGTTCGCGTTCTATCTGTAGACTGTTACTTAGTATTGGCATTTTCACTCTGCTGTATCTTTCTACCCGTGAGCATGGTATAGTCTTCCACTTAGGTAGATCTCATTTGGTTTTGTCCTTACAGTAGCATTTGCCAGTTCTGGAAGCGGTGTGTGTGTGGTGTGTGTGTGTGTGTGTGTGTGTGTGTGTGTGTGTGTGTGTTTCCTCTAGTGATGTTTATTCCTAGGTGTGTGTGTGTTTCCTCTAGTGATGCTTATTCCTAGGTATTTCTTCTTTGGAGTGGCTGTCCCAAATGGCACTGTATTTTTTGTTTCGTTTTCAGATCTCTGAGTGTAAAGGAATCTGACTGGTTTTTTACATGTTGACCCTGAACCCTGCCATGTTGCCCAGTCTTCCGCTTCTCACTCGCACTGCCATTGTGTCATTCCTGACTCACAGCAGCCCTAAAGGAACTGCCTGTGTGCTTCACGGGACTGGAGCGCTTGTCGTTCCCCACAGTGCGACTGGTGGTTTTGAACTGCTGGCCCTTCTGATAGCAGCCCAACATGTAACCACTACTTCACCAGGGCTCCTAAGCTTTTCATGGATTATAGTAGTTGCTGGGTCTTTGGGATATTCTGGGCATAAGAGCGTATCATTTGGACATAGATAGTTTTGCTCCTTTGCCAGTTTGGATGCCTTTAATTGCAGTGAGTTTTTACTGCATGGGTGTGACTGTGATGACGGCACAGGGTCAGGTAGTGTCTCGTTCCTTTGTGCAGAGATAGGGTCTCTGGTCGGAACCTGCTCGAAGGCACTTAGCGGCAGCAGTGAGTTTGGTGTGGATTTTGTCTGGTTCTCCTTCACAGGAGTGTAGACTCTTGCTTGAGACCACTGTCGTTCTTTTGTGTTCCTTAGCAGGTAATTGCAATGCCATTGCTTCCCCGGAGGGTTTCTGGATCTGTGATTTGGGCGCTTGGTGGAGCCACTCTGTGTTGCCTTGGAGACACTGGTGGTTCTGTATCTACTGAGACTCAGGAGCGCACCACCTGCCTCTGGGTGGCTGTGACAGAGGAGGGGCTGGCCGCACAGTTTTGTCTGCTGTGTGTGCGGCACAGATGATGGTGGGGGGGGTCATCTGTCATTGGGCAGGTGGTGCCTGTGGGGCACAGCTACTGTCTCCTACCTTTCTGGTTGTCAGCCACGGGTGGGCGTGCGTTTGCAGTCCTGGGTGTGTGGAGCTGATGCCCAGCTCACTGCCTCGATTGAGCGCTGTGGGCCAGAGTTCAGAATGGCCGTGCTGTCTGGCCACTGACCACCCACCCCTTCTCTTGTCTCCTCCATCACTGCTTTGCACAGCACCAAGACAACTGTGGGATGGCTCGGGGCGGGTGGACTGAGTGGCCTGGGGCGTGCTGCTTCCTGAGCCACTGGCCTAATGCAGCCAGCGGTTGGCACAGGGGTACTGGCTGACTGGGTGACATTCTATAAGTGGCGTCAGCAGGGCAAGCAGAAAGGTGTCAGAAGTGCCAACTCCCCGACAGCTGTGGCACCCTACCCAGGTGCTCGTGATTCTGAGTCTCCCACAAGAGTTGTCGTTTTCTTCAGTGAGCTGTGCTCTGTACCGCAGCATCTGTGGGAGCTTCCTCAGAACATTTTGTAGCAAAAAATAAAATAAAGTCAATCCCCTTAGAACACAAGCACGTGGGGAAAAGAACCCAACCATCTGGAGCCTTGAAATTTGGTTCAGCGCTTTACAAGTGAGAGCCTAAGCGTTTGGGGTAGTTTAGGCGCGATCTCACGAGAAACAGCTTTTAAAAACACATCAAGTATTGTCAACCTCCCCAAATATGGCACTGTAAATAAAAGCCAGTTATCATGTTGGAGAGAGATAGAGCCAGTTTGCAGCCTTTCCTTGTCTGTGTCTGGCCTTGTGTCCTCTAGGCCGGGGGGCCATGCAGAGCCAGGCCCTGTCAAGCTCCGCAATTAAAACAAAGCGCTGTCTGTCCTGCAGCATTTGAACAGAGCCCTGTGTGCAGGGCAAGGGGTTCTGAGTGGGTGTGCTTGTCGCCCAGCAGCACTGGATGGTTACAAGTCAGGCTGCTAACCATGAGTTCAGCAGTGTGAATCCAGGAATCGTTCTGCAGGAGAATGATGAGGCTTGCTGTCTTCTCCCATAAAGAGTCACCGTCTCAGACACCCCCAGGGACAGTTCTCCCCGTCCTACAGGGTCACTAGGAGTCAGATTTGACACGGTGCCAGTGGGTTTTGAGTTTGTGTGTGTGTGTGTGTGTGTGTGTGCATAAAATGTGTTTCCCCCCTGGAGTTCCTTGGCGAGGAAAGAACACAGCCTTGCCGCAGACGAGACCCGTCAAGGCACCCCAGCTGCTGCGTGCCCAGCGTCACCAAGTCTCGGGGCCTCTGACGAGCCAGATGTGCTCGGCTCTTGGTATCGCCATCAATAGAAAGATGGGACGTGGGCACCCCAAAGATCCAGCTGCAAGGTGCCCAAGCGGGCCCTAGAAGTCCAACATCCAGGTCTTGGCCCAGGGGTGCTGTTGGGAAGCCGGGATGCTGGCCTGTTTGAGTGACAGCTGCACTTCTCCCTGAAGGAAGCCGAGGAGTGGAGCGGACAGTTGTGATGGACAAGTCCAAAGGCGAGCCTGTCATCAGTGTGAAGACCACAAGCAAGTCCAAAGAGAGGGTGAGTGGCCCCGTGGGCTCTGGCACCGCTCACAGAGCTGTCCTGCTTAACAGTGTGAAAGGTTTCCTGGAGTCGCTGTCACGGTGAGAGAGTTCTTTGAGGGAATCAGGAGGCATGTTGTCCTTGGCCTAGATGGAGCTGCTGACTTTCCTCATGGGATCCCCCCAGGCTCTCAGCTGTGTGTGGAAGTCACTGTTGTCTGGGTGGTTCTAGGGGTTCACGTAACAGTGCGGTGCTGACTTTGGGGTTTCTGATGGGCATTCTAGTGAGATTTATCTCGTGTGACCCTGATGCATCCTGCTGCTTTTAAGCAGGCCCCAAATGAACGAGTCTGCTCCCCGCCACCCTCCTGTTCTCAAAGCTGCTGTTCCAGCCCATAGTGACCTCATGCACCACAGAAGCAAACCCTACCTCGCCCTGCACCATGCTTATCATCGTTCCTGTGCTGGAGCCCATTGTGGGAGCCACTGTCCATCCATCTCTTTGTTACTGTCCCTCTACTTGACCCCAGACATGCTGTCCTTCAGGGACTGGTCTGTGGTTAACATGCCCAAAGTATGTAAGACGGAGTCTCGCCATCCTTGCCTCTAAGGAGCTCTGACTGTCCTTCCATGGCAGATCGGTTTGTTTGTTTGGCGGTCCACAGTACTTTTAATAATCTTCGCCAGCACCACAGTTCAAATGCTTCGATTCACCTTCCTTATTCCATACCTGACGTTCACATGCATCTCAGGCAATGGAGAGGACCGTGGTTTATGTCAGGTGCACCTGTCTTTAAAGTAGCACCCTAGCTCTCCATTACTATGAAGAGGTCGTGTGCAGCAGACTGGGGCCTCGCCAGCAGAGGCCCATCGGTGGGCGTGTTCAGAGTGTGCCACTGTTTGTCTGTCCCACCTGATGGAGTCCGTTTTGCCCTGCAGAGCTCCAAGAGTCACGACCGGAAATCGGAAAGCCGAGAGAAGCGCGACATCCTATCGTTTGATAAAATCAAAGAGCAGCGCGAGCGAGAGCGCCAGAGGCAGCGAGAGCGGGAGATCCGGGAGACAGAGAGGCGGCGGTGAGCGCTCCTGGAGAGCTCCTCAGGACCTTGTCTGGGCATGGCTCAGGGTGGGGGATCCCTGCCCAGTGGGACGCCTGCTGCCCTCAACTGCTCAAGTGGTGGTGGGGTCCTGAACCGCCGGTGGGAGGGATTCAGGCCACCCTCTCTGCACCCACAGCGAGCGGGAGCAGCGGGAGCGGGAGCTGCGCCTGGAGGTCTTCCATGAGCGCAAGGAGCGAGCCCGCTTCCAGCGCGAGCGCATGCACCTGGAGTGCCAGCGGCAGAGGCTGGAGCGCGAGCGCTGGGAGCGGGAGCGGCTGGAGCGCGAGCGCATGCGTGTGGAGCGCGAGCGCCGCAAGGAGCAGGAGCGCATCCACCGCGAGCGCGAGCAGCTGCGCTACGAGCAGGAGCAGCTGCGCTACGAGCAGGAGCGGCGGCCTGCCTTCCGGAGGCCCTACGACATGGACGGCCGGTGAGCACGGGGTGGACAGCCTGGTGGGGCAACCAGGACCTCAACCTACTGGAGGTGGGGCCCAGAACCACCCGCCCTCAACCCCACTCAGGTCTCCGTTGGGGTCTTTACCTGCACCACTCTTCCGAGCGTCTGGACAGTGATAGCCGCTGGGGGTTACCTAGGTGTCCCCTGGGTGGGGTAGATGTCTTGGGATAATCACAGGCTCAGGCCCACACACACGATAGTGGTCTCCGTCCTCCTGTCGGAGAAGGAGCCAAAGGTAGGCCCCTTGGGAGTTGCCACCTGGGGTCAGAGGCTGGTCTGCAGCACAGCAGAGCTGCTTTACCAAAGCTGCTCCTGGGAACCTGGCCCACCAGTCTGTCTCGGGAGTTCCTTTAGGACCACTCAGGGCCCTGCAAGAGACCAACCCGTAGGAGGGGAGCGGCCCCGTTTCCCAGAAGCCGGAAGGTAACCATTGTGGCCACTGCAGTTCTTCCAGAAGAATCAAATGCTCCCACATGCTTGTGTGAGAGCTCAGGCAGGACGCCAGTGCCTGTTCTCCTTCCACCATCACTTCACCGTCCATAGTGAGCTCACCCTGGCCCTCGGAGACCAGCCTGAAGAGCGGCCCTCAGGCCTGCCCACTCCACCCTGGCTCTTTCCTCTCACTTCTCCGAAAATGCAGTGTGCTGTTGTCTATTATTTGTTCATTGCTTTTGATTCTCCTCTCACCCTCACCCCCACCCCAGACGTCCTGACCCCTACTGGCCAGAGGGGAAGCGGGCGATGATGGAGGACAGGTACTTTCCGCGCTCTGAGCACCGCTTCCACACCTTCGACCACCGTGATCGGGGTCATTACCAGGATCACATGGGTGACAGGTCAGTAACCACCAGCCCTGGGCAAACTCTCCACCCCATCCACTACCTCAAAGCCCTCCCTAGAACGCCTGGTCCCCAGCGAGGGGGTCCAGAAGGCCTGGGACTGGTGCCATGGGTGTGCTGCCCCGTCCTCCGCATCTCCAGCAGGGAGGAGGCCACTTCAGTGGGAGCCGGGGTTGGGGGACTCCCAGCAATGGAGTTACAGCTGCAGTGACACTGGGACTCCAGACTCTGTCACTGCGTGTCCTGGGCAGGGTCTCCTGTCCCATCAGGAGTGAGAGCACAGGCCCTGTTGGACAGCCCGGGGTGGATTTGGCCTTGCAGGGAACGCTCTCACTGAGTCCCCGGGAAGCCAGGCGAGCAGTCTGTGGGGCGGGGGGACTTTCCTGTCAGCACGGTCATCTCTGCAAGTCTGTCCTCCATGTCCATCTCCCTGGGGTTGGGGCCCCATGGACATTTCCTTGTCACCGCCACATTAGCGTTTCCAGGGGGAGGGACAGGAACGACTGTGGGGATTGTACACAGCTGGAGCTTGTTTTGAGATCTGGTGTGAGTCTTGTGTTAGGCCCAGCCACAGCTTAGGGCTCATCCGGGGTTTCACGCTGCCCGTTCATCACCACTGAGCCACAGCTAGTGGGCACCAGCTCTGTGTGGTGGGGCTCCCAGAGGGGTGGGGGTGGTGCTAGATGCCACCCAGTCATTTCTGACGGTTTAGTGATCATGTGGCAGGAGGGCAGCTCTGGACACGTCCTATGTCTTCGGAGGCCAAGTACCCCACCCTTTGAGCCCCCCTAATGCGACTGCCGACTGGACTGCTGGTTCTGTGGCTACTGAAAGCCCGTGGTCCTAAGCTGGTGCTCTGGGCTTTTCTGGGCCCGTGACTGGAAAGTTACTGTGTGTTGGGTTAGCATACGTGTTCACCCACCCTGATGACATCAAGAGCCTGGCTGCTGGGGTGCGGAGTGTGAACTGGAGTCTGGAAACAGAAAGGACTTGAGTGTTGCACCTTTGAAATGGCTGTGGGTGGCTGGCACCCGTCCTGGTCCTGTCTGAGCATTTGAATGAGATACTTTGCTTTCCCAGGAGGGAAGGTTCCCGGTCCATGATGGGCGAGCGAGACAGGCCGGTGAGTGGGCTCCTCCTTCGTGGGGGTGGGGTGGGGTGTAATGGGGCCGGTAGAAGGGTGCATTCTCCCCGGATGCTCATATGTGAGGGTTTTGTGCTAGGTGTTTGGGGTGCCCTGGGAGCCGGCCGAGGGGCTCCTCTAGAAAGGTTGGGTGTTTCCTCAGTCATCCAGACTCCCTGCAGTCCGGCTGTGTGGGATACCACATCTCCACAGTTACATGTCAGGATTGTATTCGTGAGGGCAGGGCGCCCTCTCCCCTGTCCATGACTCCCACGTCTCCCCAGGAAAGGCGGGATGAGGGGCAGGGCTGTGGACTCCCAGCAGCACCCAGAGAGCTTGGCGGAAGGTGAGGACACCCCAGGCATGCTTCCTCCTGCTTGGCTGGGGGCTGTGGTGAGCCTGTCCCTTGTGTCTTCCAGCACTACATTGAGCGCCACGGCCATGGTGGGCCCCCAGAGCACCACAGCCGGGACTCCAGAGACAGCTGGGGTGGCTACGGCCCGGACAAGAGGCTGAGCGAGGGCCGGGTCCCGCCACCTACACCCAGGTCAGTGGCGCAGGCTGGGTGGCGCTGCTCTGTCCTTGCAGTGGAGGAATCGGGAGGAGGCGATTCCTCTGACCAAGAAGGTCCCCAGCTGCCCTCCTGATGGGCTGGCGTGCTCTTGGTCACCACCCCCGAGCCCTCTGGAGGCATGTCCCTCGGTCTCTGCTTCCCTCCCATGCCTCGTATCCCCTCCCTCTGGGGTATGCAGCACTGGCCTTCTGATGGCCTGAGCTGGGAAACCTATCTCGACAGTCCTTTGTTGCTTCTTCTGGCAAAGGGCTGGACGTGACTGGGGTGAGCACGGCCCGAGGCTGGAAGATCGCCCAGAGCGGGCCTGGCAGGACAGCGGGGAGGCTGAGGCAGCCAGCCAAGAGCACGCGCAGTGGCAGGGTACGCGCTCACCCCACCACCCATCCCAAGCTGCTTCTGCTTCCTGAGCAGCCTCTCCAACTGCGTTTCCTCCTTCTCTCCCAGGTGGTGAGCGAGGCCCGTCCAGCCCCTCGGGGCCAGGGCACCTGGGGAACCACGGAGGCATGGCGGGGTAAGGACGCCATTGGAGGCCCAGTGCCTTGCCTGCGCCCGCCCCCTGTGCATGCCTGCTCAGCCTTCTTGGCTGAGTGTTTTGAATACAAACCCAAAGTGGCTCTCTGCAACATAGGCACCTGGCGACCTCCAGTGCCACGGAAGCCGCTGCAGCCGCCACCACCACTCTAGAGGACGGCAGTCCTCACCTGGACCCGGCCCGGCACACCCCCGGCTGCCGAGACACGCAGAGCACTTGACGAGCATTCTTCGGCCTTTGTTCCGAGGCGAGGCGGCTTTGCACAGGGTGGACACACCCAGGACCCGGGGCGCCGGTGGGCGGACTGGATGGTGGAGCACTGGCTGGCCAGGACCAGGGCAGCAGGGGCCCCTCAGCCCCACCCACAACCCCCTTCACCCGCCGCTACTAGGCCCCACCACCCTCGAATCTCCAGGTAGGCCCTCTTGGTAGATCTGTTAGCCAGGCCGAGCTGGCACCCGGCGCCCTGGCCACCCGCCACTCGCGGAGCTCAGCCCAGGGGACTCACTTCTCTTTTTTTTGTAACAAGTGTGTTCTTCTTCTGCGTTTTTAAGACCAGGTTTCTGTTTAACGAGGCATTCCATTTTCCATTAATAAAAGTTTATGGTTCGCATTCGGGGCCTGTGCACGTGTGGGGTGCAGATTCCAGAGGGGAGGGCTGGTGGGAAGGAGGGAGACATACACACACACACCCCACACACCTATGCCCTGCTGAGCATCTGCACTTTGGGTGCTAGGTGCTGTCCCCAGACATGACCCAGCCCATTGGGGGCTTGGGCCACCACGGGGCGAAGAGGTTGGGCCTCAGACCATGGGACCTGGGAGGGACAGCCGGATGGGGGCTGGGGGATGCCTTTGCAGGGCGGGGTGAGCGTCTTCCCTGTTGACAGACACACAGTGCCTGGTGAGGAGGATCCGGGGAGCTGGAGGCTTTAAGATGGAGTGGCCGGTCAGGGGCCCATGCTGATTTCCCGAAAGTCCCCAGGTCTGGCATGTCGAGAGCTAATCCCTGCCACTTTCCCAGCTCCACATCTAGGGCGGGCTCCCAACAGTAGCCGGTTCTCCCAGAGTGTCCTGTGTTCCCTAAGGCTGGTCAAGTTATGGGGGCGAGAGGTCAAAGCAGCTGCTTCCTTGGGCATCAGGCTCCTTGGGACTCCGCCAGTGGGGAAGGCTGATCGGGGCCTGGGGCATGCCTCCCCATGCACCAGGGTGGTCACTGAGGCCCACATTTACAGCCTGTCATGGGCTCTCTTGGAGCTCAGCACCACCAGGCTGCCCAGGTGGCGCCCAGGAGGGGGCTCCTGCAGTTCCCCTTTGATTCACAGGGTGGCCGTTTCAGCCTCATTCACCCTGGCCAGGGCCCAGAGGTAAGCGTGGGGTAAGAAAGGCCCCTTTGTAGCAGTGACCATCTGCAGCAAGGACTCCAGGTAGCACCCTCTCTGCCAGCAGGGACTGCTTACCACAGGGTCTAGACTCAAAACAGCCAGCGACAACGTAGGAGAAAGATGAGACTGTTGGAGGGATGGTTTTGAGGAGCTCATTGCCAGGCCTTGCTTCTTACTCTGCCCTGGTTGACCTTCCCTGAAACCTGCCCAGCACTCCAGCACAGGCAACCCTCTGCAATGGACGGGTCTTGTGGTAGCCTCACTGAGGCGCCCTTGACCAGGAATCCCACCGGGTCTTCTGCCTGCAGAGTCAAGGGTGAACCACTAGAACCAACCTGCCTCATTGACCAACCTCTGCCAACTCCGTGGCCCTGTAGGACACTTCCCCAGAGCATTTCCCAGGCAGTAAGCTCAGGACGGACACACTGCCACTCTGTCTCCTGTTGAGAGACGGGTGAGTTTGAACCTCTGACCTTTGGTTCATCGGCTGAGCATTTGACCATGATACCTCAGGGACCCTTGACAAAAGAATGAGTTGCTGTGTATCTTTAGAGGTTTAAGATTGTACCTAGCATAAATGGTCACAGATAACAAGGGGGGAGGGGGGGTAGAGTTCTTAAAATTATGATTCACAGGGCACCCATGCCACATTTCAAGACCTCCAAAACGCACTGGTCCATAGCCATCCCCAAGACTAACGGTTGACGAGAACAGAAAGCCCAGGCTTTGTCCCTTGAAGCTGCTGGTGGATTTGAACTGCCAACCGTGCGGATAGCAAACCCGATACATACCCACTGCACCACCAGGGCTCCTTCAAGTCCCGGAGGGAGAGAGATGATCTGTAAGGAGAACTCAGAAAGGAAGCGGCACAGTCAGAATTAATGCCCGTTACACGTCTCCACGTCCTCGGTAATGTCAGCTCCTGTCAATTGCTAAATTTTGTATTCATGAAGATTTCATTACATTTCAAAACAGCTCCGGGGTTACATTCTCTCCCACTGCAGGAGTTCCCACCCCCCCAGCCTCCCACAGCCCTTGCCTGGCTGCTCTTGCAGGCGCCAGCCCCGCCAGATGGCTCCCAAGGCCAAGTTCTAGGGGGCCTTCTGAGCTGTTAGCTGGGGAAGGGACTAAGAGAAGTACCCCCAGCAGCTCCCAGGAGGAAGGGGCAGGCCCTCCACTGGCTATGTCCTCAC
>NW_022111359.1:6022734-6024273 GCF_000313985.2 Echinops telfairi | reverse complement strand
AGGTGATGTTTGGTGGGATGTCAATCACCAGGCTTCCCCTCCAAGGGGCCTGTGAGCAGACCCAACCCCCTGGTCTTTGAGTTAACAGCCAAGGGCAAGCAAGCCCAAGAAGCAGCAGCTGCTCCTGCCACCCCAGACCATGCCACACTGCCACATAGTGCAGCTGGCGCAGAAGCTCCGTCTCAGGCCTCCGCCAGGGGTCACAGTGGGACAGGAAATGACCCCATCCCTGTGAGTTGGGAGTGGGAACAGCAGTGAAGAAGGAGACCATGTAGCCATGGCCATCCCCGTTGCCAGGGCTGCTGCGATGAGTGCATGCTGCGTGGCGGGGGCCTGAGCTAAGGGCTCCCATCTGTCCAGCGGGCAAGAGGTAGGCATTTTAGGCTGCTTGCCCAGAGAGAAGGCTCTGTCTCCACATGGCATCTTCTCCACCTTCCCCGCCCTGCTTCCTGGCTTCTATGCCCAGCCTATTCCTTTCCGATCTCACACGTAATGGGCTTAAAGCTGCACACCCTACACTGATGAGCTTGCTGCTGTGGGGTTGATTCTGACATGTGGCCACCCTGTGGGACAGGCTCGAGCTAGCTGCCCCCGTGGGTGCCCGAGAGTAACAGCACGGCAGCAGACAGCCCCCAAAGAGTGAGTGGTGGGTTTGAACTGCCAATCTTACAGTTAGTAGCCCAACCACTACTACACCAGGGCTTCCGTCATTATACCCACAGGTAGGGGACCACCCTGCCTCCCAGTGATGCGTGCTCTCGGTGTACAGGGGGAGCTGCCCCAGAGAGCATTCCAGGCAGAACCCTTCAGAAGCACATCTCCAGGGCTTCCTTCAGAAGGATCGAGGGGGATGTTTAAACTGCCAACCTTTGGCCTGGTGGTTGCTTAACCGTTTGCACCGCCCAGGTACTCCACCCTCAGGGTAGGGATTGACCACACACCAAGCGACTTTGGAAGTCCAAGTCCCTGAGCCTGCCCTGCAACCTCTTCTCGGGAGCTCAGCCCTTCAAGTCACAGGAGCCCTGGTGGTGTACTGGTTAAGCATTGGGCTGCCATCCACACGGTCAGCAGTTTGAAACCACCAGCATTGATGGCACTGAGTTGGTTCACTTGCCCTAAGGAGCTCTGGGAGCATGAAGATCAGCAGTTTGAGCCCACCAGCTGCTACTTGGAAGAGAGATGAGGCTGCCTGCGTCTGCCCAGATTCGGCGTGAAGATTTGCCGTCTGAGACACGCGCAGGGATGCCTTTGTGCTCTCAGGATTGGCTCCGTGACAGTGAGTTTGGAGCCGAGTCACGCCGCGGCCCCCTCCCCTGCCCCCCAGGCACTTCCTGGGCCCTGGGCTCCTCTCCAGGGGCACAGCAAGGATAGAGGCAGGGGCTTCCTAGAGGAGGTGGCCCTGGGCATACCTGGTAAGGAGGAGAAAAGAACAGGAAGGGCATTCTGAGAGGGTGAACAGTGACCCCCAAGGAGGAACTGGAGCCCAAGGGGCATGGGGGCAGATGGGGGCGCCCCAGACCTTCAGCAGGGTTGAAGGCC
>NW_022111359.1:6010835-6021944 GCF_000313985.2 Echinops telfairi | reverse complement strand
TCATGCTATGTATCTGATGAGTCCCCGTGTGTGTGCACATGCGTGTCTGCAGTGAGCTATGTGTGTTCACGTGTATGTGTGTGTGTGTGTGTGTGTGTGAGTCGGCCCCTCACTGTATAGCTTTGCATGTCTGACAAGGAGGGTCACCTATGGGCGCCCTATGTCTCCCCACCCCTCGAAATTGGCCGTGATTACCTTAATTCCCTTCAGGTGACCTTCAGGAGACACCCGTGGGCCTGGAGCCCTCACGGGATCCCCGAGGCAGTGACCCACACTAGTGCTGTCCTCTCAGGGTCCCTGTCCATGGGTCTAACCAAGCAAGGTTTGTTCACACAGCGGCTGCAGCCACGGGCTCAAACCTAACAACCACTGGGAGGAGGAGGGCGGGCACAGGACCCGGCGCTGTTTCCTGTTGTACATCGGGGCGCCGTGAGTCAGAACCTGTGGGAAACTAATGCCGAGGGACAGATGACCAGGGAGATATTCTATAATATTCCACGGTAGGAAAGCCACCACCTTGGTGCGTTAGAGGTAAAGTCCCAGTACATTATCCTGCTTTAAATATCACTCCCACAGGTTCTCCCCCCAACAGCGATGGTGCCTTAAAGTGAGCACCTGGTTGATTCTGTCTCCCTATGAAAGCAGACATTCTTGTTACCTCCTCCCGCCATGGCACGCCTTCTCCCAGTGCAGGTGTTAGGTTTCCTCACCTGTGGGCGCAGGGACTTTACTGTGGTCACCACCCACCCTGTGACGAATGTCACTACTGGATATGCATGTCTTATGGGCTACCTACAAATATCCCAAGACAGGAAAGACTCCCTCTCTGCGCGGACCTGGCCGCTGAGACCATGGTCGTCCCGGAGGGGAGCATGCTACCATGAAATGTGTCTGACTCCTTTCGTTGACTCCCTCTCCTATCTTCTATGACTTTACTCTGGTCCTTGTGTATCATAACCGTACAATTGCACCTACGGGACCCTCGGTTGTTAGAGGCTGGTTACTCTGAGAAGAACGGGCTCAACATCCCCTAACCACCACCACCAGCAACCCATTGTGTTACTAACGCTGTGAGCTTCTAGAAGGTTCCAGGAGGGGGCAGTGTGTAGAACTGCTGGACATGCCTGGACTCAGTAGTCAGAATTTCGCCACAGGCCTGAACCTCCCTGGTTGAAGAGAGCAGGGATTCTGGGAGCTTGTCATCGCTCAGCCTCGCCTCTTGTAATCTCCCTCGACACTGGGCCACCATGTCTCGAGGCAGAAACCACGATCCCTCTAATCCAGCCGCCCAAGCAAAGGGCCTACCGCCTGCAGCCACCTGGCTCTCCCTGACGGCTTAATGAGAAAGTCAAAATTAATTGGAGCTGGCAGCCACCATTCACCGGGCTCGGCGTGGCCGGCCTGGCTTCCATCTGCCTGCCTTGTGCTCTGACCTGCTCTGAAACTGGCTGCCCCCTCCCACCCCCCACCCCTCACCCCCAACGCCAACCCCTGACCTCTAGCTCACAGCCCGCAGAAAGGGGTGGTAACCAGGATCACATGGCCTGGTTTGGCAGGTCCAGCCAGCCTGCCCATCTTCCCGGGAGAGTAGCCCACACACGTACGCACACGTGCACTCCCTGCCTGGCTCGCTCCACACCGGCCACGTCTCTCTGGGCCTCGCTTTTCCTCCTGTTGGGTGGGCTCAGCTTGTGATTCGTTTGGTGTCCCGTGAATCGCTCGCCTGTGACCTGTTCTGTCATCTGTGGGCTCACAGAGAACGAGGGGTGGATGACCTCGTTTAGGCCACAATCGATGGTCAGGGGGAGGCAGCAGGCTGGCAGGTCTGGTCCACCCAGAGGTACCTCAGAGGAAAGGCCTGGCAACCAGCCTCTGAGCCCCTCGTGACCCACAGGTCCACCCCCGCACCCAGGGAGCGGCCAGGAGTTAGACTGGCAGGCGAGAAGATGGGTCCGTCTCCCTGACTCGCTGCATGTGAGACTGCCGGTTTCCAAAAACGCTTCTCCCAGCGGCCCGGCAGTCGGAGATCCTGTTCACAGGTGCTGCAGACCCTTTGCCCCCTTTAAAAATTAGGTTGCTGATCCTATTGATTTCTAGATGCTTTTTACGTAGGAAGGAATCAGCTTTGTATGTTCCATGTCTTGGAGACCACCCCTGCCCCGCCACGGACTTTATTTGACCTTCTGGTCATGTTTACATGGATGCAGGAGTAAGGAGCCCTGATGGTGCAGTGATTAAGCATTCAGCTGCCAACCTACAAGCTAATGGTTTGAATCCAGTGAGAGGCTCCTGGCAATTTGCTCTGGGATAGATTATACAGGCTAGAACATCCTATAGGGGAGAGACCTGGTGATCGGCTCTGGGATAGATTACTCTGTCTATACAGTTTACTCTGCCACATGGGGTCAACTGGACAGCCCCCAAGAAAACAAAATCATTCTGTTTTGAAGTTGTCAGATATTAGTCTCTAATAGTATCTGGGTTTCATATTGGGGAAAAGACAGGACTTTCTACTCCTGTAAACAATTGCAGTCTCAGAAACTCCGAGGGGAAGTTCTACCCTGTCCATGGGGTTGCGATGTGTCAGTACTGACTCGATGGTTTGGGTTCTGTTTGCTTGGGGGTCTAATATCACCCTCTGAGAGCCCTTCTACACCAGGACTTATTTGCTGAATTCCCAGTGTTTCCTTCTAGTATTTTAATCGTTCTCGTGTTTTTTCTTGAGCCCCAGTAGTGCAGTATGTCCCGGGTTGGGCTGCTACTTCGAGGTAAGCAGTTCAAAGCCACCAGCCTCTCCTCGGGACACAGCTAAGGGTTTCTACTCCCACCGAAAGGAGTGCGTCTCAGCCAGTTCACCCCTGTCCCGTCGGGTCCCGTGAGTCAGCAGGCTCGACTCGATGGCAGTGGGGCTGGGGTTCGCGTTGCCAAGGGAGGGGGTGGAGCTGGGAATCCAGTTGGGTTCTATCCTCCTGAGTGGCTCTACCCAAAGCAGACGCGGCCTGGTCCTCCTGCGCCACCTTCTGTCACCTTCAAAGCCATCGTCTACAATCCCTATGGCTGTTCAGGGGACTGGCGTGTGAGTGGAGGTCACGTTGTTGCTGGGGCCTGCGGGCCAAGGTTCAAGCCCCAGCTCTGCCATTCACTCCTGTTGGCGGTCACTTAGTCTCGCCCCACCTCGGCTCACCCAGCTGTTGGTGGGAGTCACAGCGCCGTGGGAGACCTAGGGGAGGCTTTGTAACATTTTTGAACAGATACCTAGCAAGGCCTGGGTTACGCTGTAGTTGGGCTTCATCGAGTTGACTCCTGCTCAAAGCGGCCTATGTGACGGGAGTGGAACTGCCCCTCATAAGGGGCAGATTGTGGCCTTTACAGAGGAGCCCTGCTGGCGGTGTGGTTATGTGTCAGGCTGCTAACCCCAGGGTCAGCAGTTCAAAACCACAGGAGAAAGAAAAAAGGCTTTCTGCGCCCGTAAATACTTACAGTCTCACCCAGAACAAATATCCTGTCATTGTGAATGAGGGGGAGGGCAGAGTGGAGACCCAAAGCCCATCTGTACACAATTGGACATCCCCTCACAGAAGGGCCACAAGGAAGAGAGGAGCCAGTCAGGGTACAGTATAGCACATTAAAACATACAACTTTCCTCTAGTTCTTTAATGCTTCCCACCCCCACCCCCCATTATCATGACTCCAATTTTACCTTACAAATCCAGCCAGATCAGAGCATGTATACAGGTACAGATAAAAGTTAGAAACACACGGAATCCAGGACAGATAAACCCTTCAGGACTAATTGAGAGTAGCAATACCAGGAGGGGAAGGGGAAGGTGGGGGAAGAAAGGGGGAACCGATCACAATGATCGACCTATAGCCCCTCCCCAGGGAAACAGAGAACAGAAAAGTAGGTGAAAGGTGAAAGGAGACATCGGTCAGTGTAAGACATGAAAAAATAATAATTAATTGTAAATTCTCAGAGTTCCTGGGGAGGGAGGGGGAAAATGAGGAGTTGATACTAAGGGCTCAAGTAGAAAGAAAATGCCTTGAAAATAATGATGACAATAAATGTACCAATGTGCTGGACACGATGGATGGATGGATGGATGGATGAATGGATGGATGGATGGATGGATGGATGGTGGTAAGAGCTGTATGAGCCCCTGAGTAAGATATGACAAAATAATAATTTATAAATTATCAAGGGTTCAAGAGGGAGCGAGGAGGGAGAGGGAAATGAGGAACTGATGCCAGGGACTTAGGTGGAGAGCAAATGTTTTGAGAATGATGAGCACAATGAATGTACAAATGTGCTTTACACAATTGATGTATGTATGGATTTTGATAAGAGTTGTATGAGCCCCTAATAAAACGATTAAAAAATGATCAACAACAACAACAAAGACTGACCGTCTCGGGAACCCACAGGGGCAGTTCTCTGCCCTGGAGAGTCGCTGTGACTACAAATTGACCCAGTGGTGGTGACGGTCAGCTCTCTCCAGCTCGAGCACCTACGGGTTCACAAGGCCAACCTTTGGGCTAACACTCTAACCACCACGGCTCCTTCTAAGTGCTTCCTGTGTGGTCAGTTCCTCTTCGGAACAACCCTGCTGGTCCATTGGGGATGTGGCGGCCCAGGAGGGCTAAGTTCCTCTCTGAAGACGTCCATCCAGAGAGGCAGGATGGAGCCTCTGCCGCCCTCCCTCCCTCCCTCCTGCCTGCTGCTGGGGGCTGGCAGATCCTGTGAGTCCCCTGACAACTAGCTTCTCAGTACAGACAGAATGGCTGAGGCCAAGCCAGTGTCCTGCCTCTTGGCCGCAGGGGCCTTCCCGAACTGGACGGTCCTGTCCAGCCAGGTGTGGAGGTGGCTGGGGGCAGGTGGCAATCAGAGAAGGCGTGGAGAGGAGAGGCTGGTGGAGCCTGAGAAAGGGGTTGGGACAGCACAGGGTCGGGGGTGGGCAGGCCCTGTTCACATGCCTCCCACAGCACCCAGTGCCTGTCTCTCCAGACGAGACACACGCACTGCGCTCTGGTGGCTGATCAAAGGCAGGCAGGTGCCTCCTCTCCTACTCATCCGACAAAGCCCCAACCTGAAATCCCATCCCTCTGAGAGGTGGTCCTTACCCTCTGGCCTTTGCCAGCCTGAGGGTCATCCTTCTACTCAGGCCCGACCACCAGCTCTAAGTCTGACCATCTTCCAGGCCGACCGAGGCACAGTGTAGGTGCTCATGCATAAATGAATGAGTGAGGGGTGTGGACTTGTCCCCACCCGACCCCCAGCACTGACACTCTGCTGGGAGACAAACCCCACCCCGAGGCCCCCAGGGAGCTGCACACCCAGCCCCAGCCCCTCCCTTTCTCCTCTCTCCCCGCCTCACACTCTGTTCCAGCCACACAGGCCTCCTCGATGTTCCTCCAGCTCACCAGGCACGGGCCTGCCTCAGGGCCTTGGCACAAGCTGTGCCTTCTGCCTGGAAGGCTTTTCCCCCACATACATCCATGCGTGTTTTCATCCTTCCCTCCCTCCCTTCCTCCCGTCTCTTCTCAAGCCTCACCTTCTCAGAGAAACTTCCACTGCCCTCTGTAGAAAGCCATCTTCAGCCCCCTCCCATCTGTCTGTTTGTGTTCTCTCTCTGTGTCCCCCACCCCCGCCTCCCTGCCTCTGCCACCTCCCAACATCTTCAAACTCAAACCAAGCACACTGCCACCAAGTCAAGGCAACTCAGGGTCGTCCAGGAGCCCTGGTGGCTCAGTGGGTTACTCATCGGGCTGCTAACCGCAAGGTGTGTGGTTAAAAACCACCAGCCCATGGGTGGGAGACAGATGGGGCTCCTACTCCCATAAAGAGTGGCAGTCTCGCTTTTAGACTAGCTAACGGCCCTTTGGGTTTCTTCTCCAAAGTGTCCCCCTTCAATAAACTCATTCTTTCCATTCAACCCTGAAAAACAAAGAGTGACCGTCTTGGAAACCCATGGGAGTAGCTCTACCCTGCCCTCCAGAGTCACTGTGGGTCGGCAGTGACCGGACGGCAGGCAGCCCACCTCTTGGTCTGTATGAACCCAGAACCCACGGGTGTCCGGTCAATTCTGACACATGGCCACCCTGTAGGACGGGGAAGAACAACTCCTCCAAGGCTGTCTTCTTGACAGGAGCCGGCCGGTGAGTTCTAACTCATCGTCCCAATGGCTCGCAGCCGGGCACTTGACCACTGCGCCACCAGGATCCCTCTAAGTCTTCGTGTTGTCTGTAGTCGTGGTAACAACTCACAGCAGCCATACGTACGTACGACAGAATGACACGCCGCCCGGCCTGGCACCATCTGTACCACAGTTCCCATGCCGGAGCCCTTATGCACATACATGTCTGTGAATGTGTTTCTCTAGTCCACCCAGACTAACACACCATTCATCTGTTGTGTTCGACCCGGTTGACTAGAGAAACAAATCCAAGGACACTTACAGATGTGTCAGAGAGAGCTTTATATCAAAGAGCGATTGTATATTGAGAAAACATCCAAGCCCATATCCAGATCAAGTCCATAAGCCCGATATTAGCCCAGATGTCCGAAACCAGTCCGTAAATTCCTCTTGAGACTCATGTTGCCACTGGCAGTGATGCCAAATGCAGGAAGATCACAGGCTAGTGGGTGGAAAGTCTTGTGGATCCAGTGGCAGTGGAAGCATCCTAGGGCTGTCTCCGTGGATCTCTGCTGCATGGTGCGCTCAGGTCTCAGCTTCATGTGGCTTGTCCACAGGAAGACCAAAGCAGAGTGGGGGGGGGGGGTTGGGTTCCCAGGATCCACCTACACGAAAGGCCACACCCACAAGAAGGGTCATCAGGCTGTGACCTCTGATTGATAGGCTAGACTCCACCCCTATGTTTATTTATCCGGTTGACATGAAATGATGTGTCTCCCACATCTGTTCACGGGCACTTGGGTGGGTTCCACCTTTTGGTGATGGGGAGTCAGGCAGCTGTCGACATTCACATACATGTTTTGTAATGTGGGTGCATGATCTCGAGTTCTCTGGGTATGTGCCTAGGTGTGGAATTTGCCGGGTCAGAAGATAATCAGTAGTAGCATCGTGATCATTGGAGAACAGATCGACACCGTCAAGCGTTTCATCTTGATTGTATCCACAAGCAACGCTCCTGGAAGCAGCATGAAAGTCAAGAAACCAAAGGGCACGTTGCATTGGGTAAATCTGGTTCCCAAGACCTACTGAAAGTGCTCAAGAGAGAGGGGGGAAAAAGAAAGTGTGAAGAAGCAAGATGTCACTTTGAGGATGAAGGTGCGGCTGACCCAGCCAGGGCCTTTCACCCGCCTCGCCGGCATGTGAGAGTGGGACATGGAATAAGGAGCCCAGAGGGAATTTTACGCATCTGAATTTGGGCTGGAGAAGGGTATTGAAAGTGGCCTGGACTGCTAAGAGAACAGACAGTCTGTCTTGGAAGAAGCTCAGCCGGCATGCCACTTAGAGTGGGTCTCCCTCCCGGTGGACATGCCATCAGGAGAGACCAGCCGTTGGAAAGGGCATCATGCTCGCTCGAGGGCCAACCACAAGAGGGGACCTGCAGCCACATCGACACAGTGGCTGTCACAGTGGGCTCAGCGTAACAGCACTTGGGAGGGCAGTGCTTTGTTCTCGGCGTCTGGGCATGGGTCAAGGTGAGTGGGACTCTCTGTGGTACATGGGTCGGCATCAACTTGACTGCACATGACAGCCTGGAGTCTGGAGTCTGTGAATGGTGCTAGCCCCTTGGCCGTGAACCTGAAGGTTTGAATGTTCACTATCTACCCAGAAGCAACTCAGAAGAAAGTCCTGGCAATCTGTTTCCAAAACATCCCTCCTTCAGGACGCTGTAGAGCAGCGGTTCTCCACCTTCCTCATGCCGCGCGCAGCCCTTTCATACAGTTCCTCCTGTGGTGGGGACCACCCCCACCCATAACATTTTCGTTGCTACTTCATCACTGTCATTTTGCTACTGTGACGAATCGTCATGTAAATATCTGAGAGGCAGGATGTATTTTCATTGTTACAAATTGAACAGACTGAAAGCACAGTGATGAATCACAAAAGCAATATGTCATTACATATTGTGAAATATTTATTTCTAATGACAAATAAATGAAATGTCTTGAAGCATGGTGTAGCATGGGTAACAGTCTTCACGCCGGGTACTCATAGGTAGGCATATCTGCATGTGGGCGGACCCTCCTGGAGACGGATAGAGGAGCAGTGTCTCGGTTCCTAAGACCATCGGAAATGTGTTTTCTGATGGTCTTAGGGGATCCCTGTGAAAGGATCTTTCGACCCCCAAAGGGGTTGCAACCTGCAGGTTGAGAACGCTGCTGTAGAGCGAGGTTGTGCTCTGACACGTGGGGCTGCCCTTATTTCAGCGCACGGGTTACTAGTTACTGGTTACTAAGTCAGAGGTTGCTAGTCAGTGCCTGGATGGTCCAAACGGTCTCTGTGCTTGGCCCAAGCTCACCGAATTGTTGAGGGCCTCCTGAGTTGAGGCCCTCAACTCCATGGCGACTGTGTTCTCGTAGCTTGGTGTTTTGCTTTCAAGGGAGCTGCCAGGTCCGTGTGTCCACCCGTCTGGCCTGCCCTACCGTCTCTCCGCCATCATGCCCATGTTCGCGGTGAACACCAACGTGCCCGCGCCTCTGTGCCCGATGGGCTGCTCTCCGAGCTCACCCAGCAACTGGCGCAGGCCACCGGCAAGCCCGCCCAGTGCATCGCCGTGCACGCGGTCCCCAAGCAGCTCATGGTGTTCAGCGGCTCTCTGCAGCCTGCACAGCATCGGCAAGATCGGCGGGGCGCAGAACCGCACCCACAGCAAGCTGCTGTGCGGCCTGCTGGCTGAGCGCCTGCGCATCAGCCCGGACAGGATCTACATCAACTATGACATGAACACTGCCAACGTGGGCTGGAACGGCTCCACCTTCGCCTGAGCCCCCTCCCTGCCCCAGCCTGCCCGAGAAATAAACGGTTCAGAGACAAAAAAAAGGAGCGCCGCCGGTTGTCCACAGCTGCGGCACCATTTCCTGTCCTCACCAAGTTCCAAGGTCAGGCCTTCTTCCCCCTTGGATTCAAACCACTGCCCTTGAGTCGATGTTGACTCACACGAGCCTGTAGGACAGCGCAGAGCTGCCCTTGTGGGTTTCCAGGCTGTAACTCTTCACGGGAGAAATAGAAGGCCTCCTCTCTCCCTGTGGCTGACAGACAGTAGGCGCCTCATCCCAAAATCAAACCGGTTACCCCGGAGTCAGTTCCAACAAATTCGAATGGCTCCACCGGGCGTCCTTGGCTGTCATCCTTACAGGAGCTGCCCTGGGGTGGCGCACACAGTGAAGTGCTTGACGACTTGCCAGAGAGGTCAGCAGTTCCAATCTACCTAGAGGTACTGTGGAAGAAAGGCCTGGCCATCTAGTTCCTAAAAACCAGCCACTGGTTCTACTGGGCCCAGGCGGGGTCGCCCTGGGTCCGAATCCACCGGAAGGCACCTGCAGCACCTGTGCCACCCAGCAGCGGCCTTCACGGCCACAGAACGCCAGTCCTTTCTTCAACTGTGTCCCGGGGGTGGGGGGTGGGGGGTGTCACACTGCCAACTTTTAGGATGGCGGTGTTTGGTTTCCTGGGAAAGTCAGCTCCAATTCTTATCCAAGCCCAGTCCAGATCAAGTCCATAAGCCCGATATTAGCCCAGATGTCCGAAACCAGTCCGTAAATTCCTCTTGAGACTCATGTTGCCACTGGCAGTGATGCCAAATGCAGGAAGATCACAGGCTAGTGGGTGGAAAGTCTTGTGGATCCAGTGGCAGTGGAAGCATCCTAGGGCTGTCTCCGTGGATCTCTGCTGCATGGTGCGCTCAGGTCTCAGCTTCATGTGGCTTGTCCACAGGAAGACCAAAGCAGAGTGGGGGGGGGGGGTTGGGTTCCCAGGATCCACCTACACGAAAGGCCACACCCACAAGAAGGGTCATCAGGCTGTGACCTCTGATTGATAGGCTAGACTCCACCCCTATGTTTATTTATCCGGTTGACATGAAATGATGTGTCTCCCACATCTGTTCACGGGCACTTGGGTGGGTTCCACCTTTTGGTGATGGGGAGTCAGGCAGCTGTCGACATTCACATACATGTTTTGTAATGTGGGTGCATGATCTCGAGTTCTCTGGGTATGTGCCTAGGTGTGGAATTTGCCGGGTCAGAAGATAATCAGTAGTAGCATCGTGATCATTGGAGAACAGATCGACACCGTCAAGCGTTTCATCTTGATTGTATCCACAAGCAACGCTCCTGGAAGCAGCATGAAAGTCAAGAAACCAAAGGGCACGTTGCATTGGGTAAATCTGGTTCCCAAGACCTACTGAAAGTGCTCAAGAGAGAGGGGGGAAAAAGAAAGTGTGAAGAAGCAAGATGTCACTTTGAGGATGAAGGTGCGGCTGACCCAGCCAGGGCCTTTCACCCGCCTCGCCGGCATGTGAGAGTGGGACATGGAATAAGGAGCCCAGAGGGAATTTTACGCATCTGAATTTGGGCTGGAGAAGGGTATTGAAAGTGGCCTGGACTGCTAAGAGAACAGACAGTCTGTCTTGGAAGAAGCTCAGCCGGCATGCCACTTAGAGTGGGTCTCCCTCCCGGTGGACATGCCATCAGGAGAGACCAGCCGTTGGAAAGGGCATCATGCTCGCTCGAGGGCCAACCACAAGAGGGGACCTGCAGCCACATCGACACAGTGGCTGTCACAGTGGGCTCAGCGTAACAGCACTTGGGAGGGCAGTGCTTTGTTCTCGGCGTCTGGGC
This sequence comes from Echinops telfairi, assembly GCF_000313985.2. Classification (NCBI taxonomy): domain Eukaryota; kingdom Metazoa; phylum Chordata; class Mammalia; order Afrosoricida; family Tenrecidae; genus Echinops; species Echinops telfairi. The sequence continues at coordinate 6,011,137 of NW_022111359.1, read as the reverse complement.
ATGGGTCAAGGTGAGTGGGACTCTCTGTGGTACATGGGTCGGCATCAACTTGACTGCACATGACAGCCTGGAGTCTGGAGTCTGTGAATGGTGCTAGCCCCTTGGCCGTGAACCTGAAGGTTTGAATGTTCACTATCTACCCAGAAGCAACTCAGAAGAAAGTCCTGGCAATCTGTTTCCAAAACATCCCTCCTTCAGGACGCTGTAGAGCAGCGGTTCTCCACCTTCCTCATGCCGCGCGCAGCCCTTTCATACAGTTCCTCCTGTGGTGGGGACCACCCCCACCCATAACATTTTCGTTG
>NW_022111359.1:5999319-6010735 GCF_000313985.2 Echinops telfairi | reverse complement strand
GGCAGGGCGGGCGCGGGGTCGGGCGCCATGGAGGGGCTGCGGCGCGGGCTGTCGCGCTGGAAGCGCTATCACATCAAGGTGCACCTGGCCGACGAGGCGCTGCTGCTGCCGCTGACCGTGCGGCCGCGGGACACGCTCCGCGACCTGCGGGCCCAGCTCGTGGGCCAGGGCGTCAGCTCCTGGAAGCGCACCTTCTACTACAACGCGCGGCCGCTCGACGACCACCTGACGGTGCGCGACGTGCGGCTGCAGGACGGCTCGGTGCTGCTGCTCGTCAGCGACCCCAGGTGGCGCGGCCGGGGGCGGGGTGGGCCCCGGGAAGCTGGGGGATGGGCAGAGCAGCTCAGATTGAAGTTGGACTGGGGGTGGGAGGGGCCGGCACCATGGCCCCCCCCTTCTCCTGGCCTTAACTGAGCTCCGGCCTGGGGTCTGGGGGCGGAAGGGTGGGCTAGGGATGAGAAGGCTGAGGTTGGGGGTCCCGGGCATGGGAGACGCTCAGGCAGAGCACCCACGGAGGAGGAGGCCTGTCTGGGAGCTGGGGTGGTGGTGGGGGCAGGGACAGACAACTTGGGGGGAGGGAGAGAAGCTGGGGGGGCGGGAGGTGCAGTGAGTGTGTGATAATGGTGGTGAAGTCATTGGAAAGGTTCTCGCATGTTCCGCCACTGTGGCCCTCAGCCCCTCATCATTCTGTCTGGTCTCCCTGTGTGGCTCTGAGGTTGTGAATTACCTTGGGGTGGGAAATGCGGGGAGCCAGTATTATCAGGGCAGAACGGCCCCACAGGGTTTTCTGTGATCTTTGAGGAGCAGCCCTTTCTGCCAACGTGCCTCTGGGAGGGTCAGCAGTCACACACCACCGGGGACTCCCTGTAGCACAGTCCACTCAGTCTGGACTGTGTCTCTGTTTCTCACTCTCTCTGCATCTCTCCCCTCCTCTGTCTCATCGGCCCTCCCTCTCGGTGCCCCTCGTTCCTCATCATTCTCTCTGTCTCTCGCTGTCTCTGTCCATGTCCTGGTTTTGTCTGTGTCGGGTCTCTGTGCCTCTCCGTCCATCTCTGGCCGTCTAACCCCTGCCTTTCCACACGGGTCCTTGGGGCGCTCAAGAGCAGCTGTAGGCCAACGCGGGCAGGAAGTGGGTCTTTTGGGCCCAAGGAAGAGGGCAGGGCGAGCACTAGCCTAGGAAGGGCACATGGTGGGCGGTGGGTGTGAGAGGCAGGGGATCAGGGTAGAGTCACAGCTCCGGTGGGCAGTGACGAGGCTGGACCAGAAGAGGACAGAGAAGGTGGCCTTCAGAGAAGGCACATCCACTGGAGTGTCACCTCCTCCATGGCCCCATCCCTGACTTGGTGGCGGCATCTACTTCTGCCTGCTCTGCCAGACAGGCTGGGTGGGGCCTGGGGCCCTGACAGCTTTTGCCACCCATATGCTGTGTGTCCTGAGGCAGCTTACCCGCCATTTCTGGGTGTCAAACATGATCTGAGCCCCAGACCCACAACCAGACCCACGGAAATGAAGCAGGGGTGGCTGGTGAGTGGCTCAGTGTGAATTGGGGAAGACCAGGAGGCTGAAGACTCCAGGGAAGGCCTCGGCTTGCCCATCTGTGCAATGGGGAGAAACCCATTGGACTTGTTGGCCCGCATATTCGTCCTTGGGTGCGAGTCCTGTGGGCTGCTTGGCCCACCTCCAGGTGGGTGGGGCTGCCTATCGCCCTCAGGCCGCCTTCTGAAAGTGTGGCATCACTTCCTGCCTTTCGGGGTGGAGGGAAGCTGTCCAGGTGGTAGCCACGCCTTGTGGGGACCAGCAGGCACAGGCAACCCTCAGGCGCTCAGGAGCGGCTCCTGGTGGCGTAGTGGCGACCCGCTGGGCTGCGGTGGTTCGAAACCACTGACCGCTCCGCGGGAGAAAGCCAGGGCTCTGTGGTCTGAAACAGCTACAGTCTCGCAAACCCACCACAGCAGTTGTGCAGCGTGGAGACTAGTATGATTCATTCCTGGTGTACAGGTGGGGAAACAGGCACAGAGAGGCATCGAGCGGGGCAGGGACGGAGCTTGTTGGAAACGGCATGCTCTCTTTCCTCTGTCTTTAGAATCATGTTCCGTCCTTCGCTTCGGTTGAAAACATGCTCAGCGGAGCACATGCGAATTGCTCCTTGATGCTGATGAGATTCCTCAAGGTGGAGGCCACCCTCTTAAGCAACCTCTACTCTCTCCTCCCCCCATCAATAAGCAGGGGTGGGGGGGTGGGGGGTGTAGTTCTCATTTCATCCCTTTTCTTTTTCGGACAGTGCCTTATATGGAATCTACCCACTTCTCCTGTTCCTGCATCCCCACTTGCTCCAGATACCATGCACAGCACACGCAGCGTCGCCCCCCGCCCCCACAGCCCATGCTCCCCGCCGCAGCTAGAGGGCTCTCCTGAGCACCTGAGTCGGGCCTGCCTCCCGATCCGTCCCTCCCCTCTTCCTCTCTCCCCTAGCCACAAGGATCTCCTTACTGCCCCTCCAGTGCACCGGGCACAGTCCTGCCTCTGGCCTTTGCATGGGCTCTTCCCTCTGCCTGGAATGCTTTTCCCCAGACATCTACCTCCACGCCTCCCTGCTCCCCTTCAGGTCTCTGCTCAGAGGCCACCTCCCCAGGGAGACCTTCCTTGTTCATCCACAAGCCCCAACCCAGTCTCTGCCTGCTTCCCTGCGCGCCCCCGCCCGCCCCCCCCTGTCCCAGCTGGCCTCTGTACATTTCCTGCATATCTCCAGTGACTCCCCTGGTAGACTAGAACTCCGTGGGGGCGTGGCTCCACGAGGGCGTGGCTCCGTGAGGGCTGGTTCCAGCCCTGTGCTTGGCACCATTTCCTGAGGAGGTGCCCCTGTGTCGTCAGGCAGCCCCTGCGTGTGTGCAGAACAGACCTGTGCTTCTGGGGGTCTCCAGGCTCTGATCTTTGGGGTACAGGCCTTTCTTCCCAGGCACCTCTAGGTGGGTTCTAGCTACCAATCTTTTGACAAGCAGAAGGGCACACCCCCCACTCCCGCATTCCTCTGGTGCTTGTAACCTGGCCGCCATGGCGATGGCGTCAGTTCTGACTCACAGCCACCCTACGTACCACAGACTGAGACACCACCCGGCCCTGTGCCATCCTCACCCTGTTGTTATGTTCGAGCCAATCACTGCAGCCTCCTTGTCAGTCCATCCTGTCGAGGGATCCTACTCTTTTTCGCTGCAGATGGGGGAGCCGTAGACGTTGGGCTTTGCTTAACTGGTTTGGTTTCATGATGCTCCTTGCCTGTAATTCCCGGTGGTTTCCACTAGGTGTCTCCAAACGGCCACAGCCTCATCTCTCTCCAGTGGAGCTCCAGGTGGGTGTGCAGGTAGCAGCCTAACCTCGCCCAGGGCATCACCAGGTTTCCTGTAGGGCTCAATCAATATGCATTGAGTGAATCATCTTTGGGGCAGAGGAGGGACTGTCCATACAGTCTGCTGGCACTCAGAGGGACCTGGAAGCTGGGGAGGGGAATCTTAAGACCATGTGAGTACACCGAGCTTCCTGGGAGGCTGTGTTTGGCCTCACCTCATGCCTTTCGGCCCCCCTCTTTCAGGTAGTTTGGGCTGCGGGAGGCGGAGCTGTGATGAGAAGGCCTGAATGTGTTGGCTGAAGGAAGAGGCAAGGGGTGGGGACGCTTTCTCGGAAGACACTGTCCCCACCCCAGGGAGCCCTGACCTCCCTCCAGGTAAATCACTCTAACATGTGACAAACAGAAAGGGTCTCAGAGGCTGTCGAGGCCCGAGATGGGGAAACTGAGGTCCAGAAAAAAGAAGGGGCTCACTTCTGTGGATGGGCAGCCCCCCTCCAAATGCCCCTATGCTCTTGCCCAAGACACTGGTCCCACCGTGGACCAACACGTGAGCCTAAGCAGTGCAGCCCCAACATGCTGTGTGACCTCAGGCAGGCCCCTTTCCCTCTCTGGGCTCTGATGGTGGCTGCTGCTGATCCAAGGTGACCCCATGTACAATGGAAACACCGCCAGGTCCTGGCACCATCCCCTTGATTAATCGCAAATCCGGAAATTGTGATCCATAGAGTTTGATTGGCTGATTTTGGCCAGCCTTTCTTCCTAGTCTGAAACCTGTTCCCCCTCCTGTCAAAACCTCACGCCCCCCCAGGGCCAGATGGATGATATCTGAGCTCAAGGCGCAGTAGCAGGGAGTAGAACTAGACCTCTCCTGCGTGGAAGGCAATAATCCTATGACTGAGCCACCACTGCCCCCTGGGACTCTGCTGCCCCTCTTAGGCTTTGGTTAGCTGGTTTGTGCTCTTTTCCTGCAATTCTTGAAGCTTCCACAAGGTGGCTCCAAACAGCCAAGTTTGATCCAGGAATCGTGACTTTTTGTAATTGAAGTCGGTGCTGGTCCCTCCTAGAGGAAACGGGGGACACCAGGGATACAGATGGCACTGTCCACAAGAAGGACAGCTGGCCAACGGCTGCTGTTTTCCCGTCCTGGCCTGAAAGTGTCTCATCTCCTTCCCCCTGCTGTTCCAGGTCTGGGTTCCCAGGGGATGCTGACGCCTTGGTCCCTCCTGCATAAGACACTCTTAATGGACGTTGCTGCCCCAACCCAGCCAGCCAGGGAGGAGCAGCGGACCTCAGCTGTGCTGTGTGACCCTGAAGCCAACGGATCATCTGTCAATCTGTCGTGGAACCTTCTGGGCTCTGTCTGCATTGCAAACAACTGTGAGAGTCTGGGAGGCCCCCCACCGGCAGCGAGAGAGCAGAGGGGAGAAGGAAGGAGCCCGGGGGACATCTTCACCTTGTACATTGTCACGACTTTGTCTGAGCGGTGCCTCCTGTCTGAACCATCTTCCCTATACCTCTTGGCATCTCCAGTCCTCCCACGTTCCAGCCTCCTCCAGGAAACCAACCCTGATTCCGTCCCCGCCAATGAGCACTTTGGGCTACAACGAGCCCCCTCTGCTGTGAATAGCCCTGACTTGGGACCTTGCCAATCCCTCAAGAAATCTCAGATGACCAAGGGCGGAGGGGAGCTGGGTGACCTCAAACTTCCAAGGCTACACTGTGACACCCCCCCCCAAATTTGTCGTTCTATTCTGTTGAACACATGGGGTCCCCGCGGGTCACCCGCCCCGATGGTGGGGAATCTCATGTCACCAAGGAGAATAGCGGGTACTCGGTGCAAATAGATCACCAGGACTTTCTTCCAAGCCACCGCTGGGTGGGTTCGAACCACTGGCCTTGCAGTTGTCAACCAGCGGCAACCCCCTCACACACCCAGGCTCCTTCATTCCCAAATCTATTGCTGTTGCTAGTTGCAAGGCCCGCCACCCCCATCCCCCTAGATTTATGATGACCCCATGTTACAGCTGGGGACGGACATCATGCTTGGGAGCATCAAGGAGAACGAGGGAGTTCTTTGCGGATGGATGGACGCTGTGGCTGCAACAGTGGGCTCGAGTTAGCGTGGGTGGCACAGGCCCGGACGGGCACACAGGGTCACGATGGGTCGGAAGAGCCTCCACCCCACCTGTTAACAAACAACAGCTCGTGTGACAACAGAGCGACTCTGTGGGTTTTCTCGCTTTTCTCTTTACGGAGGAAGAGCGCCGGGCCTTTATCCTGCCACCCTGCCGAGCTGGGACCACTGCTTTCAGAGGCCCCTCCTCCCCTGAACGACGTCATGCCCCTGCCTCGGAATCCACTCAAGGCAGCGAGTTGGTTTGGGGTTTTGTTTAAACCCCTGCCGCACGCCCAGGGATGGAGTCTTGGGTTGGGCCGGGGCCGGGTCAGCTGCAGTGTTCCCTGGCGGTGTGCGGTGTGAGGGGGGGAGGCGCTGCTTGGTCCTCCTCGGAGAACTTGGGGGCCAGTGGCCTGCGCACCTTGCAGGGCTGAGGGTAGCCTCTGGGGGTGCGGGGTGGCAAGGGGCCTGGTGTGGTGTGGGGCAGGGGCCTGTGAGCCTGTGAGCCTGGCAGGAATGAAAGTTTTAACTCAGCCGCGTTGGGTGCAGGACCCTGAGCTGGGACAGGTGGGTGATAATCATGACTGTGGGGACAGCAGCCAGGTAGCCGCTCACCTCCTAGAGGGGGCAGAGGAGACAGGGGTCCTCAAGCAGGCCCTCTTCACTCCTACAGGTAGGCCCACCTGAACCTTGCCCTCCTCTAGGGCGGGGCTAATATGCCTGGGTGGGGGGCGGGGTTGAGAAACAGGCAGGCTGCTGCTGGGCACTTAGATAGGGGAAGGCAGGTTACCTGGTGTCTGCTTGTCACTGGGACACATGCACACGTGGGCACCTGGTCCCAGGTCTGGTCCCTGGGGCAGGAAGATGCGCCACACTGCCCTGTACTCCGTCCCGCTTTACAGATGGGGTAGAGAGTGTGCTGATGGACCGGACGGAGTTGCTCTAGTCCCAGCAGACATTTTATGGTGGAAGCTGTGTCTCCTACTCTCCCACATCTGGGTGCCGACCTCCGGCAGCCTCTGGACCCAGGGGGCCCCAGCCCCGGCAGGGGAGCTGGTGGAGGAAGGGGGAGGGTATTTTTCCTCTAGACTGGGGGTTGGGGGGAAAAGCATTTTCAGTGCATTTTGACATTTAACAAACAGTATGCAAATCGCATGCAAATCACATGCAAATCACCACCCATTTCTTAAGCCTCGACAGCTCCAGTGTGTTCTGAAATAATAATGTCAGAGCTGCGGGGCCCTTGGCTGTTGGCCTGGGGGGTGGGGGCTTTCTCCTTCCTCGCCTCTCTTCCAGCCTTGCCCCCCACCTCGCCCCTCTTGGTTTCTCCCTTCTTTCCGCACATCATGTGTTGAAGGGCCCCCCAGGAGGGACAGGAACATGAGCAGCACGACTGGCTTCCAGTGTCCCCATTTTACAGTTAGGGAAACTGAGTCAGGGGCCCCGGCCTGCCCACAGCCATGCCCTGGAAAATGCCCCCCCCCCAAGTATTATCATTAGCTGGGATAGTTGGGGGCTCTTCTGAGAGGCCTGGAAGAGGGGCTTGGCAGGGCCACCCCAGGAATTGTACTGAGGGTCCTTGGACTAGAGTAGCGCAGGGTTGGGATTGGACCCAGAAAAAATGCCTTGGGGGGGTGGGAGGGGTCCCTCTGGGCCTGTTTCTTCTTCCTAATCCATCGGCTTGCGCCCCAAACTCTGGCCAGAGCCCCCCTGCTCAATTTGCCTGTTCCACCTCACTCAGGTCCAAGAACTTCTATTCATCTCTCAAAGCCCCAGCTCCCGTGCCCCTCTGCGGTGTAGCCATTTCTGCCTGGTTCCCTTGGGGCCCTGCTGCTCCCTCCCCCTGGCAGTGTCAGCACCAATTCCAGCCCCTGTCTGATGACCACACCCCTTCAGACCCTCACGTAACTGTGCTCCCTACCCAGAATGCCCTTTCCTGCCTTTGTCAAGGCCTTCGGCTCCCTGTTGACTCTGGGGGTTCTCTCCAGGCCCTCGCCTGGGTTCTGCCAGCTCAGCCCACCCCCACCCCCTGCTCCTCATCGAACAGCAGAAAGTCTGGGTCATCGGAGGCTGAGGAGTGACCCGGTCCAGAGAGACCCTTTTTGAGCATGTGGTGACAACTCAAAAAACAAACCAAAAAAACCCTCACTGCCATCGACTCGATGCCAACTCCCAGTGACCCTAGAGGGCAGGGTAGAACTGCCCCTGTGGGTTTCTGGGACCGGAACTGTTTACAGGCGTAGAAAACCCTGCCTTTCTCCCATGGATCAGGCTGGTGGGTTCAACTGTGGATCTCAGCCCCGTGGGTAGCTACATGCCTCCAGGAATGTGTATCGGAGCACAGCATCAAGTTCAAAGTCTTAGCTTGGTCTGAGAGGCCCCTAGGAATCCCCTCTCCTTTCTCCCCAGGCCTCTGAACAGACTGGGGCCTCTGCCAAGAACTCCCTTTCCCTCAAGCCCCCTTGGGGCGACTCCAGACCAGCTCCTTCTCTCTGGAGATTGGGAAACCAGAGGGTGCCCCCGTTCCCTCCCCTCGGTCCTCTTTCCACCAGGCCTCTTAGGCTAGTAGCCCCACCCGAGGAGCAAGTCTGGGCTGGGCGCAGTAGTTTCCACTGAGACTTGGCGGCCAGCTTCTCTCTCACTGGGGCCCCTGAGGTGGCCCAGGGAGGGGCCGCCTCCCACCGGGTGAAGCTGACAGGGGACCTTCTGGGAGGCAAGGAAATCCAGGCGCTTCCTAGAGGAGGAGTCTACAGCAGCATCCCAGGCCACCTGGAGCATGCTCTCTCTCTCTCTCCTCTTGGTGGGGCTCTGTGGCCCACTCTGTGTAACCAGCTGTGACCCAGCATGCCTGCTGTGGGCCGGGCCCTGGGCTAGCCCCTGGAGAGCAGCTCAGGACAGACCCAGCTCCGCTGGCTCACTGCACAAGACGGCCTTCCTGCAGGGATGTGCGGGCCCAGGAAGGAGGGTCTGCCTGCAACTCATTCACAGACGGTGATCCGGGCTAAGGGTGGCCCTGACTCTGCCACCCCACTCCCCAGACTCCTCCATCTGTCAGTCTGTCTCTGTTCATGTCTGTCTGTCTATCTCTGTGTCTTCTGATGTGTCTCCTCGCGGTGTATCTGTTGCTGTGGTTCTTGTGGCTCTGGCTGGGGGTGCTGTGCCTGGGGGTGCGGGGTGCGGTGGATTAAGGATTTGGGTCGCTAACCTGGGAGCCTGGGGGTGCGGTGGATTAAGGTTTTGGGTCGCTAACCTCACGGTGGGTGGTCCCAAACACCCGGGCCAATCCCAGGGAGAAAGAGGAGGCATCCTGCTCCCTGGGCAGACAGACTCACAGGGGCGGTTCTGCCCCCGTCCAAGAGGGCCGTTCTGAGTGAGGGAGTTTGGTTTGGAGCACCTCTGCGTCTCTTCCACACTGGCTGCCTCTCAGGTGCAGGTCTGGTTGCTGTCTCCATCTCTGTCTCTCGTTGGCTCTCACAACCCCTCGGAAAAAGGACCCCTTCTCCTTGTTGCCTCCGGGGTATTTTCAGAAAGATAGAAAGAAAAAAAATCCCAGCCTATCTATTCCGTAGGCAATTGTGCGTGAAGGAGCTTTAGTTAGCAGCGCCCTGAGGACAACATAATGACCAGGACCCAGGTTGCAGGGTTGGCGGCGGGTGGTGAGGGGTGGGGGCTGCTCTTGGGGGTTCTGGGAACCCCTCCTCTGAGTTTGACCTGAAGTCCTGCTGTTCGGCTCCACCTTAGGCCATTCCTGTCTCACTCTGGGACTCAGTTTCCTCACCTGTCCAAAGAGAGAGGTGTTTCGGGCACCTGGGCCAGCTCAGGGGCCGGGGAGGCGGATGGTGGTTTTCTGGTAAAGAAATCCTGGTTCCCATCCCCACCTCCCCCCAGGGACAAGGGGGAAACGGTTGTAGGGAAGAACAAAGCTGGCAGCCGACTCCCACCCGCACCCCCAATCCAACTTCTGGCCATCCCTCCAGCAGGGGTCAACTTCCCCCTCCCCCCACCCTTCCCCTGCTGTGCCCTAGCTGTGCACTGAAGGCTGCCGGCCATCCTCCTTTAGGAGGGCACCGGGCCTGGGCCAGAGGGCTCCGTGATGGCACCGGCCTTATGCTTCTCCTAGGAGTCCCAGAGGAGGATGCCCCGCAGTCCTGCAGCTGTGCAGGGGCCTGCGAGCAGGCTCCTTCTGGGGGTGGGGAGGACCTGGTTTGCAGGTTGTGTGTCTCTTCCTTGGGAAGCCTCCCCCCTTCCAGCCCCCACCCCCACCCCACCCCCAGACAGGAGACAGTCTCCTGGATTTACATTCTCACATTGCCTTTGAAGCATTCATTATTTACACGATTATTCATTCCACGTGTTTTCTGTCCTCGCCTGCCGGCACCTCAGAGGCTGGGATGGGGACTGGTTGGGGTTCACCAAGCCTTTAATCACCAGCTGTAAAGGATGGGGAGTCGGCCACACCTTGCCTCTCGCCCCAGGTGGAGTGCCCACCCTCACCCCCTGTGCCCAGCTCCGGGCAGCCATGAGGGCACAGAGGCTGCGGCATATAGATGAGGGCAATTCAGAATTAATTCTTGGTACTGCGCCGAGCTGACTGATAGGGACAGATTAGAGAGCGTGTCCTCACTGGCACGCCAGCCGCGCCCCCCTTCTCAGGAGTGTAGGAGACCTGAGAGGCTTTGAGGGCCATGGAGAGCTGGCTTCCTCTGTGTCAAATCCATCAGCCCGCTTGTCCTCCTTCGGCCTCCGGTTTCCCATCCGGAACAAGGGAAGAAGAACCTGCCCATTGGTTGGGAATGAATTTGTAGGCAGGGTCTTCCGCGCTAACCTAGGGTGCTGTTGTTGTTGGCAAAGGTGTTCATATGCCTGCCACCCCAGGTGGGCAGTGCAGACCTCTGTGCTGTAAGGGTGTCAAGGCTCAGGCCTTTCAGTGCCAGGATGCCAGGCCTTTCTTCCGGGGTGCCTCTGGGTGGTTTCCCAGTCGATGCCTAACCGTTTAAGCCACCCAGGTACTCTGATCTAGTGTGACCATCAAAGCTCACTGCCTTTTGAGTCGATCCCAAGTCAGAGCGCCCTAACAGGACACCGTAGAACAGCCTCAGAGGGTTCCTGAGGCTGTAACTGCTTAAGGAGTCAGACTGCCTCTGTCTATCTCTCGGGGAGCGGCTGGTGAGTTTGAACCTGGGGACTTTCACTCAGCAGCCCAACATGTGACCTGCCGTGCCAGGGCTCATGGGCCAAAGCAAACTCTCACGTCCCAAACAAATCCAGTGCCATCGGGTTGAGCCCAACTCACAGTGACCCTCGATTGGGTTTCCGGAGATGATAGAAGCAGGACCCTGGTGGGGCAGTTGGTTACAGGTTGGACTGAGATTCCAAGGTCAGCAGTTCAGAAGCACCAGCCGCTCTGCAGGAGAAAGACGGGGCTTTCTCTCACAGGAAGAGTTACCGTCTCAGAAACCTACAGGAGCAGTGTCTGCCCCGTCCTGGGATGGCACTGCGTATCAAAGTAGACCACCTCATCTTTCTCCCTCGGAGCAGCTGCTGGGCCTGAACTGAGAGTGAGGTCTCCAATCACCAACACCTAGCCCACGGGGCCACACGGGCTCCTTGCACTAACTCACTGCCAGTGAGCCCATCCCAACACTCACGAATGGCCCTACAGACAGGGCTGAACTTCCCCTGTGGGTTTCCAAGACTGTAACTCTTTATGGGCATAGAAAGCCTCATCTTTCTCCCAAGGAGCCACTGGTGGTTTTGAACTGCTGACCTTGCATCCTAGCAGCCCAATGCATCACCACTGCCCCACCAGCGACCCTGCTGGCAAAAGTGAGGAGGTGCATGAAAACAACAGCAACCACAAAGGACTGACGGTTTGCCAGAACTACTTCCTGTTCTGACGCTGATGGCCTGACCCACCGCGAGGTCACAGCGCCCCCTGGTGGACAGCGAAGGAAAAC
>NW_022111359.1:5996474-5998957 GCF_000313985.2 Echinops telfairi | reverse complement strand
GCCAGCAGGTAGTGGCCAAGCCTGACCAGCACTGGCCAGGAATCAAACCCACGTTTCCCGCATGGAGGACAAGAATTTTACCCCTCCTCCATTACTGCTTCCCCCCGAAGGCTGGCTACCCCAGACTTCCAACAGAAGAGGGCCATGGCCAGATGGACATTCTAGAACGATCTCTTGGACTCTGGGGTGGGGCTTGGGGCACCACTGGGTCCGGAGAGGGAGACAGAGCAGGGTCCGTGGGAGCACACCTGCACCTGAGCCCTGGCCGGGCCCACAGTTGAGTGGAGCAGGTAGTTACAAAGTCATAACAAACACTTTCTAATAGTGAGCTGCGGGCATTGGGTGGGCCAGGGAGGGCCTCTCTGAGGAGGTGACCTGGGACTGAGAGTGGGGGCAGGAGAAAGAGATGGGGAGACCTGGGGAAGCGCATTCCAGGCAGAGGGAACAGCGTGAACAGACAAGAAGGGTGAATTTGAAAGATGGTGCGGAGGCCCAAGTGGATACAGGAAGGATAGAGGTGGAGGGAGGGAGGGTCAGGGTCGGAGGGTGATGGAGCCATGGGGGAGGTGGGGGGAGGCTTTGCTTTTCATCTTAAGTAGGTAGGAGGCCTGAGTCTGTATTCTCTTTAGACCAGAGCTGCCAGTACCCCCAACCCCCAAAGCCAAACCCACTGCCCCCAAGTCGGCCCTGACAAGCAGCGACTGGTGGGACCGGGTAGAACTACCCACAGGGATTTCAAAGATGTAACTCGTTACAAAAGTCAATTAAGACATCCTCCTACTCTGTGACCAGGGGGCTAGGTCCTGACCGACCACCTCCCAGTTAGCAGATAAACATTTAACCACTGCGCCACCAATCTCCCCCACCTCACCACCACCACCACCCCGAAAACTCAATGTTGTTCAAACCCTGGGTTTGACATTTTAATCAAGGCCCATTTGGTGGATCAGGATACGCTTGATCAAAAAGGAGGGAAAATGTGAAACAGAATTTCAAACTGAAAAGCCCCCTGCTCCAGGGGGTCCTAACTCCTCTGTCCTTGGTGGGCTGATTTCTTTCACTTGAAACATATTGTCAGGGTTCATCCAGGTTGGCCCAACATGGGGTCTCTGTTTCTTTTTAGACTGAGGTGCTTCAGGGCAGAGCTTCCTTGGGCCCCCGCCCCCATCCATCCCTCTGCCCTGGAGTGGATCCTGCAGGTCTGCCTAGGCTAAGGTGACCAGACATCCCGCTTTTGGTGGGACAATCCTGATTTTTAACAATTTCGCTGCGTCCCATGGTGTTTTAAAAACTCCCGATTTTTGGAAAGAATGCACGACAAGCTAGGGTATACGGTTTTCGGCTACCATGTGGCTATTTCACCAGGATATGAGTTTTATCAATGGTGTCCCGCTTTACCAATGTTAAAATCTGGTCACCTTAGCCTAGACCCTCACTCAGGCTGGTTCCATTTGGGGCTCAGGGAAACAGTGTGGGCAAGGAACAGGGGCGTGTGCATGCACACAGGAGTCCCCGTTAAACATCCTATTGAAAACAAACTTCAGATGAATGCAAGCCTGTCCAGGACAGAAGGACAGTCCAAGCGGTTAAGACAGGACCTGCCCCCTGCCCTTCCTCTCCCTGGGCCCCGGCGCCCTACACACCCGGGGCCACACCAGCCAGCAACCCAGCCTCTTGCTGGCCCGGAAGGAAAAGCCGCCTGAATAAGCCTTAATTCCTCATGATTAAGGCTGGGGAGCAGGGGGGGCCCAGACGACACCACGGGAGGGAGGCGCTGGGGGTCCGCCCGGCCCGGGGCTCCCCAGGGAGACGGGAGTGAGGACCACCCATGAGTGGCTAGAGCGGAAGCTGGAACTTAATTAGCCCCACAAGATTAATTACTGGGCTCGTGCACGGCCCTGCCCTCCAGTTTCCCTGCATTTGCTATCTCGTTTTTCTCTACCCTAACTCTTCCGCCCTGCTCTTTCTAAGGACAGCTTCTTATGAAAAACAAACTGACGAGAAGACAGGCCCACGACTGCTGAGGCCACCCTATAGAGGCTGTCTGAGGCTGTCGATCTTTGCGGGCACAAGAGGACTGTCTCCTGAGGAGCAGCGGGTGGGTCTGAACCGCCAACCTCACGGTTGGCAGCCCTATGCCTAGGCCACAGTCCAGCGCTCCTGTGGTTTTCCATCATGTAACTGTTTGGGGGTGGGGGAGCAAGGAGAGTAGAAAGCCTCGCCTCTCTCCCATGGAGTGGCTGGTGGGTTCGAACTGGTAACGCTGGGGTTCGCAGTCCAATGCGAACCAGGGCACCTGTGCTGTTGTGGTTTTTTTAAATCATTTTATTGGGGACTCGTACAACTCTTATCACCATCTATCCACCCATGGTGTCCAGCACATTTGAACATTTGTTGCCATCATCATTTTCAAAACAGTTTCTTTCTTCTTGAACCCTTGGTATGACCTCCTCATTTCCCCTCCTTCCCTCGCGAACCCTCGA
>NW_022111359.1:5992724-5993953 GCF_000313985.2 Echinops telfairi | reverse complement strand
ACACCTCCTGATTGCATAGGCTGGTGCCTGCACTTATTTTTTTTAAGTGCCTTTTACACCCTACCATGAACCATAGATAGACTCGTGTGTCCTTTTGAGGAGCGTTGATAAGCCATCAGCAGGTCTCTGGGTGATTCAAACGGTATGTACTTTAGCACCTCTGGGGGTGCTGTTGGATAAGCTCTGGGTTGCTAATCGCCAGGTTCGTGGTTCAAACCCACCGGCCGCTCCTAAAGAGAAAGATGAGGCCGTCTGCCCCCGTGAAAGATCTAGGACCTGGGAACCCCCTTTCCTTCCGAGGGATGTGGTGAGTCTAGGCTGACTCGGCAGCGGCATGGGGTCTAGTTCGATGTGGAGTTCAGAAACAAGCCTGTCCGAGGAAGTCCATCCGGGATGCTTCACGGATGTGAGATGGCCAGACGCCGTCTCACGTGCTTTGGTTACGTCCCCAGGAAGGACCGGTCCCCGGGACTGGGCATCACGGTCAACGGCTGGCGCCACCGTGGGCTCAGACTTAGTAAGGATTGTGAGCTTGGCGCAGGACGGGCAGGTAGGACACAGGAGCCAACGTGACCTGGGACTGACTCCATCCAAACATCCAACCGCGGACAGCTTCACCCTGACACAAGCACAGGGGCCGGGAATGAACTCCGCACCTCCGGGCTGGCCTTTGGGGTTTGTCTGTCTTCAATACACTGTAATCCCCACGTGCCAGTCCTCCCCACTGCAGGAAGGCCTCTCTGGGAACCCCCAAAGCCGAGTCTCCACCCCTTTGCCACCACGTCACCCCCTGCTCACATTATCCCTGGGGCCGGCAATTACTGCTCGACCCTCCCTCCCCTCAGTCTGGAAGTTTCTCCAGGGCTGGGGCGCTACACTCTAATTAACCAGCTGAAACAGAGCCCCACAATGTGTCTGGGGTGGGGGGTGTGATTCATGGTGTCTTTGCGGCTGGGGTGGTAGACGAGAGTGAGGGAGACATGCTTTTAAGTCTAAAAATATCTGAAAATCGATGGGCCCTGCTAGATGGCTTTTTCTCAGGGAGGGGTGGAGTTTCTGCGTGGGCGAGCTGGGCACAGGGGGAGGCTGCGTACTGGGCAGCCCGCGGGTGGGCGAGTGTGCTGAGTGCCTGCGAAGTGAAGGGCCTCGGAAGAGAGGCCTGGAGACTGACTTGCACACCTGGGCCCCTGAAGACCCTGCGGGGCACAGCTCTCCCCTGATACTGGGGG
>NW_022111359.1:5985848-5992133 GCF_000313985.2 Echinops telfairi | reverse complement strand
AGCCACTCTATAGGGCAGGGTGGAGTTCCAAGATTCTTGATAGAAGTCTTTCTCCCCCCACCCCCCGAGTGACGCCACTCACCCAGAGCTTATGGCCATCCAGTTGGTACCGGCTCATAGCAACCCTGTAGGACAGGGTTGAGGGCCCCAGGTGAGTTTCTGAGACCGTAACCTCTTCAGGGAGGTAGAAACCCTCATTTTGCTCCCAAGGAGCGGCTGATGGTTTTGAACTGTGGTCCCTGCAATCAGCAGCCCACCTTGTATCCACTATGCCACAGGGGCTCCTGAATGCCAGCCTTAGGATCAAATCCACCCAATGGTGCTGAGGAAGAAAGACCTGGTGATCGGCTTCCGTAAAGGCGGTTGATGCCGTCAAGTTGATAGAGGCCTTATAGGACAGAGTAGAACGATTGCTGAAGACGCGGAGACCTACTGTACAGGGCAGAGTAAATTGACCCCTAAAGACACGGGTGGGCGTTCATCCTTAGGGGATCAGATCGCCAAGTCTTGTCTCCCTTCGAGTGCCTGCTGGATTTGAACCGCCGACCTTCCCATTCGCAGCCCAGTGCTTACCCATTCTACCACGGGACAGGAACGACCTCGGCAGCCCTCCTGTGGGGCAGGTCTCCTCTGTAACATGGGGAGGTGGAGGCCGGTTGGGAGTTGACATCCATCAAGGGCACACACAAGGGACAAAGAGACAAAGGGGTGTCCTGCCCATGCTGTCCTGCCTGGGGTGCCCCGCCCACACCTGGGAGCTCCAGGACCCACACGCAGGCACACGCGTTTCCCACCCCAGAGGTACACGTTGCTCATAGACCCTGGCCTCCCCCTTCACAACCAGCCCTGTCCTTTGCCAGGGGAACAATTAGTGTGGGAACCACCCTTACTGACGGAGACCTATGCCTCATAGTTAATTCAAGGCAGGGCTAATTATAGCCAGCTGTGGGAGGGGCCTGGTAACCTTAGCCTTTCCTTCTTACTCCTCCTGCAGTCTGCCAGGGTGACCCAGGGGAGGGGTGAGGAGAGGGGGTCTATGTCTCTGCCCCCCAGCTCCTGGCTGCTCCCCCTCCCAGGGGGCAGGGGCGGTGGTGAGGCTGGAGGTGGACAGGAGTGTGCGGGCGGTGTCTAGCCTGGGAAGATTTCTCATCATCGTTGTCCCTGCTGGGATGGATCGATAAAAATCAAGAAACTCTGCGGGATCGAGTCGAGGCTGACTCTATCGAGACTACGAGGGGGTACCCCCTTCCAGAAAAAAATGAAAATTTTTTCAAAGCGATGCTTTTAAATATTTTTACAAAACAACCTGGTCACCTTCAAAGTCCTCTCCATGACACTGAATACATTTGCCAAATCTGCGATTCCATTCTTGGGAACATTTCTCAAACGCATCTGTTTGGATGGCTGACAGCACCACCCTCGTTTTTTTTCTTCACCTCTTCTACGTGGTCAAATCCCTGTCCTTTCCTGTCCCTCTGCGTTTGCAGAAACAGGAAGAAGTCGCACGGTGAGTCAGGTGCGTGGGGCAAGAGAGGCATGCTGTTTTTTGCCAAAACCTGGTGCACCGAGGTGGCTGTGTGAGCAGGTGCGTTGTCATGGAGGCAAAACCAGTCCCCCGTCTGCCACAAATCAGGCCTTTTTTGGTCACCACTGTTGCACAATCTTTTCAGACCCTCTAAATAGAAACCCTGATTAACAGTCTGACCTGGTGGAACGAACTCCAAACACACCATGCGTCTACATTTTCCTCCATTTGGGAAGGTGATGGACGTCCAGAATGAGGTTTGTCGTCAATCGACATTTCACCTTTTTGCAAAGAGAAAACCACTCGTACACGTGAGTGTTTCCAATCGTGCCGTCCTTGTAAGCTGTGTTCAACATCACAACAGTTTCTGTGGCATTTTTCCGGAGCAGGAACCAAAATTCCACAGCTGCACGCTGCTCTCTTAAATCGACCATCACAAAAAACAAGGTTTGAGTGAAACTGCTTTTATGAAAAAATTCCCTGTGACCAGAGAACCTTCCCAGGCGACACCACTGGGTGCACTAACTGAGAGTGAGTTGCTGGATGCTCACCTAGCTGAAAAAGTGCATACCGTGAAAGCTCTGCTCTGCCCAGTGAAATTCCAGTGCTTTTTGGGGGTACCCCCTTATATAGGACAGGAGAGAACGGCCCTGTGAGTCCCCCAGACACTAACTCTTCACACGAACAGAAAGCCCAGTCCGTCTCCCAAGGGGAGGTTGGTGGTTTGAACTGCTGACCTTGCAGTCAGAGGCACAACTTGTAACCATTACACCATCAGAGTTCCTGGTGAGATGGGTGGATGGATGACGGATGGATGATAGGTGGATGGATGACAGCTAGGTGGATGACAGATGGACCGATGGAGGGGGTAAAAGAGTTAACCCGCTGTTGATCAAACACTGGAAATGTGATACCATTTGGGCTCTAGTCTGTTAAGACTTAGTTTGCTAAAACCCCAAATGCAAATAGCCTCCCTCCCGTTGCAGTAAAAAAAAAAAGCCAAACCCTTTTAAACTTCATCAGTGAGGTTGTTCTAACTCAGCAAGTTTAAGCAAATGAAACCTTCTGGGCAGACAAGGCCATTTAGATAACCAACGGAGCCGGAGACCTTGGGTAGAGACAGGCCCACAGGTGCCTCCTGTCCCTGTGAACCAGCCCTCCTCAGTCTCGTTGCTTGGGCTTTTGTTCATTGCCCCAAGTCTGTTCAACATCCCCTGGAACTTGCTACTTGGTCTAGGGCAGCGGTTCTCAACTTGTGGGTTGCAACCCCCTTGGGGCTCGAAAGACCCTTTCACAGGGGTCGCCTCAGACCATGAGAAAACACATATTTCCGATGGTCTTAGGAACCGAGACACCGCTCCTCTATCCGTCTCCAGGTGGGTCCGCCCACATGCAGATACACCCACCGATGAGTACCCTGCATGATACAGGTGTATGTGGCAGGGTTGGCGCCATAATATACTTATGTGGACCAGTCACACATGTGTAGAGAGCAGCTGCTGTGTTGAAAGTAGCAGTACTGGAGATAAAATGACACTTCATGAATTATAACTACTGGGTAAATGTAAAATCATGTACTATAAAATCATCAACTACTGCAAACATATATATATATATATACACCATGGGAACTTAATCTGGATGTGGGTCATTCTTTTTATATTCAACTGTGGTTATGTTCCATTTGTAACAATGAAAATACATCCTGCATATCAGATAGTTACATGACGATTCATCACAGTAGCAGAATCACAGTGATGAAGTAGCAACAAAACTAATGTTATGGCTGGGGGGCACCCCAACATGAGGACCTGTGTGAAAGGGGCGCGGCATGAGGAAGGCTGAGAACCGCTGGTCTATGGGGGTGTAACTCGATTGATTTCCACTGTGTCTCAGAAGCCGTTTGGGAGGTGGCAAACCCCACTGTTTCCTTCCGTCAAGCACTGGCAGAATTAAATGTGGACATAAACACTCTCAAGTCCACCGGGTTTCTGTCTTTGGTTAAAACAGTGCCGGCATCCTGGACCTTACCTGCTGTACAGACAAGTCCCTGAGGACGCAGTCGGTCTCTGCGTTTCGTTTCATTGCCTTGGGTCAATGAGAACACCTAGTGACCCTGCGTCACAGGATAGAATGGTTTCTGAGACTGTTACGGGAGTAGAAAGCCTCCTCTGTGCACCATGGTTTTGAACTGCCAAACTAGCGGTTTGTATAACATGACCAGATGCCCCGCTTTGGGCGGGACAGTCCCGATTTTTGGTGTTTTAAAAAAGTCTCGATGTTTGGAAAGAATGCACGACAAGCTAGGGAATGGTCTATTTGGTCCATATAGACCAAATTTTAATCAAGAACCCACCCACCCCCCGGTCAATGGTGTCCCACTTTAAATCTGGCCACCTCAGGTTTGTAGCCCACTGCGTAAGCCACGGAGCCACCAGTGCCTCTCAAATTCCAAAACCATCGAGTGGATGCCAACTCTTAGCAACCCTAACTCTTTGAGGGAGTAGCGGCCTCGTCTTTCTCCCACAGAGCGACTGGGGATTTCGAACTTCCGACCCTGTGGTGAGCAGCCAATGCATAACCACTGCACCATCAGAGCTAAGTCAGCCTAATCCCCGCCCCCACCCCCATGTATAAGAGAACAAAACGCCACTGTTGGTGCTATTGATTTTGGACCAATCCCTTAGGAGACAATTGGCTGATTTTCAAAAATCAATCCTCTAGCCTTTCTTCCTTTTTTAAAAAGTAGTTTTATTGACATGTCATTTTAAAAAAACCAGTTTTATTGGCACTTAATCCACACATCACACAATTCAATAGTTCAATCATATCAAGAAGAATTGTACAATCATCACCCACAATCAATTTCAGGACATTTTCCTGTGTTCCTCCCATGATTCAATCGCCTTTAAATCGAACCTTCAGTTCCAGTGCTCACTCCCCCACCCCGTTCACTGTTTACTCCCGAAATCCCCTCCTTCTCCCCCTCTCCCCTAACGCCCCCCACAAACCCTTGAGTCAGTTATAGTCTCTGCCCATCCATCCACTCCTTCTGTGCTCACTAAGTGCTTAACCCAACAGGGACGGTAAAGAAGGAAAGCGAGACGCAGCGGAAAGGACAACACAGTAGGAATATAAAGAGAAAAAGACCAACACTGGCAAGAAAGAGGGACCGCCATCAATATTAAAAGCCAGGGAAGAAGTTTTGGTCACAGAACAAGCAAGAGATCGTTGCACCCCAGCAATGGGGATGTCTCCCCGGCAAATGAGTGGTGTGTGAGTCTGGGTCGACTAGAGAAACAAACCCAGAAACTCCTATGTATAAGAGAGAGTTTTATATAAAAAGTAAGTGTACATTAAGAAAGCATCCCATCCCAGTGCTGCCCAAGCTCATAAATCCGACATTAGCTCATATGTCTGACACCAATCCACAAAGTCCTCCTCCATCTCACAAAACACATGCAATGATGCCGACTGCAGGAGGAAAGCCGAGTCAGGGAGCGTGTAAGCATCTCAGCGCTGGCAGGGGTCTCCACACGGCTGCTCCAGCACCCAGGTCTGCACTGGGGTAGGTCCATGCGGCTTCTCCTCTGGGATGTCTCCTGGGGAGTGAGCCTTGCCAGCTGAAGCAGGGAACTGGCTAAGGCAGCTGTGCCCTGGTCTGACTTTCAGAGAGCAAGAGACCGGAGAACCAGAAAGCGAGGCTCAACGAGCCATTTCTCTCTCTGCCCTTCAAGTCATCCCAAATGAGTTTATAAACCTGAACTATCACAAGCGGTGAGTGCCCATGAGGGGCCCTGGCTGGGAATCAAGCCCGGGCCTCCTGCCTGGGAGGTGATAATTCTACCACCAAGCCACCTCTCCCCTCGTGCCAGGTTTTGGACACTTGTCAGTTGCTATCCAGTTGATTCTGACTCATGGTGCCATGCGCGCGTGTGCATGTGTGCGTGTGTGTGCATGTGTGCGTGTGTGTGCATGTGTGCGTGTGTGTGCGCGCATGCGTGTGTGCACATGTGTGCATGTGTGTGTGTGTGTGTGTGTGTGTAGCAAGCTGAGCCCCCCGGGGTCTTCTGTGGCTGTGACGATTTGGAAATAGGTCACCAGGTCTTTCTTCCGAGTACCTCTGGGTGGGCTCAGACCACCACCCTTTTATCTAGTAGTTGGGCCTTAGCTCGTTTGCAACATCGGGGCCTCCTTGTAGCGTTCAGCAACAAAGTTCAAGCCCACTGCCACCGAGTCCGCCCTGACTCATCGAGACCGTAGGCGGCTAGGTTGTCAGTCCCGCAAACGCAGCTTGAAAGCCAAGGTCAGCTCCTTCAGGCCACACACGGAGCTCCGAAGGAAAATCGAAAATGAAGACAAAACTATCATTGTCTCATTGATAAAACGTTAAAGGACATTATTCAATTCATGCTGATTTCATTTGTTTTTAAAAATATCTTTATGGCTCTCCAATAATTTTTAAATTTGGGGAAGGGATAGGATTGGCTCTTGTGTCTCAAAAGTTTGCCCGACCCTGGTCCACCTATAGGTTCCCAAACTTATTTCAGGAAAAAATAAAATGACTTAGCCTTACTCACCCACAGTGTGGTAGTTACATAATCTGGTGTCAATTTGAGACTATGGAGAAGGAAGGGGTGCAGTATAGCTTGTCAATCAGGTCACAGCTTGATGACCTCATTTGGAGGCGTGGAAGGAGATAAATAGCTCACTGGAGGCAGGGTACAGACACACACACACACACACACACACACACACAC